>NC_057394.1:40932081-41262268 GCF_019320065.1 Cervus canadensis | reverse complement strand
AGGTCCCATTTGTTTAGTTTTGCTTTTATTTCCAATATTCTGGGAGGTGGGTCATAGAGGATCTTGCTGTGATTTATGTCGGAGAGTGTTTTGCCTATGTTCTCCTCCAGGAGTTTTATAGTTTCTGGTCTTACATTTAGATCTGTAATCTATTTTGAGTTTATTTTTGTGTATGGTGTTAGAAAGTGTTCTAGTTTCATTCTTTTACAAGTGGTTGACCAGTTTTCCCAGCACCACTTGTTAAAGAGGTTGTCTTTTTTCCATTGTATATCCTTGCCTCCTTTGTCAAAGATAAGGTGTCCATAGGTTCGTGGATTTATCTCTGGGCTTTCTATTCTGTTCCATTGATCTATATTTCTGTCTTTGTGCCAGTACCATACTGTCTTGATGACTGTGGCTTTGTAGTAGAGTCTGAAGTCAGGCAGGTTGATTCCTCCAGTTCCATTCTTCTTTCTCAAGATTACTTTGGCTATTCGAGGTTTTTTGTATTTCCATACAAATTGTGAAATTCTTTGGTCTAGTTCTGTGAAAAATACCGTTAGTAGCTTGATAGGGATTGCATTGAATCTATAGACTGCTTTGGGTAGAATAGCCATTTTGACAATATTGATTCTTCCAATCCGTGAAAGGAAACTATAAGTAAGGTGAAAAGACAGCCCTCAGATTGGGAGAAAATAATAGCAAGTGAAGAAACAGACAAAGGATTAATCTCAAAAATATACAAGCAACTCCTGCAGCTCAACTCCAGAAAAATAAATGACCCAATCAAAAAATGGGCCAAAGAACTAAACAGACATTTCTCCAAAGAAGACATACAGATGGCTAACAAACACATGAAAAGATGCTCAACATCACTCATTATCAGAGAAATGCAAATCAAAACCACAATGAGGTACCATTACACGCCAGTCAGGATGGCTGCTATCCAAAAGTCTACAAGCAATAAATGCTGGAGAGGGTGTGGAGAAAAGGGAACCCTCTTACACTGTTGGTGGGAATGCAAACTAGTACAGCCGCTATGGAAAACAGTGTGGAGATTTCTTAAAAAACTGGAAATAGAACTGCCATATGACCCAGCAATCCCACTTCTGGGCATACACACTGAGGAAACCAGATCTGAAAGAGACACGTGCACCCCAATGTTCATCGCAGCACTGTTTATAATAGCCAGGACATGGAAGCAACCTAGATGCCCATCAGCAGATGAATGGATAAGGAAGCTGTGGTACATATACACCATGGAATATTACTCAGCTGTTAAAAAGAATTCATTTGAACCAGTCCTAATGAGATGGATGAAGCTGGAGCCCATTATACAGAGTGAAGTAAGCCAGAAAGATAAAGAACATTACAGCATACTAACACATATATATGGAATTTAGAAAGATGGTAACGATAACCCTATATGCAAAACAGAAAAGAGACACAGAAATACAGAACAGACTTTTGAACTCTGTGGGAGAAGGTGAGGGTGGGATGTTTCAAAAGAACAGCATGTATACTATCTATGGTGAAACAGATCACCAGCCCAGGTGGGATGCATGAGACAAGTGCTCGGGCCTGGTGCACTGGGAAGACCCAGAGGAATCGGGTGGAGAGGGAGGTGGGAGGGGTGATCGGGATTGGGAATACATGTAAATCCATGGCTGATTCATATCAATGTATGACAAAACCCACTGGAAAAAAAATAATAATAATAAAAAAATAAATAAATAAATAAATCTATGTCCTAGGCCAGCATTTCCCAAAGTGTGTTCAGACAGATGTTTATGGAAAAATGAGGTGGGATTCCATGGTTAAATAAGTTTGGCTATTGCAAGTTTAAAGTTCTAATTAAATTTCTTTGCAGCAGAAAAAAAAAAAAAAAAAGACAACATCATATTGCTTGCAAGGAAATTTTGAAGAAGATCGTATAGTGGTATAAAGGTTAAAATCAGTGCATGTTTAGTCATTCAGTCATGTCTGACCCTTTGCAACCCCGTGGACTGCAGGACCACAGGCTCCTTTGTCCATGGGGATTCTCCAGGTAAGAATGAGTGGGTTGCCATGCCTTCCTCCAGGGATCTTCCCAACCCAGGGATTGAACCCAGGTCTCCTGCATTGCAGGTGGATTCTTTACCATCTGAGTCACTCTCATATTTATAATTACTTAACTGAACTGAACTGAATGTAATATCAGTAGGAATTATAAATATGAGAGTCATAAAATTAAAAAATGACACATAAATGCCTACCTCTGACATTCATGTGGTCTTATGTCTCAATAATTAACACAGCTTTCTTGTTTACTAAATGTTTTAGACCATATTTAACATACTTGCCTTATTTTAAACACATTAATAATGAATTATGTGATTCTATTTTTAAAGGCTTAATGGCAAACAAAAGAACAATACAAATTTCATAAGTAATTTTGTAATTTGAGCAATAATTTGACATATGTGAATAGATTTTCAGAGAAATAAGCCAGGTGAAAGTAGTAACATTTATATAATTATAAAATAGCTATAAAGAAAAAACATTTTATAAACGTGTTATTTTAAACGTGGTATACAAATCTAAGTAACAATAATTTTAGGAAATTAAATTTAAACCAAATAATATGATTTTAGAAATAGGACGCTTGACTAAAACTGGAATACACCTCACAAATACAGGAAAGAGAAAATATTTGATATTTTAATTTAGAAGAAAATGTTTCTGTGAATATTGTGGTTTGATTTTTAAAAATTCTGTTAGTCTAGTTTGTTGATAATTCTATCCTATTATCTTGATCGGATTTATTCTTTGAAGACTTATTCTTTAATCCCAGAAAATACTGACCTGTGGTTAAAAACGTAGAGGCAAACATCAGAAGTTATCCAGCATGCATTCATTTACCAATTTGCCACTTGTGCATTCTTCATCCTTTCAACATGGAAAGCTTCTATCTGATTTTTTCAGTGGCTGTTTAAACAAAAATAGATGTTTATCTCTTTAAAATTTTGCCAGGAAGCTGTCACTTTCCCATTTACTCAAGAGATGTTGTGACAGAATGTGTCAGCTTCTCACACAAATGAAAAGAGATATAGACCTGTATTTACTTTAGCTGAAAAATAAGTAGTCATCAATTCAGAGAAAAGTGTTTTCCCATTTGAAAAGATGAAGTAAATAGGAGTGGTTGAGAGAAGTGTTCCCTAATTCTTAAAAGGCAGATGTAAACCAAACATACAACACTGATTCATTTTTGGTTATCATCATGGAAGTGGATAATCTTACGGTATGTAGGAGTGGGTACTACACCATGTGTCTTTTATAGAACCTGATTTTGTTTTAAAAATGATAAATGTATATGCAGTTAACCTTCCTACATTCTCTCCTATGCAAGCTAAAAGGTTTGTAAATTTCAATGGAGGTAAGAAAAAAATCATCTTTAAGAAACAACTTTTAAAATATCCCACCCTCACATGTGAGGGTGGGATATTTCAAAAGAACAGCATGTATACTATCTATGGTGAAACAGATCACCAGCCCAGGTGGGATGCATGAGACAAGTGCTCCAGCCTGGTGCACTGGGAAGACCCAGAGGAATCGCATGGAGAGGGAGGTGGGAGGGGGATCGGGATTGGGAATACATGTAAATCCATGGCTGATTCATATCAATGTATGACAAAACCCACTGGAAAAAAAATAATAATAATAAAAAAAAAGAAACAACTTTTAGAATCATGCTAGATTCAGAGCAAGCATAATTGACAGAGATTTTCCCAAAACTCCATACCCCCTTAGGACCCTTAAACTGATAGTAATCATCTTATCAAACATTGAATATTAAATACATATTTCAGAATATATGTATTTTCATTAAAATATTTTTTTGCTTTCATTTAAAATTTCATAGGGTAAAGCTTCAATTACTGAATGCATTGAAATTAACAAGTTGACATGGAACAAAAGAAGATATGCAGTAATAAACCTTTATTCAAAAATCATTCAATTCAGTTCAGTTTCTGTCATGTCTGACTTTTTGAGACCCCATGGATTGCAGGCTTCCCTGTCCATCACCAACTCCCAGAGCTTGCTCAAACTCATGTCCATTGAGTTGATGATGCCATCCAACCATCTCATCCTCTGTCATCCCTTTCTCCTCCTGCCTTCAATCTTTCCCAGTATCATTTAGAGTTGTGCAATTGAATCGAAAGCAACCAACCTTAATAGAACAAATGGAACAACCTAGCTTTGTTAGGTCGTTGAAGAAAGACACTTTTGTAACTGTCTGACTAGATGTTTGATTCTTATAGATTAGTTAGCTTAGAGATACTTAAATCCTTTGACTTTGTTTTTCAATCTGTTAGAGGAGCAAAATGAAACCTATTTAATAGAGTTTGTGTGAGAATTCTAGAAGTCTAAAAATATCTTATTTTTTTTTCCATTGTTGATTTTGTTCAGTCAGTAAGTCATCTCCAACTCTGCAACCCCATTGTGTTACTTAAACATAAAAAATATATATATATATTGTTTACTAGAAATTCAGATTTAACTATGCATCCTGTATTTTACTTGGTAGCCCTGTCCCTTCAAAATCTTTTAAATTATCAGTATATAAAAGTTTAGTGAGATCATCATTTATTGGGGATACAACTTGAACTGTGTATTTGCAGATGACATATTTGCAAAGATTATTGTAAACTCTCTTGCATGCTATTTTGTTTTCTCTTAATTTTTTCTTTGTAACTTTGTGTAGATTTTAAACCTAATTTACAGCCAAACTTTCCTTATTAGCCTCAATCTCAATTCCTTCACATGCCTCAAGCAGTCCATGATTTTTTCTATTTTAAAGATGTACCTTCTTGGCCATTTTTGATGCACAACATACAGTGTAGATTCTTCCTTCATTATCACCTGAATAGGATGGCAGTTATCCTGCTACTTTCCTGAAATAGATCCTGTTTTTATGTTTTTCCTGATTTTTCTTCCTCATTTGTGGAAAGCTTTTCCTCCAGTAGCTTTCTAATGTAGGGTGCATATGAAGGACATTTTTTAAGAAATCCAATGTCTGAAAATGTTATTTAGCTAACTTTATATTTCATAGAGAGATCACCCTGTCATGTAACTATAGGCTTGAAATATTTTCACTACCAACTACAAAGACCTACTTCCATAATCAGGAACCAGAGAAGAATGCATACCCGCAAGACAAAGCTTCACTTTGAGATTTTTGAGTCTGTTGTAACTGTTTGTTTTTTAAGCGAATATATTTCCAGTTTCTGCAGAGCTTCAGCAGATGGAAGCTAGACTTTTATTCTTTGAGGTATGAGATGACATACCAAGAAGACAAGTAGCCAAGAGTTTATGAGGCGTTGCATAGAAACAAAGGGACCCAAGAGAGGATAAGCCCCAAAGTGTGCATTGACTGTACCCAAATATTTAGTTGAACACCAAACTCTACAGCTACAGAGGAAAATTCTAGAAGTCCAGAGTGAAACTGCAATAGGCTAGAGCAAGAACAGATGAGAACTGACCAGATATCAACTACTACACACAGTGGAAGAAAAATGGTTTATAGCTTGAGGCTAGGATGTCAAAGACTGTCAGAACAGAAAACTGAGAATCTTTTGAAGAGGATAACAGAATATGAGTCAGTACTACATCTTATCTATATTGTCCAATTTTCCAATATTTTATAGAGATCCAAAGATATGGAAGCAAGACTTATACTCAGGGTAAAAAGCAGTCTACCAAAACTGATTCCAAGTCAGTCTTCACAGACAGATATTTGACATAGGAATTCAAGACTTAAAAACAGCTTTTACAGTAACATTCAAACAACATAAAGGGAGCGGGGAAAGGCCATAATGCAGGGAGATGTGCTTGCATACTAAATTGTTTCAGTCGTGTCCAACTCTTTGCGATCCTATGGACTGTAACCAACCAGGCTCCTCTGTCCATGGGGTTTTCCAGGCAAGAGTGCTGGAGTGGGTTGCCATGCTCTCCTCCAGGGGATCTTCCTGACCCAGGGATCAAACCACGTCTCTTGCCTCTGCAACATTGCAGGCATATTCTTTACTGCTGAGCTACTGGGAAAGCCCCAAACAGAGAAATAGAAACAATGAAAAATGAAATGCCAAAGCTGATTAGCTCAAAAACTGAAATACAATACTTAGCAGATTGTTTCAACAGAGATTGGAAATGATAGAGGGAATTAGTATTTTAAGATAGATAAGAGAACTTTTTTTTTTTTTTTTTTAAGCCTAGAGAACATAAAGAAAAGATTTAAGGGAACTAAAATGAGTCTCAGAGACCCATGTGAAAATATTAAGTGATAAGAAAAAAAAGTGAAATTTGAATGTCAAAATGAAAGAAGGCAGAGTGAAAAGAAGGAGAGAAAAAAAAAAACTTAAAAAATAATGACTGAAATTTTTCGTAAATAATTAAATCCTAAGCAGAATACAAACAAAGAAAACTACTCTTCAGTTTAGCTGAAAACCAATCACAGGAACATCCTGAAAGTGTTTCACATACAAAGGTAAACACTTTATGTACAAGAGAAAACCAATTTGATTAATGGCTGATTCTCATTCACTTCAGTTCGGTTGCTTAGTTGTGTCCAACTCTTTGTGACACCATGAAATGTAGCATGCCAAGCTTCGCTGTCTGTCACCAACTTCTGTGGCTTGTTCAAACTCATGTTCACAAAGTCAGTGATGCTATCCAACCATCTCATCCCCTGTTGTCTCCTTCTGCCCCCACCTTCAATCATTCCCAGCATCAGGGTCTTTTCCAATGAGTCAGTTTTTCACATCAGGTGGTCAAAGTATTGAAGCTTCAGCTTCAGCATCAGTCCTTCCAATGAACACCCAGGACTGATTTCCTTTAGGATGGACTGGTTGGATCTCCTTGCAGTCCAAGGGACTCTCAAGAGTCTTCTCCAACACCACAGTTCAAAAGCATCAATTTTTCAGCGCTCAGCCTTCTTTATAGGCTGTCACAGTCATGTATGACTACTGGGAAAATCATAGCTTTTACTTAAATGAACCTTTGTCACAAAGTAAAGTCTATGCTTTGTAATATCCTGTCTAGGTTTTTTTTTTTTTTTTTTCCCAAGGAGCAAGCATCTTTTAATTTCATGGCTGCAGTCACCATCTGCAGTGATTTTGGAGCCCAAGAAAATAAAGTCTGTCACTGTTTCCACTGTTTACCCATCTATTTGCCATGACATTGATTGGACTGGATGCCATGATCTTAGATTTTTGAATGTTGAATTTTAAGCCAGCTTTTTCACTCTCTTCTTTCACTTTCATCAAAAACAATTATAATATGATATCCCATACATTGAAAGAAAAATATTCATAATTGACCAAACAAAGTCTCTCCATCTAACATATTTATTTTTTAATGAAAATAACATAGACATGTTTATATAAATCAAAAGTGGAAAGAACAAATTATTAGCAGAACTGCACTGCAGGAATTGCTAAAGTAAGTTCTTTAAGCTGAAGAAAATGACTCCAGATGGCAAGACGAATGTGAATAAAAAGGATTTAAATGCTGGAAATGGTATGTGAGTAAACATACACCCACATACTTTTGTCTTTTCCCTAAAACCATGTTATTGTTTAAAACAAAAATTACATCAGTATATTATTGTGCCTATAGCATTTATGAAAATGCTAGCAATAGAATAAGGTATAAATGGAAATATATCATTGCAAGCACATTTCCAACATTTTAGTAGAAGTAATTCAATATTAAATGCAACAAGATTGCAACAAATTAAAAAAGCATATTTCAATCCTCTCAAAAATTTCAAAAATATCAATGTAAATAGATTCTGCTATAATACCAATAAGAAATTTTAAAAATATATTGCATTTTTGTTTAACACAAAATAAATTAAGAAAGAAGAAACAGGATAAATTAAAAAACAAAGGCAAAATGGAAAACAAATATCAAAATGTTAGACATAAATAAATACAATAATACCATTGATTGCATTAAATGTAAATGGACTAGACATACCATTCAAAAGACTGAGATGAGGTTTTGTCCACAAGATATATACTTCTTAAGTATCTACATACTTAAGCTGAATGCAAGCAGGGGGAAATATCCAACAAACAAAAAAGCATAAAATAAGTTGAGTGGTTAAATAAATAAAAGAAAAGTAAAACTTAAATACAAGGAATATTATTAGAGATGGAACACTTAATCATGATGCAATTTCTACATATCCCAAATATATAATAATGATAAATATATCATAAATATACCTTATATCTAAGTATTAAAATATATAAAATTGCCATGTAAATTGCATGATATGCATTATTTTTAAATGCACGTGAAATATTAACCAGTATAGATCATATTTTAGTCCATATTTAAATTTTAATGAATTTAAAAAGATAATAATATGGAATGCATCCTCTGAGCAAGCCAGAATTAATTTTGAGACTAGCAAAAATTTTAAAACTTTGTAAATACTTAGAAATTAATTTAGGCCTTCTAAACAACTCATGGGTCAAGCAAAAAATGCTAAGGAATATTAGATAAAATCTTGATTGATATAGAAATCCAGAACATATAAAAATTGTGGTATGAGCCTGAAGAAATTCTTAGGGAGTAATTTACACTTTTAAATGTTTTATTAGAAAGAAAAAGCCTGAAACCAAAACTCTACACTTAAACCTCAAGAGTCTAGAAAAAGAAGAGCAATTTAAGACTAAATAAACTCTCAGAATGGGAGGAAAAAAATAGCAAATGAAACAACTGACAAAGGATTAATTTCCAAAATATACAAGTAGCTCATACAACTCAATACCAGACAAACAAACAATCCAATCAAAAAGTGGGAAAGAGTCCTAAACAGACATTTCTCCAAAGAAGACATTGGCTAGTGAACACATGAAAAATGCTCAGCATCGCTCATTATTAGAGAAACGCAAATCAAAACTACAGTGAGATATCACCTCACACTAGTCAGAATAACCATCATCAAGAAGTCTACAAACAATAAATGTTGGAGAGGGTCTGGAGAGAAGGGAACCCTCTTGCACTGTTGGTAGGAATGTAAATTGATATAGT
Organism: Cervus canadensis; assembly: GCF_019320065.1. Taxonomy (NCBI): domain Eukaryota; kingdom Metazoa; phylum Chordata; class Mammalia; order Artiodactyla; family Cervidae; genus Cervus; species Cervus canadensis. The sequence goes on along the minus strand of NC_057394.1, from coordinate 41,253,205 downwards.
CACCATGGAAGACAGTATGAAGATTCCTTAAAAAAAAACTAGGAATAAAGCCACCATATGACCCAGCAATCCCACTAGTAGGCATATACCCTGAGGAAACCAAAATTGAAAAAGACACATGTACTGCACTTTTGAAACATCCCACCCTCACCTTCTCCCACAGAGTTCAAAATTCTGTTCTGTACTTCTGTGTCTCTTTTTCTGTTTTGCATATAGGGTTATCATTACCATCTTTCTAAATTCCATATATATGCGTTAGTATGCTGTAATGTTCTTTATCTTTCTGGCTTACTTCACTCTCTATAATGGGCTCCAGTTTCAGTGTTCATTGCAACACTGTTTACAATAGCTAGAACATGGAAGCAAGCTAGATGTCTATAGACAGATCAATGGATAAACAAGCTGTGGTACATATAAGACGAAATAAGTATGAAAGAAGAAAAATAATACACAATGGAAATCAATTAAATACCAATTAAATAGAAAAGGGATAAGGAACAAAGAGAAGTAATAAAACCTAAAGCTGTTTATTTGAAAATAACAAAAAAATTAATACACTCTCGGCTATACAGACCAAAAAATGAAAGAAGGTTTTGCTATTTGCAAACTATCCAACTTGTGGTATTTTATTATAACAGCCAAAGCAAACTAAGAGAGTCAACACTGCAGAAGCTAATCATTTTAAAATGAGTTATGTGTATTGTTAAATATAAGAAACAGTAACATAGAATGATGCTTTCCAACCATTTTGGGGATTGACTCTAAAGAGTCAACCACTTTTTCACAGCAGTCACAAAAACTCTTTCAGCTTAGTTCTGGCCAGCTGTTTAATGAGGACAGCTATAAACTTCAGGCTACATAAATGTGGTGCATTAGTCTTCCTCAGCATCTTAGTATATTCATGTCCTCCATAAATCTTCTGTTCCAAGCTGCTCAAATTACCTTCCAGAGAGGAAATATGAGTTGTCTAACTTAGAACAGTTCATGGATAATGATGACTTCTGTAAATTGAGGGTTTGAAAATGTAGTGAAAGAGTATAGACAGATTTTGAGATGGAGTCAAATTAAAACAACTCAGTGGAGAACATTTCCTAATGTCATCACTTTGCTACGCTGAAAGCAAATTTGACTTAGAAAAACTGTTAACTGGACCTTTAAATTTTTCCTACCTCTGTTCAGCAAATTTTCTCGAGTGTTCTGAACTGACAGCTTGGGAAATCTCCCAAAGATTATTTGGGAGATAGAATGAAGATAAGGGGCTTCTCTCTTAGCTCAGTCAGTAAAGAATCTGCCTGCAATGCAGGAGACCTGGGTTTGATTTTTAGGTCTGGATGATCCCCTGGAGAAGGAAATGGCAACAACCCACTTCAGTATTCTTGCTTGGAGAATCACATGGACAGAAGAGCCTGGCAGGCTGCAGTCCTTGGGGCCACAAAAGTTGGACATGACTTAACCACCACACAGTGAAGATAAAGGCAACCTAAATATGTAGGCTCGAATACCTCACTAAAGCTCCAAATATGGAAAAGTTATTTTTTTCTTATATTATACTGAAATTTGTTATAAAGTTACTTCTAAATATAGATTTTGGTTCCAAAACATTGAGAATGATTGCTACTTATCCTCAAACAACTATTTCATAAAGTTCCAATTTTTGAATATTTAAATAAGATCTTACTATCTTCTAATTTTCTAGGTACCAATGTCCAGAGAACCAAATAGCTTATTAGATGTTTTTAATTTCTTCCTTTCTAGTTTTCACATTTTTGTGGTTTGTTTTATGTAAACAGGATTTCTGAAGGTGGTTTTGCAAGTTCTTTTTCTACTGTATATTATTATTCATCTTTATGCCCTGTTGCTAGTCCTCTTATTTTAAGTATTTCACTACATTTTATAAATCTCCATTGATTTTAATTTAATGAATATATTTAGAATACTTTATTGCAATGAAGAATGGAAGTATCAGTTAATTTCAAGTCAGACAACCAAAGGGAAGATGCAATCACAAGAAATATTAAAATAAATATATGCAAATGAAAAAATTGCAATCTTTTTTAACTTGCTGTGGATAAAAAAGACTTATTTTTGAGTAGTAGAATTCTAGCATCTCTTCTTACAATTTTTACATTGTTCTACTTTATTCTCACTACATTTGTATTAAGCAATTATGAAGCTTGTGTCTAAAGTTTCTGTAAAAATCAGCAAAGCTAAATTGTCAAGAGCATCAGAAATTCCAATTTTGCATCTGCTTTTAATATTGACCTTACCTCTGAGGGTAATATTTTAATATCTTAAAATTTTCCTGAATATGTATTTATGTATGTACATTCATGAAAACATGATTATATTTTATTCAAATTCAATAAAATAATTGTCAATTGTCTTTATGCAATTTTCCATCAGAGAAAAAGGATTTTCACAGAAAGCAACTTAATAATCAATGCAGTTGCTACATTTTCAAATGACTAGAAAGTGAAGCATGGCAGACTAAGTTAAAGGATAAGTAAATGCTTAAGCGAATAGAAAAAAAAAAGCCTTGATATTTGGTTTAAAATTCAAGACTACGATTATAAGATCAAGCTAGTTCAAAGATTCAAATGGCTGCCGTATAAATGAGTTGTATTGTGTCACGCGCACAGGATTTAAACTGCAGTTCATTTCCTTTACCACACACAGATTGTGCTCTTAGCCTACCATCCTATCCATTACATTCTCATGCCTTGTAAGCAATCCAACTTCAGCAATATACTTAGAACAGACAGATCTCAGATAGAGAGAGCTCATGCCCTGGCCTTACAACTCACAATACCCAAGGATAATTTATAAATCTAAACTCTTGAAATTGAATGCATTTTAGGTTATGGGATAATCTATTAGAATTATACAGATAATCTAAGTGCTTGTGAAAACACGTGGTTAGATGCCAACCTCACAGAGGTTCCGATTTGATCTCTAGGTCACCCCAAAGAAATTCTCCCAATGGGATTTTGCCTTTAGAGACACAAAGTGAATTGATTCTGTTGAAATATTCATTAAATTAAAAGGCTTCATTTACTATTCTAAAAGCAATTAATCAGTTCTTCTCATTCTGCATAGTACAGTATTAGCTACCACTCCACAAAAGGGCATTACTGCTCTAGGGAAAATGCAGTGTATGGAAAGAAAAATTGATAGGATCTGTTAAGAAAGTTAGTTACAGGCATAACAATGTAAAATTTTTATGGGACTATAGAAAACTTTGAAACAGGCTGGTGAATAAAATTGCTTGCAGGGAATAATTGAAAATAAAAATATTAAGTAAGAAAAAGAAAACATGGCTATAGAGGATACCTTTGGAGAGTTTAAGATTAATTAAATCGAATTTAAATCCAAGTATGAGGGAAAGCAACTTCATAAAAAAAATAAGAGTAAATATTGATTTTGATTAAGAAAGTTTTGCTAAGTACTTATAACAATGATAACAGGAAGTGTTCTCAATCATTAAGAAAATGTTGATTTCTGTAAAACCTCTTTACATTCACATATTCATAACTAATTATTTTGGTAACAATGTGTGAAGCCCATCAACCCTAGGGAACCAGTTGAATACAGCCCAGGACAATAGTCAAAAAACTTATAAGCCAAAGGTATATACCTTTGACAGCATTTCAGTGCAATATATAAGTTTTTGTATGGTAGCAACATAGTATCAATAATGAAAAGTGAAAATATTAGTCCCTTTGGTGTATCCAACTCTTTGGGACCCCATAGATTATAGCTCGCCAGACTCCTCTGTCCATGGAATTCTCCAGGGAAGAATACTGGAGTGAATAGCCATTCCCTTCTCCAGGGAATCTTTCCAATCCAGGGATCAAACCTGGGTCTGTGGCATTGCAGGCAGATAGTTTACCATGGAGCTACCAGGGGAGCCCTAAAATTAATATAATTTTGTTAACTTAGGGGCTTCCCAAGGTGGCAGAGTAAAGAAGAACTCATCTGCCAACGCCAAAATGCAAATTTGATCCCTGGGTGAGGAAGGTTCCCTGGAGAAGGAAATGGCAACCTATTCTAGTATCCTTGCCTGGAGAATACCATGGACATAGGATCCTGGTGGTCTACAGTCCATGGGGTTTCAAAAGTTAGACCCAACTTAGCGGCAGAGCACAAACCTGTTACCTAGAGCTTGACAGATTCAGAACAGTGATAAGACTTGCTGCTTTTAATAAATAGTATTTCTCTACATTATATTATGTGATGTTGCAACATTTGAAAGATCTGCATAACTATCTATTACCTAATAGCTTCCAAAACACCAAAGCATAGTTTACAAGTTAGGTTTGAACAAAATTTTTTTTTTTTTTTTTTTTTTTTTTTTTTTTTTTTTTTTTTTTTTTTTTTTTTTTAGTTGGAGGCTAATACTTCACAACATTTCAGTGGGTTACGTCATATATTGACATGAATCAGCCATGGAGTTACATGTATTCCCCATCCCGATCCCGCCTCCCACCTCCCTCTCCACCCGATTCCTCTGGGTCTTCCCAGTGCACCAGGCCCGAGCACTTGTCTCATGCATCCCACCTGGGCTGGTGATCTGTTTCACCATAGATAGTATACATGCTGTTCTTTTGAAACATCCCACCCTCACCTTCTCCCACAGAGTTCAAAAGTCTGTTCTGTACTTCTGTGTCTCTTTTTCTGTTTTGCATATAGGGTTATCGTTACCATCTTTCTAAATTCCATATATATGTGTTAGTATACTGTAATGTTCTTTATCTTTCTGGCTTACTTCACTCTGTATAATGGGCTCCAGTTTCATCCATCTCATTAGAACTGGTTCAAATGAATTCTTTTTGACGGCTGAGTAATATTCCATGGTGTATATGTACCACAGCTTCCTTATCCATTCATCTGCTGATGGGCATCTAGGTTGCTTCCATGTCCTGGCTATTATAAACAGTGCTGCGATGAACATTGGGGTGCACGTGTCTCTTTCAGATCTGTGTTTCCTCAGTGTGTATGCCCAGAAGTGGGATTGCTGGGTCATTATGGAAAAAAGACAACCTCTTTAACAAGTGGTGCTGGGAAAACTGGTCAACCACTTGTAAAAGAATGAAACTAGAACACTTTCTAACACCATACACAAAAATAAACTCAAAATGGATTAAAGATCTAAATGTAAGACCAGAAACTATAAAACTCCTAGAGGAGAACATAGGCAAAACACTCTCCGACATAAATCACAGCAGATCCTCTATGACCCACCTCCCAGAATATTGGAAATAAAAGCAAAACTAAACAAATGGGACCTAATGAAACTTAAAAGCTTTTGCACTACAAAGGAAACTATAAGTAAGGTGAAAAGACAGCCCTCAGATTGGGAGAAAATAATAGCAAATGAAGAAACAGACAAAGGATTAATCTCAAAAATATACAAGCAACTCCTGCAGCTCAATTCCAGAAAAAATAAATGACCCAATCAAAAAATGGGCCAAAGAACTAAACAGACATTTCTCCAAAGAAGACATACAGATGGCTAACAAACACATGAAAAGATGCTCAACATCACTCATTATTAGAGAAATGCAAATCAAAACCACAATGAGGTACCATTACACGCCAGTCAGGATGGCTGCTATCCAAAAGTCTACAAGCAATAAATGCTGGAGAGGCTGTGGAGAAAAGGGAACCCTCTTACACTGTTGGTGGGAATGCAAACTAGTACAGCCACTATGGAAAACAGTGTGGAGATTCCTTAAAAAACTGGAAATGAACAAAAATTTGTTTGAAGTGCCAAGCAAACTAAATAGACCTCAGTTCAGTTAAGTTCAGTCACTCAGTCGTGTCCAACTTTTTGCAACCCCATGGACTGCAGCATGCCAGACCTCCATGTAGATCATCAACTTCCAGAGTTTACTCAAACTCATGTCCATTGAGTCATTGATGCCATCCAACCATCTCATTCTCTGTCGTTCCCTTCTCCTCCCACCTTCAGTCTTTCCCAGCATCAGGATCTTTTCAAATGAATCAGTTCTTCACATCAGGTGGCCAAAGTATTGGAGTTTCAGCTTCAACATCAGTCCTTCTAATGAATATTCAGGACTGATTTCTTTCAGGATGGACTGGTTGGATCTCCTTGCAGTCCAAGGGACTCTCAAGAGTCTTCTCCAATATCACAGTTCAAAAGCATCAATTCTTTGGTGTTCAGCTTTCTTTATAGTCCAACTCTCACATCCATACATGACTATTGGAAAAACCATAGCCTTGACTAGATGGACATTTGCTGGCAAAGTAATGTCTCTGCTTTTTAAAATGCTGTCTGGGTTGCTCATAACTTTCCTTCTAAGGTGTAAGCTTCTTTTAATTTCATGACTGCAATCACTGTCTCCAGTGATTTTGAGCACCTCCCCCTCCCCCCCAAAAAAAGTCTGTCACTGTTTCCACTCTTTCCACTGTTTCCCCATGTATTTGCCATGAAGTGATAGGAACAGATGCCATGATCTTAGTTTTCAGAATGTTGAGCTTTAAGCCAACTTTTTCACTCTCCTCTTTCACTTTCATCAAGAGGCTCTTTAGTTCTTCTTAGCTTTCTGCCATTAGGGTGGTGTCATCTGCATATCTGAGGTTATTGATATTTCTCCTGGCAATCTTGATTCCAGTTTGTGCTTCCTCCAGCCCAGCGTTTCTCATGATGTACTCTGCATATAAGTTAAATAACCAGGGTGACAGTATACAGCCTTGACATACTCCTTTTCCTATTTGGCACCAGTGTGTTGTTCCATGTCCAGTTCTAACTGTTGCTTCCTGACCTGCATACAGGTTTCTCAAGAGGCAGGTCAGGTGGTCTGGTATGCCCATCTCTTTCAGAATTTTCCACAGTGTATTGTGATCCACACAGTCGAAGGCTTTGGCATAGTCAACAAAGCAAAAATAGATGTTTTTCTGGAACTCTCTTGATTTTTTGATAATCCAATGGATGTTGGCAATTTGATCTCTGGTTCCTCTGCCTTTTCTAAATCCAGCTTGAACATCTGGAAGTTCACGGTTCACATATTGTTGAAGCCCGGTTTGGAGAACTTTGAGCATTACTTTACATTACATAGTGTGTGAGATGTGTCCAATTGTGTGGTAGTTTGAACATTTTTTGGCCTTGCCCTTCTTTGGGGTTGTAATGTAAACTGACCTTTTCCAGTCCTGTGGCCACTGCTGACTTTTCCAAATTTGCTGGGTGTATTGAGTGCAGCACTTTCACAGCATCATCTTTTAGGATTTGAAACAGCTCAACTGGAGTTCCCTCACCTCCACTAGCTTTGTTCATACTGATGCTTCCTAAGGCCCACTTGACTTCCCGTTCCAGGATGTCTGGCTCTAGGTGAGTGATCATACCATTGTGATTATCTGAGTCAAGAAGATCTTTTTTGTATAGTTCTTCTGTGTATTCTTGCCACCTCTTCTTAATATCTTCTGTTAGGTCCATACCATTTCTGTCCTTTATTGAGCACATCTTTGCATGAAATATTCCCTTGTTTCTCTAATTTTCTTGAAGGGATCTCAAGTCTTTCCCATTCTATTGTTTTCCTCTATTTCTTTGCACTGATCACTGAGGAAGGCTTTCTTATCTCTCTTTGCTATTCTTAGGAACTTTGCATTCAAATGGATATATTTCTCCTTTTCTCCTTTGCTTTTCACTTCTCTTCTTTTCAGTTATTAGTAAGGCCTCCTCAGATAGCCATTTTGCTTTTTTGCATTTCTTTTTCTTGGGGATGATGTTGATCCATGTCTCCTGTACAAAATCATGAACCTCCATCTGTAGTTCCTCAGGCACTCTGTCTATCAGATCTAATCCCTTGAATCTATTTCTCTAATCATAAGGGATTTGATTTAGGTCATACCTGGATGGTCTAGTGGTCTTCCCTGCTTTCTTCAATTTAAGTCTGAATTTGGCAATAAGAAGTTCATTATCTGAGCCACAGTCAGCCCCCAGTCTTGTTTTTGCTGACTGTATAAAACTTCTCCATCTTTGGCTGCAAAGAATATAATGAATCAGACTTCAGTATTGACCATCTGGTGGTTTCCATGTGTAGAGTCTTCTCTTTGGAAGAGGGTGTTTGCTATGATCAGTGTGTTCTCTTGGCAAAACTCTATTAGCCTTTGCCCTGCTTCATTCTGTACTCCAAGGCCAAATCTGCCTGTTATTCCAGGTGTTTCTTGTCTTACTTTTACATTCAAATCTCCTCTAATGAAAAGGACATCTTTTTTGGATGCTAGTTCTAAAAGGTCTTCTACATCTTCATAGAACTGTTACATAGACTTCAGTGTAAGCATATAAAATTCATTAACAGAGTCTCAGAGTTCATATTACAACCTACTCTTAATAAATTACCATTTACTGAGTTTGATGTAGTTTGATTTAGTATAAAATAAGAACATCTACAATTTTCAGAAAAGACAAAGTAAGTCTCCTATCTATCCATCTGTATACATATATATGTGGGAGATGTGAAGTTGCTCAGTGTACAGCTCTTTGTGATCCCATGGACTGTGCCCTACCTACCAGGTTCCTCCATCCATGGCATTTTCCAGGCAAGAGTACTGGAGTGGGTTGCCATTTCCTTCTCCAGGGGATCTTCCTGACCCAGGGATCGAACCCAGGTCTCCTGCATTGCGGTCAGACACTTTACCCTCTGAGCCACCAGGAAAGCCCCGTATATGTGTATATATATACGTGTGGGGTTAGATTCTCTTCATAAACTTCAGACAACTAGAGAGATCAGCATGTTGTAAGCAAAAAGGCATGACAAATTCCAGTTGTGTAGTATTAAGATGGATTTGGGGGTTTTCCCTGTGGCTCAGATGTGAAAGAATCTACCTGCATCGCAGGAGATGCAGGAGATGTGGGTTTGATCCTTGGGTAGAGAAGATCCCCTGGAGGAGAGTATGGCAATCTACTCCAGTGTTCTTCCCTATAGTACCCTATGGACAGAGGATCCTGGGGAACTTCAGGCCATAGGGCTGCAAAGAGTCGAACATGACAGAAGAGACTGAACTCACACCCACACAAGACAGACTTTAAAAGGGAGTTGCCAAAGAATGCTATTTTTCTACGTTTTTTAGAAACAACTATTTTTCATTAGGTATGTTATTCACATTAACATCTAGTGGGTTTATTTTTATTTAAACTAATAAATACATATTTTTAAAATTCAGTTTTAATTTATATTATGGGATACATATATGTGAACTACATAAACAAAAGCTATTCAAGGTCCTTGATAAATGTATGTCTATTAACGTGTCCTCGGTCAAAACTTTGAGAACTGCTTCCAAGGATTATTTAAAACAGAACCAATTTGTTTACAGCAATCAATAGAATTGAAGAAGGAAAATATGCTGCAAAAAGCTCACTTTAAAGTAATACTATTAGCTAGTGCAAACTGTGGTTTAAGCCACAGATGTGAGCAAATATATGAAGGTGCGTAGAGTCAAGGTCAAGGTACATGAAGTTACTCAAGAATAAAGAATTGTGTTTGATGGAATTTAATCACTGACCCTGAAATATCATCCCTGATCATAATGTCTCATCTCTATGCCTCTAGCTTTGTGAGAATATACTTAGGGTGTTCTAAATGCACACAAGAATATGCATATACTACTTTAAGTAGATCTAATATATTGATATAGAGAAAAATACTAATTTAATATTTCAGAATGATGTTTGGCATCAATGGTGTGATACTTCCAATTGAATTATATTATTACATAGTTTTGAACTTAATTACCCAAAACTTCATATTGCTTCCTTTTACCACAGAGCACTAACCTAATAAAAATGTGATCACATTATAGGTAGAAATCTATTACTTTACCAGTGACTCTTTATGTGAACAAATAGCACAGAAGAAACTAATTTGTAAATTAAGAATGCAATTTAATTAGCATAGAATAAAGACTAAGTACAATGTAGTATTACAGTGAAATACTGTAATGCTAGAGTCTACTGGTAAGACTCAAATATTGGATCCCATTATAGATTGGGACTGATAATTTTTGCTTAAATTAAATCTTGAGACTTAAGATAATTTCTAATTTACACTAGAGTGTATTTAAAAGTAAATTCTATAAATTCTACACTTGTGAGAAATATAGATCAATATGAATGAATTTGGAAGCAAATTGACATAACATATTTGATCTCTTCTGTGGCCATTAGACAAAAGTTACTTAGCTGAGTGACAGGAACAACATATAAAATTATTCTAAAGTATGTGCTAAAATAAAATATGAAGTGATTTGAACACAATGTCTGATATTATGTCAATATTCAAAAATAAAGAGTCAAGACAAACAGAAGCCATGTGTCCTTAATGTATTTTTATGTTGAGGAAAGATACGAAAAACCTGTGAAAGTGTTAGTGGCTCAGTCATATGTGACTCTTTGAGGCCCATGGACTGTAGCCTACCAGGCTCCTCTGTCCATGGACTTCTCCAGGCAAGAATACTGGAGTGGATTGCCATCTCTTCCTCCAGGCAGTCTTCCTGACCCAGGGATGAAACCCAGGTCTTCTGCATTGTAAGCAGATTCTTTACCATCTGAACCACCAGGGAAGCAGAGACATCACTTTGCTGGCAAAGGTCTGTATCACCAAAGCTATGGTTTTTCTAGTAGTCATGTATGGATATGAGAGTTGGACCGTGAAAAGGCGGAGCACCAAAGAATTTATGCTTTCCATTTGTGATGCTGAAGAAAACTCTTTTACAATAGCTAGGACATAGAAGTAGCCTAGATGTCTGTCAACAGAGGAGTGGATACAGAAATTGTGGTCATAAATACAGTGGACTGTTAGCTTAAAATAATATACATTTGAGTCAGTCCTAATTGGGTGGATGAAACCTAGAGCCTATTGAGCAGAGCGAAGTTAGAAAGAGAAAGACAAATATTGTGTATTAATGCATATGTATGGAATCTAGAAAGACGGTACTGATGAACCTGTTTGCAGGGCAGCAATGAAGATTCAGACATAGAGAACAGACATGTGGGCACAGTGTGGGATGGAGAAGGTGGGAAAGATTGAGAGAACAGCATGGAAACATAAAGATTACCATATATAAAATAGACAGTGGGGATTTTCTGTGACACAGGGAACTCAACCTTGTGCTCTGTGACAACCTAGAGGGTGGAATGGGGTGGGAGATGGGAGAGAGGTTCAGGAGGGAGGGGACATAAGTATACCTGTGACTGATTCATGTTGATGTATGGCAGAAACCAGCACAATATCGTAAAGCAAATATCTTGCAATAAAATATTTTATTTACAAAAAGTTGACAGTGGAAACAGCGGCTGACTTTATTTTTCTGGGCTCCAAAATCACTGCAGATGGTGACTGCAGCCATGAAATTAAAAGATGCTTACTCCTCGGAAGGAAAGGTATGACCAACTGAGACAACATATTAAAAAGCAGAGACATTACTTTGCCAGCAAAGGTCTGTCTAGTCAAGGCTATGGTTTTTCCAGTGGTCATGTGTGGATGTGAGAGTTGGACAATAAAGAAAGCTGAGCGCCGAAGAATTAATGCTTTTGAACTGTGGTCTTGGAGAAGACTCCTGAGAGTCCCTTGGACTGCAAGGAGATCCAACCAGTCCATCCTAAAGGTGATCAGTCCTGGGTGTTCATTGGAAGGATTGATGTTGAAGCTGAAACTCCAATACTTTGGCCACCTGATGTGAAGAGCTGACTCGTTTGAAAAGACCCTGATGTTGGGAAAGATTGAGAGCAGGAGAAGAGGACAACAGAGGATGAGATGGTTGAATGGCATCACCGACTTGATGGACATGAGTTTGGGTGGACTCTGGGAGTTTGTGATGGACAGGGAGGCCTGACGTGCTGTGGTTCATGAGGTCGCAAAGAGTTGGATGCGACTGAGCGACTGAACTGAACTGAACTGAGCATTGAAGAATGGACGCCTTCAAATTGTGGTGCTAGAGAAGACTCTTGAGAGTCCTTTGGATAGCAAGGAGATCAAACCTGTCCATCCTAAAATAAATCAAATCTGAATTTTCATTGGAGGGACTGATGCTGATGCTGAAACTCCAATAATTTGGCCACCTGATGCAAAGAGTCAACTGATTTTAAAAGATCCTGATGCTGGGAAAGATTTAAAGCAAAAGGAGAAGGGGATGGCAGAGGATGAGATGGTTAGATAGGATCACCAATTCAATGCACACAAATTTGAGCAAACACCGGGGGACTGAAGGACAGAGGAACCTGGTGTGCTGATGTCCACAGGATCACAATAAGTCAGACATGACTTAGCAACTGAACAACAACAAAACAACATGTTGAGTGGTTAACTTAGAAAATTCATCCTGAACCAGTTTATCCTAATATTGATACCATAAATATGATAAACTCTTCAGTATACTCTAAACATAGTGCATCTAGATACATTTAAAGATTCTAATACACTATATTTGAGATTTTATAACATTAATTTTATGATACTGTTTTGTTATCATTTTTCCTTTTCATAAAGATAAAGAAAATAGTATCAAAAGTTAATGGTATAAAATCTCAATTATCTTTTTGTCTTTTCATGCTGTTTATGGGGTTCTCAAGACAAGAATGCTGAAGTGGTTTGCCATTCCCTTCTCTAGCGGACATTTTGTCAGAAGGCTCCACCGTGACCTATAAGTCTTGGGTGGTCCTACAAAGCGAGGCTCACAGTTTCATTGAGTTAGACATGTCTGTGATCCATGTGATCAGTTTGGTTAGTTTTCTGTGACTGTGCATTTCATTCTGTCTGCCCTCTGATGGATGAAGATGAGAGGCTTGTGGAAACCACCTCACGGGAGGACTGGTTGTGGAGAAAGCTTGCTCAGGTGGACAAGGCCATGCTCAGTTCAGTTCAGTTCAGTCCCTCAGTCCTGTCTGACTCTGCAATCCCATGGACTACAGTACACCAGGCTTTCCTATCATTCACCATCCCCAGAGCCTGCTCAAAAAGGCCATGTTCAGTAACTCTTTAATCCAATTTTCTGCTAATGGGTGGGACTGTGTTCCCTCCTTGTAGGTTGGACTAAGGCCAAACAATGGTAAGGGTAATGGCAACCTCCTCCAAAAGGACTTATGCCAGGATGCTGCTTCTCCTAGGACTGACCAGTATGCAGGTCAAGAAGCAACAGTTAGAAGTGGAGATGGAACAACAAACTGGTTCAAAATTGGGAAAGGAGTATGTCAAGGCTGTATATTGTCATCCTGCTTATTTAATTTATATGCAATGTACATCATGTGAAATGTCAGAATGGATGAAGCACAAGATGGGATTAAGATTGTAGGGAGAAATATCAATAATCTCAAATATGCAGATGACACCACCCTTATGGCAGAAGAGGAACTAAAGAGACTCTTGATGAAAGTGAAACAGGAGAGTGAAAAAGCTGGCTTCAAACTCAACACTCAAAAAACTAAGATCATGGCATCCAGTCCCATCATGTCATGGGAAATAGATGGGGAAACAATGGAAACAGTGACAGACTTTATTTTCTTGGGCTCCAAAATCATTGCAGATGGTGACTGCAGTCATGGAATTGAAAGACACTTGCTCTTTGGAAGAAAAGCTATGACAAACCTAGACAGTGTATTAAAATGCAGAGTCATCACTGCCGGCAAAGGTCTGTATAGTTGAAGCTCTGGTTTTTCCAATAGTCATGCATGGATGTGAGAGTTGAACCATAAGGAAGGCTGAGTGCTGAAGAATTGATGTTTTCAAAGTGTGGTGCTGCAGAAGACTCTTCAGAGTCCCTTGAACAGCAAGGAGATCAAACCAGTCAACCCTAAAAGAAATCAACCCTGAATATTCATTGGAAGGACTGATGCTGAAGTTGAAGTTCCAATATTTGGCCACCTGATGTGAAAAGGTGACTCAATGGAAAAGATCCTGATGCTGGGAAAGGTTGATGGTAGGAGGAGAAGGGAACGACAGAAGATGACATGACTGGATGGCATCACCGACTCATTGAATATGAGTTTGAGCAAACTGTGAGAGATAGTGAAGGACAGAAAAGCCTGGTGTGCTGCAGTCCATGGAGTCGCAAAGTGTCAGGTATGTATGAGTGACTGAAAAATAATGGCAATTTTCTTTAGAATTATCTGAAGTATTTATTCAGTTCAGTTCAGTCCAGTCACTCAGTTGTATCCGACTCTTTGTGACCCCATGAATGGCAGCACGCCAGGCCTTCCTGTCCATCACAAACTCCCGGAGTTCACTCAAACTCATGCCCATCGAGTTGGTGATGCCATCCAGCCATCTCATCCTCTGTCATCCCCTTCTCCTCCTGCCCCCAGTTCCTCCCAGCATCAGGGTCTTTTCCAATGAGTCAACTCTTCCTATGAGGTGGCCAAAGTACCAGAGTTTCAGCTTCAGCATCAGTCCTTCCAATGAACACCCAGGACGTATCTCCTTCAGGATGGACTGGTTGGATTTCCTTGCAGTCCAAGGGACTCTCAAGAGTCTTCTCCAACACCACAGTTCAAAAGCATCAATTTTGGGGGGCTCAGCTTTCTTCACAGTCCAACTCTCACATCCATACATGACCACTGGAAAAACCATAGCCTTGACTAGATGACCCTTTGCTGGCAAAGTAATGTCTTTGCTTTTTAATATGCTATCTAGGTTGGTCATAACTTTCCTTCCGAGGAGTAAGCGTCTTTTAATTTCATGGCTGCAGTCACCATCTGCAGTGATTTTGGAGCCCCAAAAAATAAAGTCTGACACTGTTTCCACTGTCTCCCCATCTATTTCCCATGAGGTGATGGGACCAGATGTCATCATCTTAGTTTTCTGAATGTTAAGCTTTAAGCCAATTTTTTCACTCTCCTCTTTTACTTTCATCAAGATTGCAGGTCCATTCCCAAATGTTATTTTTTTTCTTACCCTCTAAAAACATCTTAGGTACTTGAGTTATTCCCTGCACATTTATAATTATCTTGAAAGGAAAATCAACAAATTGTGGTCTGATATAAAGAATTTATAGGTGCCATAATCCAAAGCATTTATTGAAGCCATATTTTTTACATACTCCAGCACAAATCTGCTTTAGCCAGGCTTCCCCATCCCTCCTCCAAATACCATACTTCTGCTTGCTTTATGATTCTATTAATTTAATAATAACTCTCCAATGAGAGCGTCTTCTCTTCTTCCATTTTCATGTCAAGCTGAAATTCTTGCTTTAAAGTTTACTTGATTATTTCTGGATGAAGTGATTTTTCCTTCCTTTTTACATTTTTTTTATTCCTTTGCATTTTAGTTATCTACACATGTATCCTGTATATCATAAAGATATTTGATTTCTTAAAGTTCAGTGATAAAATCTTAATTTTTGAATCCTTCTTTTGGGATATGGAGAGCATTAATGGCCACAGTGGACCACACTTACTTGCATCTAAGCCTTTCATTCGTGCCCTCCCACTTCGACGGTGTACTTGGACTCATGACTTGCTTGACCAATGGATCTGTAGTCAGCAGAGTAGTTTGATCTTACTTACACCTGCTACCTCCATAAGAACATGCCTACCTAGCCTGTCAGAAGGGTGTGAGAGAAGAGCCAATAACTATTCTACAGCAAGTCTATCTCCATATGCATCAGCTCCCAAGTAGCGGCCAGCGTACTCCAACATCTATGAATGAGCACTGCCAAGGCCAGGCTATGCAAGCTTAAATTATTGAATCAAATTATTGAATTGCAATTTTGTGAAAATAAGTGTTTGTTGTTTTGAGTCGCTGAGTGCTGACATAGTCCATTACGCAGAATTATATGCAGTTACAAAACTGGTACAATATTCCTGGAACCAAATCACAGCATTCATAGTACTTCGCACATATTCAAAATTTAATAAAGACGGAACGAATGCATCTGTATTATGCTTAAAGTTGGCTCCAACACATTCATAAACTGGGTGGCAATAATAAACTAAGAGAACTGGCTTCTCTGAGTATCTGCAATATGCTAAGTAAGGTGTATATTTTCATTTTGATCCATTTACTCCCTGTCACAAATATACAGAATAGTTCTTAAAAATCCATTTTACAGATGTTAACATTGAGAGTTAGTGAGATAATATATTAACATAGATAATATATTGACATTAAAATTTAAAAAGGGGTTGAATGATAAAATATCATCTGATCATAAAGTTTATGTTTATTGTGTCAGAATTATAACACAGGCTCCTGGGAGGAGGTCGATATTAAATGGATAAATATATAATAATTTTTAAGCTAATTTTAAATACTTTGTAACTGGTATTTTTAAAATGACACTTCTCTTCTTTGGAATGGAATTAGATAATATGTAACAGAATATGTCTCCTTGTAAGTACATGTTACACTTTTATCTGCTTTCCACATTATCCCACAATTTTTTCTATTGTTCAACAAATTTTTTACTACTTGTTTACTCTATGTTCAATACCACAATAGGTACTAGATAGATAGTTGTTGACAAAACAGATTCTGGTCCATACAGGCTTATAGGTCAGTGGTATTCATCATCTCAGTGATAGTAGTTTGACATCAGTCATTTAGCTGAAACTACATCAACCAATACACAAACACTACCAAACTGGAGAGTTTTCTTTTATTTTCTTTCTTTTTTGAGAGTTTGTTGTTAAATGTTTACCAGCATACATTCAATAGCCTTTGGCCCATATGAGACAAGAACTTTTTACTTATATTGCATTCAAAATTCTATATACAATGATTAATTTAAAAACAAAATAATTCAGTTAAATGAAAAAGCTTCAGATGACAAGCAAAAATATGTAATAGTTATAATAGATGTAAATAATGCTTTCCTACAGCACAAAGAAATAGAGAAGTGGATGTGAAAATGTAATCTGGTAAATGAGATACACAGGAAACTATCAAACTAAATATATGTTAAGATATGTTACTATTAGAAATGAAGACAGCTACCTCATATCAATAAAAGGGAAACTTTTATCAATTCTGAACTTTGGTGCACCTACTAACAAGCCTCATAAAATATAAAGCAAAACCAAAACTCAGGAATATTATTAAGGAACAGTTTTAAAGACATAATGATGGTATGGTATTTTAATATAAACTTCTCATTTATTTGTATATAAATTAGACTAAAAACTGGTAAATAAATTTTTAAAATAAACAAGCATGTTTATGGGTTATGAGAATTTATCCAAACAATTGAAGAATGTACCTTGATTCAAGTGAAAATGAAATTCACATACCATAATAGATTAAGAAAGGAGATTTCACAAATAAATAACATTACTAGTGACAAGGGTTCATAATTATAGAAATTTTCTGAAGGACTTTCTATATACAAAATTTTAAGCTTACATGAAATGGACAAATTTAAGGACACTATACCTTCTTAAAATTAACTCATGAAATTTTAAAGTTTTGAATTAATAATTTATTATCTTCATTTATACACTTAACAGCCAAGATTTCTTACAAGTGTTGCCAAATTATTAAGTTATAGACAGTGTCAAATTTAAACATATTCTTTGATACATCACAGGGAAAAATTGCTCACCAATTTGTTTCATGACAGTAGTACACAGTTCATACAAAATTAAAGGACACTATGTAAGAAATAAATTTTGTCATAAACTTACAAATACAAAAATCCAATGTAAATACTGGCAAACAGAATTAGCAAGCAAAATAATATAGCATGATCAACTTTGATTTCTCTTGAAATATAAAGAATATTTGATGAAAATCTATTAGTAACTCTATTATACTACCAAAATAAAGAACTACCTTGAAATATATAGAGAATATATTGAAATAACTTAAAACATATATATTAATAACTGATTACAAGCTATGAGTAAAAAGAATATTCTTAATCTGACAAAGGAATTAACAACAACAACAAAAAATGCAGATCACATTCCTAAGAGTGAAACAACGTAAGAATTGTCTTTACAGTCAGGAAGAAAGAGACTCTATTCAACAGCACACTGCAAATTCTAGATAATTCAATAATATGAGGAAAATATATAAAATGCAAATAATTGGAAAGGATGGAGAAAATATCATTGTTCACTAATACTGGTTATCTTCTTAAAACAATAAAAGAAAATAAACAAATTAAGAAATTAATGAGAATTCATGGACATAAAAGCAATATACAAAATATTAATTTCTGTATACCAGGAAGAAATGAGAAAATATTCACTTGCTTGGGTCCTTATTAATTCATTGTAATCTTGTATCAATCCTAAAGAAAATCAACCATGTATAATTGATGTTTTTGAACTATTGTGTTAGAGAGGACTCTTGAGAGTCCCTTGGATAGCAAGGAGCTCAAACCAGACATTTTTAAAGGAAATCAACTCTGAATTTTCATTGGAAGGACTGATGCTTAGGCTGAAGCTCCAATACTTTGGCCACCTGATGCAAAGAGCTGATGAACTTGGAAAGACCCTGATGAGGGGAAGATTGAAGGAAGAGGGAGGAGGGAGCCACAGAGGATGAGATGGTTACACAGCCTCACCAACTCAGCAGACATGAATTCAAGCAAACTCCAGGAGACAGTGAAGGACAGGAAAGCCTGGGATGCTGCAGTCCATAGGGTCACAAAGATTTGGACACGATTTAGCAACCGAACAGAGAAATCTTGGTACAGGAATTGATAGATGGCTAAAGAAAATAGGCCACAGAAATCACATTCACTTAGTCCTGGTAGAAAGCAAAGGGTTAACAGCAGGGCTGAGATTCATCATCAGACTCATTAGGGTAATACCCCTAGAAAGGAAAGAAGCAAAGTAATCTGATCAACTTTCTTTATGAACAGTTTAATGAAAGATTTTCTGGCAGATTTATAAATGACATTAGATCATGAGGGAGGAAATATGTTCTAGCCTGTGTAGGTAATTTATGAACAATCAGTTTAGAATTTGTAGATTCTGGGGCCTTGGATTGCCTAGAAAAATTTGAGTATAAAAAATGAAGCTCTTTTGTGACTGATATAGTCTCACTTAGTAAGTGAAGTGACTGCCAACCTCTTTGAGAGACCTCATAATAATCCTGGTTGTGAGAAACATCTACATATAGATTGTTTGTTTTACTTGGGTTTCTGAATTAGTTGTGCCCTTAAAATTATTTGTAAAGCCTGATCCTAGGTCAGATCTACGATTTATGTGAGTCTGATTTAACAGTTATCATTTGCTCTTGCTCCTTGGGACACTTGACAAATCTAACAAAATGTTACAGATCAGTGGGAAAATAATATACTAGTCAATTATACCTTGTCATCTGTGTAAACTAAATAAATTTGGCAACTTGTTTCAAGCCATAGGCAAAATTAAAGTCAATGTGGATTTTTAAGACCTAAATGTGAAGTTAAGATTTAAAACTTTTCTACAAACAACAGGAGAATATCTTGATAACCTCAGGATTGAAAGAAATTCTTAAACAAGATATAAGAAGTACAAGGGGCTTCCCTGGTGGCTCAGATGGTAAAGAGTCTGCCTGCAGTGTGGGAGACCAGGGTTCAATCCCTGGGTCGGGAAAATTCCCCTGGGGAAGGAAATGGCAACCCACGACAGTATTCTTGCCGGGAGAATCCTATGGATGGAGGGTCCTGGCAGGCTACAGTCCATGAGGTCTCAAAGAGTCAGACATGACTTCACTTTCAAAAAGTACAAACCATTTAAAAGATTGATAAAACTAAACACTTTGAAGTTAAAAGCTCTGTGATAAAATCATACAAAAATAAAGTAAAAGATCAGAGACAAATATTCACAATGCATAAAACAAAAGGTTAGTATCTGAATTTATTAAAAAAAACCTTTATAAATAATTTAGATGACAGACATTTTAATAGAAAAAATGTAAGTAAAATATATGAACTGACAATGGAAAGGAGATGAAATAAATAAATATATATATATACATACATATATATGAATGTACATATTTACTAAAACTCAGTCTCATGATGATTGTAGGAATTCAAGTTAATCAGCAAAAATACTATTTTAGATTTATCAGACTGGTAAATTTTTAAAACTAAGGCAATATGGTATTGATAAATCTGTAGAATGATAGAATATTTTATGCACTGTTGGTTTGTAGTTGTAAATTGATTTTATAAACAACCTTGTGGACTTCCCAGTAGTCCAGTGGTTGACTTCATGATCCCACTGCAGGGGCTTTGGATTCGATCTCTACTCAGGGAACTAGATGTCTCATGCCTCAACTAAGAGTTTGCATGCCACAGCTAAAGACTCTGGATCTGCATGCCCAGCAAAGATCAAAAATCCCAAGTGCCATAAATAGGATCTGGCACATACAAATAAGCAAATATTTGAAAATAAGAATAAGAAGAAAAAACTTTGAAAAGCAATTTAAAAATAGCTAGCAAAATTTAAAATTTGTGTACTCTAGGACTCAGCAATAAATACTAGGGAAACTCTTGTATACAAACAAACTTATTAAAGAATGTTCTTTGGAGCATTGCATTTAATATCAAAGTGTGGTAACACCTTAAATGTCTACAAACAGAATATAAAGGGGTTGAGAAATTGTGATGTATGTAAACAATGACATGAAACATGGAAAATGCAAATGAATGCCTAACACTACAGGTATCAACATGATTTAACCTCACAACTTTTTTCTTTTTTGAAAATTAAAAATGCAGAAAGATATAATATGTATGTTACTACCTTAGAAAAATGTGTATATTTGGGGGCTCATAGATGTGTTATAAAAGTACAAAATGTTCCATAAAATTTATAAATGGTAATTTCAGAATCAAGATAATGTCTGAGGAGCATTGAAGGGGAATCGAATTGGGAAAGTTTTCACAGAAAACTCTAATTCTACTGATAGTAGTTTTTTTTTAAATCTTTTTCTGTGGTATTTTGGGTCTGGATTGCTTTATTTTCTATACTTTTTATAAGACTTCAATGCTTAATAATCATAAAAGTACACAAAGAAAGAAAAGAGGCTATTAAGCAATCAGGTTTAAGCTATTGGCCAGAGAGGAGAGATGCTGTGCTGAAAAATTCTAGAGTTTTTTTTTTTTTGAATGAACAAAAATTGTGGGGGTGAAGATCTTGGCCCCAAAAGAGCTATAAGCTCAAGAAATAATAAAGAACAAATGAGATAAGTATCTTCCTTGCACAATAAGGACACAACCAGTTGCTTCTTTGTTTCAAATATCTGAATTAAAAAAAAAAAAGGTTACCACTAAACAAATGATTCATTTGTGATGTGTTGTTTTCACAGATAACGTAAAACTGCTCTGAAATGACATCCTTCTATGCAGGAAGCACTGAACATGAATGGAAAATCCAAAACTATGAGATACTTGAAAAAACAGACAACCACTAGTGAGAGTCAATACATATGAAAAAAAGAAAAATGGTGCCAACTTGTCCCAAAAACTATTTCATAGAAATAGTGAAAAATACCTATAAATCTATTACCCAAAATTCAAACAACTGCAAGCCCAAGTACTCTGGTTGACAATAGGAGGAGTTGACTCTATCCCCAGCTACAATTACTGAACTGTCAGGATATGACTGAAGAGAAAGTTCTGTCCTGTCATATCTTTTGTTCTCCAGTCTTTAATTGCACCAGCGGAAGGGCCAATTCTTTACTAATTATGCAGTTTAAAAACAAGAAGGCCAATTGCAAGAGTACCATCTCTGTCGGATATATGAATCTGATGCACAATTGTGAACTACAGGAATCCCATCTGCATGAGCTATCCTTAGTGAATGTTGTTCCTCAAGGTCAAGTGTGAGAGCTCTCTGAGAATTTGCCCTTCTTTGCACAGCAGGTAAGCTAGACATTCCATCAATCTACCTAAAGAAACATTACCAAAAATGCCTTTGAAATTCTGCATTTTTATGTGGGTTGATGTCTATGCAAATATTTGGTAACACTCTAGTGAACTTTCAAAAATGAAAGGGGCAAACAAAGTTCAAACTTGATTTTTCTCTTCCTCTCTCCCTTTCTTCTTGCCTCCTTTCTTTTTCCTTATTTTCTTCCCTCCTCTTCTTGCCCCACCTCTGTTTATCTCTTGCATTTTATTTCCCACATAAACACACATATGCATTCACAGACCCACACAACCCCCATCATGTACTACTGAGTATGCACTGTGTGCAAAGTGAAAGTGAAAGTGTTAGTTGCTCAGTCAAGCCTGAGTCTGCAATCTCATGGACTGTAACCTGCCAGGCTCCTCTGTCTGTGGAATTCTCCAGGCAAAAGTACTGGAATGGGTAGCTATCCCCTTCTGCAGGGGATCTTCCCAACCCAGGTGTCGAACCCAGATCTGCTGCATTGCAGGCGGATTGGTACCCACTGAGCCACTGTGTGAGGCATCCTGCAAAGAAACTCAGACAATTTATTTTGGGGATGTAGGCAAGCAAAGGAGCAGAGCACAAACTTTAAAAGAATGACAAGTCAAAGACTTGACATAAACTAATTAGAACCAAATGGGTCCAAGATGATAGACTAGTCAACTTCCACCAGAGCTTGAGCCTCAGTATATGCTCATTGTAACATATTAGCAAGCTAAGTGAGACACCCACAAGTGCCTTGACAGTTCCAACCATCAAAGATCAAAAAGGGAGCACTGGCCCTATTCCTGGAAATCCCTGCCCCATCTCTAAACAGCTGGAATAATCCTCCCACTCATTAGCCTATGAAATTACCCAGCCCATGAAAACTAACTGCACCATATTTTGGAGCACTCCTGCCTTCTGAGCTGGGCCACATTCTGTCTATGGAGTGTTTCTCTGTAAATAAATCCACTTCTTACTTATCACTTCATCTCTTACTGAATTCTTTGTGTGATAAGACATCAAGAAGCTGAGCTTCTTTAAGGCCTGAGACCAGGTATATTATCCCAAGTTAAAAGATGTGAGTTCAAGTCCCAATTTGAGCTGCATGATTTCAGAAGGAAGGATCTGAAATAGTTCTAGGCTATTGTAAAATCTGCCCTGACACTTAAGCCATAGGATCCAGAAGATGCAATGGTGTATGGAGTATAAGTGGCAGATAGGGATGCTGTCTGGATTCTTTGGCAGGACCCTTCAGGTCCTTAAAATTTTGGAAAAGAGTCCTGTCATTTTTTTCTGCAGATAACTACTTCCTTTTTGAGAAACAGCTATTAGCTTGACACTGGGACTTAGCAGAATGCTTAACCATAAGCCAGTGAGTTACTGTGTGAAGTGAACCACCTACCATGAACTGGGTGTTATATGATTGACCAAGTCATAAAGTTAGGTGTACACAGCAGCATTCATCATGAGATAAAGAGGTATAAATGAGATCAGGCCCAAGCAGTCCTCAAAGGCACAAGTAAATTACATATAGTGGCCCAAATGTCCATGATCCTCTCTTCTGCTAAACTACCTTCTCTCTCCTAGTCTGTATCTTGGCTTCATTGGGAGTTCCCTACAGTCTATTGACAGAGGAAGAGAACACATGAAAAAGTTTAATAATCAAGTGAAAATGATGACCCATTGTGTAGATACTGGTCAACATCCTTCCCCAGTGACCTTTGCCATCATACCGATGGGCCTATGAACAAAGTAGCCATAATGTTGATGATGGGGGTTATTCGTGGTGGATTCAGTAACATGACTTCCACTCACCAAGGCTGACTTGACTACAGCCACCTCTGAGTACCCAGTCTGCCAGCATTAGAGCTCAGCCCTGAATGTCTGATATGGCACCATTTACCTGGGTCATTAGTCAGTTGCTTGGTAAAGTTGATTACACTGGACTTCCCCCTCCCCCATCATGGAGAGGGCAGTAATTTTGAAATCCTATAGGGGCCCTTTGGGAACCTCCCAAATAAAAAGGCTCTTCTATGTTCCCTATTTTTTTTTTAAGATTTATTTTTAATTGGAGGATAATTGCCTTACAAAGTTGTGTTGGTTTCTGTTGCACAACAACAAGGATCAGTCATAATTCATTTCTTGCTTGTAGGGAAAAGTTTTAGCCTCCGAGACCTTTTCTGAGTTTCAAACAGCAGATTCAGAGAGTAATCAGAGGAGTGAGGGAATGCAGAAAGAAATGAGTTCAGAAATGAAACCTGGTCCTTGTACATCCTCAGAGGATGTACATAGCAATTTGATACTTATCTCTGAGTTATTTTAGGGGAAGTAAGGCCCTCACCCAGGTGGAGGATGGTATCTTCAGACTGCACACACGCACATGCACTCCAGGCTGATTGGAACCAAGAGGCTGATGATCGAGATTCCTGGGGCACGATCCTGTTACCTCCTCCCCAACCAATCAGAGAAGGATTACACACCCTACAGCTCTCATGCACACCCAGTTTTGCCAATAAAAGCTTTTTCCTTGAAACCCATCAAGAAGTTTACCTTTTTTGAGCATTAGCTGACCAGACTCTTTTTCTGGCACCTTACAATGCAAGCTGCACTGTCTTTCACCACAACTTGGTGTCAGTAGGTTGGCATATGAGCAAATGAACACAAGTTTGGTTCAGCGACAATTTGTTTTCACTGGAACAGTTACTATGAATAAGAACTTTCCTCAGGTCTGAAGCCTGTTGCAAGGCTTCTGCATATGGTATCTGTGAGACTGGGCACAAATGGAAAAAGGTTATACTGTATTTTATTACCAGAACTATTTTTACTCCCTGGGAATTTTTAATGAGTTTGCTTGTGACTTTTTCATGTTCCCCAACATGCTGAGGCAACTGGCTTGATAGAATGGCAGAATGGCCTTTTGGAGATTCAGTTGAGTGACAGCTAAGCGGTAATACCTTGCAGAACTAGGGCAAGGTTCTCCAGAAGGCTGTATATACTCTGAAAGACATTTTGGTTGCTTCCAAGTGTTTTCAATTATTAATAAAGTTGCTATAATCCTCCATGTGTAGGTTTTATGTGAACCTGAATTTTAAACTCTTGGGAAAATAACCAAGAAGCATAATTGCTGTGTCATTTGTTAAGAGTATATTTAGTATATTAATACTATATATATATATATATATATACATATATATACTATATACTATATAAACTAAATATATATATACTATACATAGTAAATATATATACTAAATATATATATATATATATACACTATACTATATATATATAGTATATGTAATATGAAAAGAACTGCCAAACTGTCTTCCTAAGTGGCTGTACCATTTTGAGTTACTGCCATCAGTGAATAAGAGTTTCTGTTACTCTATGTTCTCATCATTTAGCAGTCACCAAGTTTCCAAATTTTAGAATATTAATAGATATTTTTTGTTTTTAATTTTTATTCTCTGATGACAAGTGATGTGAAGCAGGATTTCATATGTCTATTTGTGTACATTGTTTGATGAGATGTCTGTTTGATCTTTAGCCATTTTTAATTGTGTATTTTTTTATTGTAGAGTTTTAAGAATTCTTATGTATATTTTGTATATGAAATATTTATCAGCTGTATCATTTGTACAAATTTTCTCAAAGAATGTGATATATTTTTATTCTCTTGTCAGTGTCTTTCAGAGTGAATATATATATTTTTTAATTTTAGTGAAGTATAGTCTATCAATTTTTTCTTTCATGGATTAAATCTTTGGTGTTGTATCTAAAAAAGTCATCATTAAATCCCAGGTCATCTAGATTTTCTCTCATGTTATCTCCTAGAAGTTTTATAGTTTTGTATTTTACATTTAGGTTGGATCCACTTTGAATTAGCTTTTTTAAATGTCTAAGGTATGTATATAGATTTATTTGATTGATATGAATGTCCAGTTGCTCCAGCAACATTTGTTGAAGATACTTTGCTTGTTTTCTTATATTGTCTCTGTTCTTTGACTAAATTTATGTGGGTCTATTTCTGGATTCTTTATTATGTCCCATTGATCTATTTCTCAGTATCTCAAAAGAATTTGCTAGGATTTTGATTGAGACTACATTGTATCTATAGATAAAGTTGGAAAGAACTGACATATTGACATTATTGATTCTTCTTATCTATGATCAGGAAATATCTCTTCAATTATTTAGTTCTTCTTTGCTTTCTTCCATCAGGCATTGGTAGTTTTCTTCTTGTAGATTTTGTACATATTATGTTAGATTTATACCTGTGTTTTTAGTGGGAAGTGGTTCTTGAGAGGAGAAAGATATTATAATATTCTATGGCCCTCTGAGGAGCTACAGTACCCAAAACGATATCCAATATATCTGTGGTATCAAACATTTATGAGAGTAAGAATGATTAGAAAAAAAAAATAGTTAAAATTTAGAGTACAACAAAGAAAACAAGTTTGAAAAAAACTACTTATAAAGAAGGCTGAGGACCAAAGGACCGATGCTTTCAAATTGTAGCACTGAAGAAGATGCTTGACAGTCCCTTGGACAGCAAGATCAAACCAGTCAATCCTAAAGGAAATCAATCCTGAATATATATTAAAAGGACTGATGCTGAAGGAGAAAGAGGTGACAGAGGATGAGATGGTGGGATGACATTATCAACTCAATGGACATGAGTATATGCACAAATTCTGGGAGACAGTGAAGGACAGGGAAGCCTGGCATGTTTCAATTCATGAGGTCGCAAAGAGTTGGCCATGACTTAGTGACTGAACAACAGTAATTTCATATTTAAATTAACAACCCACATACCCATTGCACATTTTACTCATCTAAACATTCTATCATATATTAGTAAAATATGCTGTTGCTACTATTTAGTTACTTAGTTGTGTCTGACTCTTTGGGACTCCATGCACTGTAGCCCACAAGTCTCCTTTGTCCATGGGATTTACCAGGCAAGAATACTGGAGTGGGTTGACATTTTCTTCAGTAAGTTATCTTCCTGACCCAGGGATCGAACCCAGTCTCCTACTTTGCAAATAGATTCTTTACTAGTGGGAAGCCTAGTAAAATCTATGTATATTTTAAAAATTTAGACATTATCTAATAACAAATGTCTTTGGATTCATTCTCTTCTCATACCCCATGAGTCAAGATATTATATATTTTGATATATTTTTATTTCTCCCCAGAAACTTCTTTCTTTGAACTCTTGACTTTCAAATTCCAGTTAGTTATGTCACATGAGGTAGCTTTCATTTCTTACTCACATGTTTCTGCTATGAACTGAATGCTTTTGTTTGCTCTCACCTGCCCAATTCATAAAATGAAGTTCTAATCCCCAGTGTGATGATATTTGGTCTTGGGGCCTTTGGAAGGCAATCAAATTTATATTAGATCAAGAGGATGGGACCATTATGATAAAATTAAGGCCCTTGTAAAAAGGGGAAGAGACCTGAGAACTCTCTCTAGGTCATCGAAGAATATTGCCAGAAGGCAGACATCTGCAAATCCAGAAGACAAACCCTACCAGGCAATTGAATTGCTGCTATCTTGAACTTGGGCTTCTCAGCCTCCAATACTGTGAGAAATAAATTCTTGTTGCTATATCCACCCAGTCTATTACATTTTGTTACAGCAATCTGAACTAAGTTCCTAATCTATGTATGATTCTCACCGCATTTGTTACACTAATCATTCTTCAAAATCAGAAATTGAGTTTAGAATTCAAATTTGAAGAAAATGCTTACCTTTACTGATTGAATATGAATTTTTTAAAATATAATATTTTTTACAATGTTGTTGAAGGAGAGCAAAAGTAAAACCGTGAAGATGAAATGGAAAGGTTTCTCCGATATGTGATCAAACTGAAGGAAAACAAAGGAGAAAGAGATATTAAGTTAATGACAGGTAAGGATTTGGACACTTTCATTCCAAAGTATTTAATTTCTCTTCACCATAGCCAAAACCTAGTTAAGATTTTATTTTATTTTTTAGCCAGGGCTTGAGTTTAGTTCTTATTTAGTGTAAACGGGGCTTTCAGAAAGGAGCACTGGAGCATAGAAACATAAAACTTACATGTGAGTAGAAGGGATGAAGCAATAGAAAATGCCCTGCTAAAGGACAGAAAAGCTAGGATAGAAACAAGAGCTAGAGGAACACAGAGAAGGAGAGACTCCTTCCATGAGGGTCTAACAGGAAGGCATAAAGTGTAATGGTAAAAAATCTAAAGTCAGCCTTAAGGATGGATATCTTTGTCTTTGGGAAGCAAGAAGTAGCAAAATTGAAAGGCTGAAAAGAAGGAACTTCAGTTATAGTGGTGGGTTTAAAGACCTGGCAGTGGCAGAGCCTATAAACTGTGGAAAAGGAGGCTGAAAAACTAATGAGAGGCTTATTTTAGAGCCTCAGTAGTCATGTTGAATAATTTTACCCTTACTGTCTTGTAAATGGGGAATTGCTTTTTTGTTTGTGTGGAAGAAACTAATGACTGTCTTTCCTTCTCCATGTTCCTCTTCCTTTAGAACCAAGACCCTGTTGTGTGGCTACCCAAAATGAAAACTACATTTCCTAGCCACATTGCAGCTGGCTGCCATCATACAAATAAATTTACTACTTTCAATGATAGAAAAGCAGCAGTTTTGTGTGCAAATTCTAAGTGTCCTCAAGGAAAGAGTGATGTCCTTTGTTGTTTCTTCCTCCTTGTTGCCTGTACTAGGATCAATAACCTGGATCTGGACTATCCATCTTGGACCATGAGACTAAGGATATACCATAGAACAAAATAGGAATTGGAAGTAGTCCAGATAGCTAACTTTATGAAACAGCTCTGAACTGCTTTACCCACCGTTGTGTTGGGTTTTGTGTCACTTGCAGCTAAAAGTAATCCAGAGACAAATTGTTTTTCATTTGTTTCTTTTTGCTATTGTTGTTTTAAACCAAGGAATGACAGTCAAGATTTTGTGTGCATAGATCAGACTGGATTAAAAGAGATGCTTAAACACACACACACACACACACACACACACACACACAGAGTAAGATATATAATAAATCTCTAAAGCAAGTCTGGTTATTATAAGATTCATGTCTGAGGAACAAGATGAATAGATATCTGATTTTGAGCCAAGGTGACTAGAACGGTGCTGGAGCCTATAAGTTTGGGAAAATGATAAGGGGTGTGTGTGTGTGTGTGTGTGTGTGTGTGTGTGTGTGACTTGATTATGATGACTATTAGAATTGTCCTCAAAGAAAGAGCTATGTCCTAGAATTGTGTATGTGTATGTGTGACCTGATTATGATGGCTCTTAAAACTGAAACAATTTTATGTTATAATTCACCCACTTCCTTGGCAAAACACCTGAGTCATCAAATTGATTGAATCATAATAGGACCAAACCTGTACTTTGGGAAGATTTACGCAAATCCACACATCTAGAAGGTAGAATAGCAGAAATATTTGAGTTCTTGGTCTCTGTGGTCCATTACTTAAGCAATTATGAAGTATAACAGAGAATTTTCTTTTTTAAAAGAGTAACACAGGTATCAAAGCAGTTTAATAGCAGGCTTCTTTTAAACCAGTGTTGCTCAGCTTTGGCATCTGGGCCAGATACTTTTTGTTGAGAGGACTTTCCTACACATTGTACGATATTTAGCAGCATCCTGGTCCCCACCCACTAGATGACTAACATTCTTTCTCTCCCCTCTCTCATAGTTGTGGCAACCAAAAATATTTCCAGACACTGTCAAATTTGCTTTCAGGGCAAAATTGTCCCCAGTACAGACCCACTGGCCAGAAGGTACAGAAGAAAGGATGCAGTTTTTACTTAGATTTATCCCCCCACCCCTTTTTTTTAATACTATAGTCTTACTTTTGTTCTTGAGCCTGTAACTTAATGTGTGCACTCAAACAAGATATCCAATTTTAAACTAGAAATAGCAATCCACCTCTTCATCTCTGCCTGGATTATCTCTAACAATGACAGGGATTAAAAAGATAATGTACACAAAGCCTGTGGTATGCCCTTAGTACAGAGTAAACATCATCGATTATCTTTCTTAAAAAAAAGGAGAAAATACACAGAAGTGATTTTTTTTTTTTTTTTTTTTTGCCTTTCTCATTTGTGCTGAAACTTTTGAGGTATTTAGTTATCTATTTAAAGGCTTTCTTTTGAGTGTCCAATTCTCCACTCTCTGGTTTTAGATCATGATCTCCTATGGAAGTACAATTATTTAAAATCTTTTGCACACAACTTTATACAGTATCATATGCACATAAGCCTCTTGACAACAGTGGCATGGTTCTGCTTTTCACCTCTTTGCTGTAACATCCAGGACTATGGATGATACATTGTTAATTTTTATAACTATGTTTGTTCTAAAATACATTTATACAGATTCAATAGGATCCTTGAGTCTAATACAAAAGGTATTATCAGGGACCCAATTGCATCTTCCCTTGGGTCTAAGTTTGAGTCAGGACTAGGAATTACAATGTTATATGTTTATGAAGTACTTGACATGTTGTGCTCAGAGTCATTATTGTTTTCTTTTGTTATAGCTAAAGTTGTTTGCCGAAAAAACTGGACAAAAATTACACTGAGGTGTCTGGCTTTCCCTAGAGAATTTTAAGAAAATCTGCTTTGCCGTGTTCCAAAGAGACTGTATAGTGACTGTCTTCCTTTACACTGACAATGCTGTAAACAATTACTACAGCCTGGCCTCAATGTAGAAAGATCTCTAGCCATGTTTCAAAAGGTTTATGGTCAGTCATTGAAATATTTTTTCTCACAGATAGGTATGCATATAATACTATTACTCCAAGTGCCCTACTTATAGAATTTTACTCAAGTAAATAAAACTCAGATCTTTGTCTGTTTCAATAAAAAAAAATGTGTGCTCACTGGTTTATTCACTGCCAGCAGAGTACCCACCAAGTGAGCTGTCTTGTTCAGTAACTTCTTCTTAGAGTAAATATTAGTATTTTACTCCACAGAAAAGCTCTACTAACCAAAGTTGCAGCACAAAGCATTACAATAAGCTGACATCTGGGCAGGTTCTCTCATGACCCCTCAGTGCTACATACATGTCTCTGTAGTGACAATTTCATTCAGGCAACAGTTAAGTCTAGATTCAGTGATGCAATCATTTGTGAATTTTACATACAAATCCATGCACGGAAGAAGTTCCAAGAAGGAAGATAAAGGAGGTGGACATTTTTATTCGGAGCAAGTGTTTTAGTAACTGGCTATAAGAATCTATTAAAAGAAAAAAAATTTTGACTTGCTCTTTTTCATTCTCTCCTTTTTAACATATAGATTTGGGTTTTGAACTTAAACTATTTCTAGCAAGCATTTCACCTTGCCTAGTTTCTGAGTGATTCAAAGGCAAATTGAAAATTATAACATTTCTTTGTATATAGCACTATAAAAAGTTAACTGAATCAGTAATTTATTTTAGGGCAACCTGTAGTGAATATACCCTGGAGAAGGAAATGGCAACCCCTTCCAGTATTCTTGCCTGGAAAATCCCATGAATGGAGGAGCCTGATGGGTTACAGTCCATGGGGACATGACTGAGCGACTTCACTTGTAGTGAATATAAATGGTTTTGATAAAAAAAAGGTGAAAATGAAATCCTCAATAAAATTCAGAATATCTTGTTAAGTTTGAATTTTATATTTTTGCATAAGTATCTCATATTTTCATATTTCACATGTCATATTTTTTATAAATATATCCGCAATATTGCATGGAACATACATATAGTAAAATCATCTTTCATCATCAATTCAAACTTAAGTGGGAAATTTGTATTTTTGTTTGCTAAATTTTACATCTTACTCAATGAAGGCAAATCAGAGATGTAAATATTAAAATATTGCCATCTTACAATATTAGTGTCACTATATTTAAACATGTGAAGTTTCTCCTTTTATTTTCAAGGTCCATAATATAAAATATTTAGAACAAATAAAAGGAGATGCTTCACTCAGCAGGCAGTCACCTTGTGAAATTCACTGTCACCATAGGTCACTGGGCTGGATAATTTTATGACCAATAATAACATTTGTCTGAATGCATGCTGAGAAAAGGTAATCAAATCTCACACTTTAGGGAATAAGTTGCTCATTGCAGAGATTGGGAGGGAATGACTTCCTGCACAATTGACTGGGGGTATTATGAGGGTTACGGTCATTGTCAAAGAGGCCACCTGCCTCCGTGAATCAGTACAGAGGCTGAGATGTCAGTGCGTGTAGTCTCAAAAATGGATGCAAAATTCCCTAATAATAATGAGGATGATCA
Source organism: Cervus canadensis (assembly GCF_019320065.1). Lineage (NCBI taxonomy): Eukaryota > Metazoa > Chordata > Mammalia > Artiodactyla > Cervidae > Cervus > Cervus canadensis. The sequence goes on along the minus strand of NC_057394.1, from coordinate 41,221,072 downwards.
TGATGATAGAAATAATGGTGCATAGATTTATTTAAAAGAGAAAACTCATGTATTAATGAGGAAAGGTATTTAATGTGAGGTAATTTTACATGCTATAGGCTAAATAAATATATTAACTTATGCAGCCTTTTTTTCCCTTTTGGATTAGGATTATAGAAGGTACAAAGAAATGAAGACTGTCACTAGCTATTTGCTATCTAGAGAAGGAGATGCCCTCCGTTCTTACAGAGGATATCTGCCTTTCTTTTTGGACCCATCATGTCTATAAATTAATCTCAATTTTACAGTATCAAAGTGAGAAATGATTCTAATCCAAAGTGAAATCATATTAAGAAGCTAGTTTCACAATATTATGAGAAAGTATATTTGGCCAGTTCTTTCAAGCTCTTAGTACCTTCTTTTTTCTCCATCTTATGAATCTGAATTTGCTATGCTCTCTTGGTTTCCTTTATCTCAAAGAAAATGATTTGATACATTAATTCATTCTAAGGTAAAATCAGTCCTTTTGAATGGAGTCCTGGGCAAGTCTGGTGAGGGGAGGTGAGGAGAAGCAATGATTTACCTAAAGCAATGAATGCCTAAGGAGCTCCAGGAAATTCCTTAGTGCCCTTCATGTCATTTCATATTCGAGCCTTTCTATTTTACTTGTGTGAATGTGAAAATCGCTCAGTCATATCCGACTCTTTGTGATCCCGTGGACTCATCCATGGAATTCTCTAGGCCAGAATACTGGAGTGGGTAGTCTTTCCCTTCTCCAGGGGATCTTCCCAACCCAGGTCTCCTGCATTGTAGGTGGATTCTTTACCAGCTGAGCCAAGGAGAGCCCAAGAATACTGGAGAGGGTAGCCTATCCCTTCTACAGCGGATCTTCCCGACCCAGGACCTCAACCAGGGTCTCCCACATTTCAGGCAGATTCTTTACGAACTGAGGTATCAGGGAAGCCCATTTCACTTACTTGGTAACTTACTAATACATTTGAGCCCTTTAACTGTATTTCCAGAGTTTGATTGTGTTGCTTGAGTCTGGGAAGTAACATAAGAAAAAGGAAAAAAAAATGAAGTAGAAAGATGATCTGTTGGATCATTTAAAAAGAAGAGCGTTTCAGAAAAACATCTACTTCTGCTTTATTTACTATGCCAAAACCTTTGACTGTGTGGATCACAACAAACTGGAAAATTCTTAGATGGCAATACCAGACCATCTGACCTGCCTGCTGAGAAATCTGTAGGCAGGTAAAGAAACAACAGTTAGAACTGGACATGGAACAACAGACTGGTTCCAAATTAGGAAAGGAGTACGTCAAGGCTGCATATTGTTACCCTGCTTATTTAACTTATATGCAGAGTATATCATGAGAAATGCCCTGCTAGATGAAGCACAAGCTGGAATCAAGATGGTCAGGATAAATGTCAATAACCTCAGATATGCAGATGACACCACCCTTGTGGCAGAAAATGAAGAACTATAGAGCCTCTTGATTAAAGTGAAAGAGGAGAATGAAAAAGTTGGCTTAAAACTCGACATTCAGAAAACTAAGATCATGGCATCTGGTCCCATCACTACTTGTAAATAGATGGGAAAACAATGGAAACAGTAGGAGACTTTATTTTTAGGGGGCTCCAAAATCACTGCAGATGGTGATTGTAACCATGAAATTAAAAGACACTTGCTCCTTGGAAGGAAAACTATGACCAACCTAGACAGCATATTAAAAAGCAGAGATATTATTTTGCCAGCAAAGGTTTGTCTAGTCAAAGCTATGGTTTTTCCAGTAGTCAGGTATGGATGTGAGAGTTGGACTATAAAGAAAGATGCACGCTGAAGAACTGATGCTTTTGAACTGTGATGGAGAAAACTCTTGAGAGTCGCTTGGACTGCAAGGAGATCCAACCAGTCCATCCTAAAGGAAATCAGTCCTGAATATTCACTGGAAGGGATTGATGCTGAAGCTGAAACTCCAATATTTTGACCACCTGATGTGTAGAACTGACTCATTTGAAACTACCCTGATGCTGGGAAAGATTGAAGGCAGGAAGAGAAGGGGACAACAGAGGATGAGAAGGTTGAATGGCATCACCGACTCGAAGGACATGTGTTTGAGTGAGCTCAGGGAGTCGGTGAAGGACAGAGAAGCCTGGCATGCTGCAGTCCACGGGGTCGCAAACAGTCAGACACAACTGAACAACTGAACTGAATTGAACTGAACTTGTTGGATTCTGACAGATCAAGATATACCAAACTAAGCATAAGCAGATGGATGACTTTTGATTTTGATTTTGATTACCAATTAATATTTACAACTGTATTATAATTCAATAGAAGTATATTATTCAAACTGCAAAGTAATTTCCACAGAGTCATTTACTGAGTTTAAGAAAGAAGTGTCTGTAGGAGAAATAGCAGTAAATAGGTTTAATATATACATTTTCCAAGTTCTAAAGATTAATGTAGTCCATATTGAAATTGAAGTCTTTCAGTCGTGTCCGACTCTTTGCGACCCCATGGATGGTAGCCTACCAGGCTCTGCGGTCCATGGGATTTTCCAGGCAAGAACACTGGAGTGGATTGCCCTTTCCTTCTCCAGGGGATATTCCCAACCCAGGGATCGAACCCGGGTCTCCTGCATTGCAGACAGACGCTTTACCATCTAGTCACTAAAATATAACTTAAGTGAAAGGAATAACATGCACTTGCATAAATGATTATCTCCAGACACAATTAAGCGATTATCCAATAACTCCATCAAAATAACAGTGTTTATTTATTTTTGTTCTAAAATACATCTAGTTATTTATACATTAAATATATTTTGTTACTGGAAACAAGCTAAGATGCAAATTATAGTATGCAGCTATAAAATCTGAAATAAAGTAAATAAACAAGGAAAGAGTTAATTACAAAGAAGTAAGTAATTTCCTATTTCTGAGATGAAATGATAGCTAAATATAGAGGCATAATTGATAAAGTCAAATAAATTGAAATCATAGTTAAAATATCAATGATTCATTTTGTTGAGAAGCAGAAATATTTGGATTAAAATATTTACTATTAAAATTTTATGGGTATCACAACAAATTCTAGGAGGTTTAAATACAAACTGATAATAGCAATATCTTTAGCAAATATGATGGATCACTTTGATCTTTTCTTCATGTTTCAGTGTTACACCAATAATGAATGAATCTGATATTTTTCACTATATGTCTGTTTAGTTTCTGTCTCACCCATTGAGCCAGTTATCTCCATATACCTCCTTTGTGTGTGTGTGTGTGTTCAGTTGTGTCCAACTCTGCAACGCCATGGACTGTAGCTTGCCAGGCTCCTCTGTCTATGGAATTTTGCAGGCAAGAATACTGGAGCAGATTGCTACTGCCTCCTTCAGGGGTCTGCCCAACCCAGGGATCAAATCTGCATCTCATGCATTTCCTGCATTGGTAGGCAGATTCTTTAACACTAGCACCACATGGGAATCCCTGAATATTCCCTTTATCAATACCTTTAATCTGGAGAACAAACTTTCTACTGATGATTTCATGGAAGTTAACCATGTCTTTATATCACATAGTAGTCTCTCCTCTTTCTTCAAGGTAAATCATTTTGAAACAATCCAGATACTTGCAACCATAATGCCTAAGTAAATTAATTTTCTGTTTTTGGAACAAAATAGCTTCTCCATTACAATTTCTTCTGTTTATATGGCAATAATTAATGTTGGATTGGAAAGGTAATAAGTCATAATGAATCAGTGATAATAAGTTATAATACATCAGCAACTTTTAAAAATATTTCTTTGTTATCACATTAAAGAAAATCGATCACTTTAAAAATATAATTGCCTGAGAGTCACTACATTTACATAAAATAAAGACACGAACAATAAAATAGTTTAAATATATGCCAGATTATGTCAAGTAACTTCAATTCTAAACCTTTTCCTTTTTTCATTTCATTTCCTTAGGTTATACTTGTAAGCAAAATCTTTTCTTTCATCTTCCTGAAAAATTGGAGGCAACTTGGACTTGGTCTCCAAAGACTGTATAATTTTTCACTGAAGTAAACAAGCCTAATTTTAGAAGCATATATTGTGATCATTTAAGTGCTCCATATGTAGCTATATTATAAAATATCTAGAGGGGATGGATTTTATTTAGTGTCTACAATTACTTCATTTTGTAGATATTTTTCAACCAACACACACAAACATATTTCAACCTTATGCCTGCTATCTGTATCTTGCCATCTGTGTGTTTGTATTTTAAGTAGAACATACCATGAAAATGTAGCAAAAATATACAACAAAAAGGAAAACTGAAGCCAGATTTAAATAGACTACTTTTTGGCTTGAAAAATTTAGGCTGTCAAACATCACCTGTGTTCTTCTAAAATAATATTGTTAAAGAAATACAGATGAATACTTCTTTTTGAGAATGACCAAATAGAGTGAAAATAAATGAAGTGGCTAAAAGAATTATTTTTTGTGGGGAAGGGCCATTAGTTTTTGAAGATATTGCCATATACATTCACTAATGTTTTCTTCTTTATTTTAAAATATTACAATTGCAGAAATAATCTTTGTTTAATTTAAAAAAATTCTTAATTGGATGTAAGGACTGTTTTGCACTCTCAGATTGTGTCACTATTTACAGATTTCCCACCACAGTCTCTCAACTTAAGTTTCAGAGATTGTCTAATTTTTTTCCTGCTTCAAAGAATAAGAATGGTTAATATTAGCAGTTCAACTGCTATCAAATATTTTCTGTGTTTTCTTGAAAATTATTTTGTCAAGTGCTAATATCAAATTTATGGATAGAAATAGAATATTCAGTGGATAACTTTTAAATTTGTATATCACTGACTATATCTAAGTCATTAAAAGAATCAGAAACTTTGATTGAAGTTTGTGTTTTTTCCAAATGCTTAATACTTTAAAATTCTAGGTTCAAATTTGCGTATGATGCATTTGAGATTAATTTTTAAAATTCCAGCACTATTTATATTCTATGGATCATTTAATGCTTCCTAATAAGATCCAAGTCTAACTTTACATTTATTCATCTGTTTATAAAACTTGGCCACTAGAAAATTAAAATGTGAATACTATCCATACTTAAAAACAGAAAACAAGCTAATGCTTGCAATGCTTCTAGAAAATACTAATATTTATAACATATACCAATGACCCACAAGTATAATACAACTGTACATTTTCTGGTTTCAAATGAAACAATAAATGAACAAATAGATTCAAAACCAGGTTTAGAAAATGGAGTAGTTGATACTGGATTTAATTTCCACCTGAAACAACTAAAAAAAAAAAAAAAAAGACAAAATAAATACCACAATTGTTATGAACACACTAACAGAAAATAACCCCTGAGAGATAGAAAAAAAAAAAAATTCATTGAGAGCTAAGATTGTTCCAGCCTAATGTCTTGAAAAAGTAAAGATATCCATGTTAAGGAGTAGGATAGAGGAACCCAGAAAGAACTGAGAAAATGGAGTTAAGACTTAAGGAGAACAATGTGTTTAGAGTTTGTTGGACAGAGAATCAGAGAAAAAATCAATGCAGAGAGATAGAAATGTGATGACAGAGAGTTCCTCTTGTGTCTTCAGTTGAGTATTAGTGTATATGTGTAACTGAAGTAGCCTAAAGCCAAGGAATCAATTATCTGAAAAGATTAGAGGAACAGTTCACAGCAGTCATACAAGGCTAGGAATAGTTTCCCCACCATCTTATAGGGAAATTTGATTCACAAAGCATTGACAGTATCCCCAATAATTTTGTTTCAGTAGTGAGACACACTTAGCCTTAGACTAAGCAACAGAATCTTAAAAGCAAGACTCAAAATATCCATGTAACTTAACTATGACCCAAGACAATGCTAAAGTATATTAGTAGGAACACAAAACACTCAGCATACAAAAAGATCCATCAATTTAGAAGTTGAAATTTACAACATGTGGTTTCCAATCAAATATTACCAGGAACACAAGGAAGTAGGAAGCTGCAAACCCTATTAGGAAACAAATCAATCCATCATAATCAACTCAGAACTGACACAGATGATAAACCTAACAGACAAGGACATTAAAACAGTCATTATGAACTCCATATGTTCGAAAATTAAGATGAAAATTTTAAAAAGATACAAATCAAACTTCTAGAGAGGAAAACTGTGATGTCTGAATTGAAAAGTACAATTGATAACACTAATGACAGATTAGACATGACAGGATAAATGGTAGTGAACTTGAGTACAGAGCAATAGAAATTATCCAAACTAAAACACAGAAAAAAATTAAAACTAATAAAGAAAAGAATATCAGTGAATGTGGAATCACCTGATGCAAAGAGCTGACTCATTTGAAAAGACCCTGATGTTGGGAAAGATTGAAGGCAGGAGGAGAAGGGGACGACAGAGGATGAAATGACTGGATGGCATCACCGACTCAATGAACATGGGTTTGGGTGAACTCCAGGAGCTGGCGATGGACAGAGAGGTCTGGTGTGCTGCGGTTCATGGGGTCGCAAAGAGTTGGACATGACTGAGCGACTGAACTGAACTGAACTGAATGTGAAATCACTTTGAGCAATCTACTGTAAATATAACTTTTAATACCAAAAAGAAGGGAGAAAAAGAACAGAGAAATATTTGAAAAAATAATGTCTAAATCTTCCAACTTGCAAATAATCAGTAAATAAAATAAATGCATATACAGATATAATAAGCTCAACAAACCTCAAGTACAAGAAACATTAAAGAAAATAAATGTACATCATAATAAAATTGCTTTAAATCAGTGGGGGAAAAAAATTAAAGGCAACCAGAGAACAAATAACATGTTACATAAAGAGGAACAAAGATTACCATGACAGTGAGTGTCTCATTGTAACCAAGGTACATGAAAATGGAACAGAGGAAGCAGGGAAACAGTGGAGAGAAATACTGGGAAATGTCTAAATATGTGAGCTTTAAAACAACCAAAATACTTATAAACGATACATTGGTAGATGAAGACATTTTAAAAAGAAATCAATAACAAATTAATCAGTATTTTCAAAATGAATGCATTTTCATACAACTGAATGAAATTAATGTGGTGAGATGATATTGCTAAAATAGTGCCTATGGGCAAATTTAGAGTACTAAATGCTTGTATTAGGAAAGAAAATATCTCATTTCAGTAATCTGATTCCACTATAAGAAACAATAACTTAAAATAAGCAAAACATATCTAAAATAAGCTAACAAAAATAAAGTTTAGAACAAAAATTAAAAACAGAAAAAGAAGAAAAAGTAATGAAAGCAAATCTGGTTATATTAGATCAATTAAATTGATAAGTCTTTAGTCAGATTGAACTTCAAAAGAGAAAAGACACAGATAACCAATATAAGAAATGAGAGAACTGACCCACTTATTAAAAGGGTAATAAGAAATTATCACCTACAACTCTATGAACTTAAATGAAAAGGACAAATCTTTGGAACACACACACTGCCAAAGCTCATTCAAGAAGAAATATATTGCCTGAATGGTCCTTTAACTAGTAAAGACTTTGATATGTAGTTAAAATCCTTCCCATGTGAATGTTAAGGAAATATTTAAGAACAGAAATTTACACCAGTAAATTCTACTAAGCATTTAAGAAGAAAAAAAATTATCAATTCTACAAAAACTACTCTCATATATGACTAGTGGGAATGTAAAATTATATAACCACTGTGGAACAGTTGGATAGCTTCTTAAAAATTGACATATAATTCAGCCTTTTCATTCCTAGCTATTTCTCCTTACCCAAAAGAAAAGAAAGCAATTTATTTAAACACAGACTGGTCACAGATGTTTATAGCAACTTTGCAATGGGCAAAAACTGGAAACAGCCCAAATCTTAAATGGATAAACAAATTTGGTTATATCTCACAAAGGAATATTATTTAGCCATTAAATGAAATATTGATAAATCATCATACCTGAATGAATCTCAAAATAACTACACAAAAGAAGTGAGACAAATAAATGGTGCATACTGTATAATTCCACTTATATAAAATTCTATAAATGCAAACTAATCCATTTTGACAGAAAGCCTATCAGTGAATGTGTGGGAAATGGGAATGGGATAAGGTAGGGATGGATGGGGGTGAAATAAAAAGCAAAAGATGGGGGAAGTTTAAAAAAAAAGGCAAAAGAAAATTGGAATAGTTATGAAAATTTAAAAAAAGCAGATTTACATGGCAGAATTTATGAATGCCCTGGGTCTCCATCCTTAAACCAGATCCTCAAGCTCATATTCAACATAGGATTAACATTTATTTAAAGTATACTTTATGTAAATGTCATTGTTTTTGTTTGCTAAAGATCAATTGTATTGGATTAAAAGAACTTGTGGCAGAAGAGATAAAAGATATAAGTTGATATTGACAGGTAAAGACATGTAAAAATGCATAAGTGTACCTCAGTATTAAAGCATGACTTAAATGAAAGCATTTATGATAATGGCCTTGAGTCTTAAGAGCAGGTCTATTCTTATAAAGAGTTTAGCTTGACATCTATGTTTTGGGGATTGAACTAATTATTCTCTGTACATTGTCTCATTTAATACACACAGGAAACCTATGAATTAGCTGAAAATTAATGAATTAAGCTGCATGTTTAAGACAACATAAAAAAAAAAGACAACATAATTCTAAATAGCAGAGAGATTTGAACCCAGTTTGTTATGAATGCAGAGGCATCTACTAACCACACTATTCTACTACCTTTCAGATTAAATGCAGCTACTGTCTTGTATTCACCTTAAATAAATATACAAAACAAAAATATTTAGAGAATCAATTGCTTTTCTTTTAAGAAACATAAAAATAATGACTCAAAGCTGTGGCTGTTGTGTCAGTGTTTCTGAAAATAAAATGAGATAATTGTTATCATAGAGAGATGGAATAAAGGCAGATGAAAAACAACAGTTCAGTCATAATGATTTCATTAGGACACATCTGTGGAGAGATGAAAGGAGCGATCACTAACAGATTGCTAGTGAAATGGAGAGTGTGTCGAAGTCGTTGAATGTGATAACATTTACAGAAATGAAAGTTGAAATGCTTTAAAGGAATGGAAAAAAAAAAAAAGAAAGCAGTATTTCCTGTCTTAGGCAGCACATCAGCAAAAGGAAAAATGCATATTTTGTTAGTTCAGCCAAGTCATTGATGTCTTTTGAGTGCTGTATCTAATGAGGCAAGTATGGTAAAAGCATAATGTGCTTTGTTGGGTTCAGATTACTGTGCACAATTAAACTGTGTCTCTCAAAAGAAGGCTTATTTAAAGGGACACTCCTTTATTATAATAAAATAATAAAATTGAACTTATCAAAGTAATGAAAATGGAGTATTAAAATTGTTCACTCTCAGCTTCTCCTAAAGACTTATTTTAGGTTCTTAGAAGTAAGCAAATAACAACAAAACAAAGAAAAAACTCTTAAAACATTTATTTTACCTCTGCTTCCTGTAATACCAAATTTATATATATTTTGAGGATTATTCTCAATTACTTCACAGCAATAAAAATGCAGCTTCTGCATTTGAAAACTTCTGCAAGTGGGAACACATTCTTTCTACTCTCTACTAATCATTCCTTATAAAAAGCACTAGAATATGCCACAGTTAAGTGCATGCAGATAAATTATTGCAAAAAAACCCACATAATTTTGACACATGCATACACTGCTGAAATATAAACTAGATTTTAGTTACATTGAAATAAAATTGTTATAATATTTATTAATAGTATATTTTCTTACCAAATATAATTAGCTCCTTTTCACCTTTATAACTGAAGTTGCTGGCACAAGCTAGGCATTTAAAGAGCATTCAATTTGAAATATTGGATTTGTAAAATAAAGGAACTCTTAAAAATCTGGAAGAGTACAAATTTAAAAAATTAAATTTTTAATTGCACACAATACTATCATTCACACACAACCTTGTTATTGGTCTATATCTTTCACACTATGTATAGAAATATTGTTATACAACAAATAGTTTATATTTTACTTCTATTAATCATACAGATTTGAAAACATTTTTCCCTATCATTAAAATTTCTTTGAATAAAAGATGGTAACTGACCTATGCGTTATAGCCAGATTTCCCTATTAGAAATATAATATCAGTACATGTAGTCGCTTATTGCCCTGTGTGATCCTAAATCATTTTTTAAATAAATCTTAAGAGTTCGAATTTCTTTAGAATTATTGATAAAAATTTCTTCAGTATTCTTAAAATTTTTGGTTAAATCAATTCAGTCTCTCAGTAAATGTCTCTATCCTTGAAATTTCTTGCTCACTGAAAAGTTACCAAATCTCTAAGAGTAGTAAATCTATCTAATTAATTTCAAATGGAAATAACAAAACAAGGAAACTTCCCCTTCATGTTGTCATTTTGAGACATCTCAATGACATTTTGAAAAATCTTTAAATTTCTGTTAAAATCTTTCTCATGTCATGCTTTTAATGAAATTCAACTTTTTTTATAAGAAACTTCTCCCTCCGAGTTCTTTTTCACTTTTAGCTGTAACAAAAGACTGTGATCTAATTCATGATAATATTTATCATTTGTGTGTGTGTGTGTGTGTCTGTGTGTGAGCACACGTGCGCTCAGTCGTGTCCGACTCTTTGCAACCTCAAGGACTATAGCCCTCCAGGCTCCTCTGCCCATGGGATTTCCCAGGAAAAAATATTGGAGTGGGTTGTCATTTCCTCTTCGAGGGGGACTTCCTGATCCAGGGATCAAACCCAGGTCTCCTGCATTGGCAGGCCGATTCTTTACCACTGAGCCACCACTGAAGCCCTTATCATTAGTGACACAAACCAATTAGATATTAAAAAATATTTTTTTTCCTAAGATCATTGAATAAAGTAAGGTATTTTCAGTTCAGTTCAGTTCAGTCACTCAGTCGTGTCCAATTCTTTGTGACCTCATGGACTGCAGCACACCCGGCCTCCCTGTCCATCACCAACTCGCAGAGTTTACTCAAACTCATGTCCATTGAAACAGTGATGCCATCCAACCATCTCATCCTCTGTCATCCCCTTCTCCTTCTGCCTTCAAACTTTCCCAGCATCAGGGTCTTTTCAAATGAGTTGGTTCTTCGCATCAGGTGGCCAAAGTATAGGAGTTTCAGCTTCAGCATCAGTCCTTCCAATGAGTATTCAGAACTGATCTCCTTTAGGATGGACTGGTTGGATCTCCTTGCAGTCTAAGGGACTCTCAAGAGTTTTCTCCAACACCACAGTTCAAAAGCATCAATTCTTCAGCTCTCAGCTTTCTTTATAGGCCAACTCTCACACATGACTACTGGAAAAACCATACCTTTGACTAGACAGATCCTTTTAGGCAAAAATAATGTCTCTGCTTTATAATATGCTGTCTAGGTTGGTCATAACTTTTCTCCCAAAAAGCAAGCATCTTTTAATTTCATGGCTGTAGTCACCATCTGCAATGATTTGGGGGCCCCCAAAATACATGCCTATAATTGAACCATGTTTCCATGAGTAATTATATGATGAAGAATAACTGAAAAGGTTTCTCTCTTTTCTATTCATTTTGTAAATCCTCTTTCAAATAATCCATTTCAGAAGACACAACACAGGAGGTCACAAAGGGGTGACTTTTCCCCTTTATATTGTTCTTTCATGTGCAGACAGCTGTTAAGAAAAAAAAAATTTTAAAGGAAAGAAAATGTATAGTGCATGATGCTCCTGATGTTTGTTAGTTTTGATGCACAAAAAGATAAAAATTATTGTTAATTATGAACAGGTCACATTTAGGCTGACACCAATCATTTTCTGAAATATACTATCATCATCATACCACGCCGTTGTATTTGAGAGCTTACAGATCACTGTATACACAAGTCTGGGAACATCCTGACTCCTGGTTTATGAAGAAATTTCAGGGAAAATTTCAGTGAAAACAATAATCTTGTTGAGAAAAAGGACCTGGAGAGATTAGGTAAACTCAGTGCTATATTTTTGATCACAGAGCAGACAGCTCTGGATCCCAAATCTTCAGATTCCGAGATTCATGGTTTTGCCATTATTTTACAATTATTTGGATAACAAAAATAATCAGCACAATTAGAAATACTTTCATTATATATATAGAAAGAGATATATATGTATATGTATATACACTTTTTATTATTTGTTGCAAGTTTAGGTTGCAGTGAAACAATGTGCCTACAACAACCTCTGTGTACAACATAAATCTTTTCTTTTAAAATCCATACTTCCTAATCATTGTACTAAATCATGATCTTATTGAAGCTTACTCAATACCAAATTGCCATGAGAGTTTTGATTCAATCTCCCCCCCCCCCCACCTTTTTTTTTTTCGGTAATGTTCTCTCAACTACCCTTTTGTTTTCTCTTCACTGTTTAGTTCTTTTCTTTCCTCCTTTTCCCAAATCCAATACTAATCACTTTTTTGTTGTTGCTGTTGTTGTTTGTTTGTTTACATTTTGGGGACAAGGCAAATAATTGTGTTAGAGGCGTCTCAGAGCAACCCTATTTAATCTGAAGAATAGTCTCCAGTTCTTGACCCAGTCAATAAAATTGAGTATCAAATAGGCAGAAAAGTGTGACTGACTCTTTGCATCCTCATGAACTGTACCCCCCCAAGCTCTTCTGTATGTGGAATTTTCCAGGCAACAATACTGGCATGGGTGGGTGGCCATGTCCTACTCAAGTATATCTTCCCAAGCTAGGAATCAAATCCACGCTTCCTGCATCTCCTGTGTCTCCTGCATTGGCAGGTGGATTCTTTACCACTGTGCCACCTGGGAAGCCCCTTTAGGATAAAGCTTCCAGAGTAACTGCCCTTCGTCAGCATTAAGTCACACCCAACTCTTAGGCATTCAATGTAGAGATTCAAGTGTCCTGTAAAAGTTGAAAAGAAAAAAGTAAAATTACACACCTTTAACATACAAAATCTAAAATTCAGGGAATATACATGTAATGCTGTACTACACACACACACACACACACACACACACACACACACACTCTCTAATTAAGAGTACTTTGGTACTTCAACTCTCACATCTGCAGTTATGTCTCTACTGTGATTTCTATATCTGGCATCAAAGGGTATTTGTAATGCATCATCTTTATGGGTTTACTATATTCCTTTAAAGGGTTTAAACTTCTACCCTATATATACACAGAATCTTTCTCTCTGCCATGAATGAGAGTTTTCACCAACCTTTAAAGACATGTGTTTCATTCAAGTTAGTGAAGGCAGAAGTATATTGTGTTGTGTTTAGCTATTAAGGTGATTTGATATCCCCAAAGGCAGAGTCAACACTTTATTTATGACTCTATTCTCAGCTCCTAATATAGTGCTCATATGAAAGCTTTCTCTTTCTTGAATGAGTAATCTTTAAGTTCATGATTCATGCTTTTATTCTATAATTAATTAAAACTTATCTCTGTAAATTATAAAACTCCTGAGATATATTGATATTATTTTTAAAGGTATATAATGAAAAGTGAAAAAAGTTATTGTTTGTGCATTTTTACAACTATTCTCAAAGCCACATTTAACTTTTATCATTTTCATAAAGAGCCACAGGTCATTCAGTAATTTTAGAAACTAATATGAATTAGAAATAAAAGCAACGCTTATTTTAAAGTACAAAAGCATCTCTTCAGATCACAAAAAAAAATCTAAAAATCATAAAAAATTAAAGAAGCTAGTGTTTTTTCCTGCATAATACGTAAAAACAGGAAATCGAATTTCCAGTAAATAGTCACAATATAAAAATTTAGATTTAAATAGCAATTATTTATATAGTTACTCTTTAGAATCCTTTTATTTGAATTTATTTATTTAAAATTTTACAGCCTGCCTACTGAAATATATATCAGCACTCAAGCAGAAAGAAGATGTTATGAATTACTTGTTTAAAAGTTTGCTACCAATAGTTTCCAGCCTAAGTTCTGACACTGAAGGTAATAGTAACACAGGGGATACCAACTTACTTGGGGCTTCACTTGTTACTCACAAAATGAGCTTCTTCTCCATTGAACCAGGAATATGCCAAGGCAAAAAGAACTGTCCCATTATTAGAAGGCGCCACATACTCAGATGGTAAATAATCCACCTGTAATGCAGGAGACCTGCGGTCGTTCACTGGGTCGGGAAGATCCCTTGGAGCAGGGCATGGCAACCCACTCCAGGATTCTGGAGAATGCCCTTGGACAGAGGAGCCTGGCAGGCTGCAGCCCATGCGGCTGCAAAGAGTCGGACATGACTGAGCGACTAACCACAACACAAACATATGTGTCACCAGGCAAAAATATATCCTTGCTTCCCTAATAATTCTCTTTCCTCAGTGCAAATTTAGATTTTGCTTATTTTTTTCTTCTCAGGACCCATTCTGTTACTATATCACTAGCTTCAAGAAATTCACTCAACTTTCCTTGCATACGGTGGCATGAATATTCATGACAATAAATGCTTCTTGTATGCAGTTTATGCTCTGCCAGTAATTTCTCCTCTTTTGAAATTCTCATAGAATGCTGTTTTGTTTTGCATTGATTCTGTTTCTCCTGTTGCAGACAACTTATTCCTTTCTATCCTTTTGTTTGCTCTTTATCTTTTTGGTCTCAAGAAGACTGGAGTTTAGCAAATTTAGTAGCCCTGAATTTCACCATTCTATGAAGATTTGATTTCCTGAAAATATGATCCTACTTGAAAAAGATGACACTGAAACACCAATGAATCTATTCTAGTTAATATTTTTTTGTAACCGGGATTATTGCTACCTCCAATTCCTAGTTCTCTTTTCTTCTTCTCTTTCTCTCCCTCCCTCTTTCTCTTTGATTCTTTCTGCTTTATATGTCAGTTATTATAGTGACACATGGACAGTATAAATCTAGAGGTATGCAGAATTTATTGGCTGTTATACTTTAAATATTAAAAGACAAAACTCTGATAATAATCAATTTCAGAAAATTATGCTTGCTATCATTTCTCATGTAAACAGAATACATGTGAGGTTGAATCTTAGTAAAACACAAAATTATTCTTCATGTACCTTGCAATAATGTCATGTCATTATATTAGCTTATTCCTTAATTAGCACATAAGAATGATAATACATGAAATTTAAAAATAACAATGTATCGTGAATGTTATTGCTTTCTCCTAAAAAATAAGTTGAATAAATTAATAACATGTTAGGGACATTTTATACTTATGCATTGGATTTAATTGCATTAATGATTCTTTTCTATATTCTTTTACATAATTTGTCTTATCTACAGTTTTTAAAAGCAAATCAAAATTGTAACATTGCCATGTTATTAACAAGGTCAAATACATAATTAACATTTGTATAATATATATCACTGTGTAATGAAGTTGTGTTAACACCACTTAAAAAGGATATAGACTGGATGGACTTGAATTTGACAGATGGGAGCACAGAATTTAAGAGCTTACAATCTGCAAATGAAAGATTTTGCAAAATGCCAATCTGATGTTTGCTCCATAATATAAGAGCAGATACTGCAATTAAGTGCATATACAAGGAATCAATTATTCTAATAATCAGTTTCCAAGCATTTACGTAGAAATGACATTTTATAAATGAGAAGATTTAATTTCTACCATTTGTTGTTTGGATGTTACTTTCACATGTTGGACTTCCTGACTCTTCCAACCCAGCATAAGTATTCTCTATAAATTAATATAAATACCAATTAAATTTAAAAATTTACTTTTATAAGAAAACAATAGAGAAAATAACTAATACTTTTTAGCTCTAAGCTTTAAATCTATGGATCACTGAGCAGATCAAATTTACAAGTGGAAGAAAACATAATAAATTTAAACAAGGAAATAGGAAGGAGGGATTAATATACTGTCCAATAATTATATACCATTATTTTTTTGCCTAAAATATGCTTGATATGTGTCCAGAGAATATTTATTCCTCATTTTATATTCCCTTCCTTAGTGAATGACAGATTTTTTTTTAATTTTTATTTTTTCAATTTCTTTTTATTTTTAGCTGCACTGAGTCTTTGTTGCTACACACAGGCTTTCTCTAGTTGCAGACAGCGGGGGTTACTCTCTGGTTGTGGTGTGTGGGCTTATTGTGGTTGCTTCTCTCATGGAGCACAGACTCTAGGAGCCAGGGCTTCAGTAACTGTGGCGTGCGGGCTTAATTGCCCTAAGGCATGTGGGAACTTCTCGGACCAGGGATTGAACTGGTATCTGTTGCATTGCAAAGGAGATTCCTAATCGCTGGACCGCCAGGGAAGACCACATGTTTGTATTTTATAGTCGGTTACTTTTTCTGTTTCATCTGCACTCTAAGTGCAAGCCCTTCCATGCAATTACCCAGTACTTTTGAGTCTTTTTCTTGCCTATTTTTCTACATTCACTTTCCAAATAATCCCATATAATTTACCACCATTTCACACCTGTATTAATGAGAAAATTTGTTTTATTCATCATCAAATTTCCTCTAATCTAGTTCTTTGACTCCTAGAAAATACCTAGAGATATTTTCTGTCTTCCAAAATTCTTAAACATCTTTCACTGGTTTGTAGTTAGATGCACTTAGAGGAAATCTCAGTTCATCACATTGTCCATTCCCCTGCTTCCCAGGGTCTTCTCCTGTCTCAGTGGCTCAGGCCACCCTGCTGACAAACACCATTTTTCACAGCTGCCCTCAGAGCTGTAAAGTTAAGACACCTTGCGTTTAAAAATAACTGAATAAATGATAGTGGCTGAAAAGATATGAATTAATCATTCAAAAATATCTATTATCTCCCTAGTTTGTTTAATGTATCAGGTCAAAAATATAGGAGAGAAAAATCCTTTTGAAGTAATAGTTTCCAATTATTAAGTACTTACCTTCTGACAGACTTATGCTTACAGTAGGATACATTCAGTATTGTATTAAATCTTCAGATTTTTTGCTTCTAAAAATATTTATCAATTCAGAAAAATGTAAAAGTAAACATCAGAATTTTATTTTCCTTTACTGTGGTAAAACATTTAACCTATGTTAAATATTCTTAAAATTTTTAAGATTACATTATTGTTGACTACAGATACAATACTGTACCACAGATTTCTTGACTTTAACCAAAACCTTCTGCCTATTGATTAATAACTCTTCAGCCTCTGATAAACTCCATTTTAATCATCTATTTTAGGAATTTGACTATTTTAGATATCTCATATAAGTGAAACTATGTAGTGTCTGCCTTTATTTTATATCAGTAGAGTACCCTCAGTGCCCACCCATATTTTTGACATATTGCATAATTTCATTTTTATTAAGGCTGAACAGTATTCTCTTACATGCATGTATTACATTTTCTTTAACCATCTGTCAGTGAACATTTGTATTATTTCCATTTCTTAACTACTGTGAAAAGTACTGTAAAAAAAAGGGAGTGCTAATATTTCTTTGAAATTCTGATTCTGGGTCTCTTGGATCCACACCCAGAGGTGGAATTAGTGGATAATACAGTAGTTCCACTTTAGATTTTCTGAAGAATCTCCGTAGTGTTATCCACAGTGATGGTACCATTTTGTATTTCCCCCCACAGAGCTGGACATGACTGAAGCAACTTAGCAGCAGCAGCCACAGTGTGCAAGGAATGCAATTTCCAACAATATTAAAAGAGTTGTAATTAATCTCCTTTCACAAATGAAATACTGAATATTGCAGATTTTATATAATTTTATGCTATTCAACTAAAACAGGGCAAGACCCATACTTTGAACCACTTGCAGTTTGTGCGTACAAAAGCCATAGATGTCTTCTAGTTTGCTGTCTGGCCCAGGGTTGCTGCTCAACAAAGGGTTTTGAATGAATGGTTGACAGAAGACAAATCACTCCACGGCCTCCCTGAAGCTTTTCTCTTCAAGGAGTTTACAACCTATCTAATGAGCGGGGAATGACACAGAAACTGGATAATTAGCATTTCATTTCACAAAAACAGCAGCAGTGAGATCGGATACGTAGATGAGAGAGAGAAGGAGAGAAATTCCTGCCCTTGTGGAGCTTACAATCTGGAAAAATATAGAGGAAATAACTAAACTATATAAAATATTAGAAAGTGATGTTCGTAATATTGTTGTTGTTGAACTGCTAAGGTGTGCCCAGCTCTTTGCGACCCTGTGGACTGTAGCATGCCGGGCTTCCCTATCTTTCGCTATTTGTAGGAATTTGCTCAAATTCATGTCCATTAGGTTAGTGATGCTAGCTAACCATGTCTTCCTATGCCACATTCTTCTCCTTTTATCTTCAATCTTTCACATCATTAGAGTCAGCACTTCTCATCAGCTGACCAAGTTTTGGAGCTTCAGCTTTAGCATCAGTCCTTCCAATGAATATTCAGGGTTGATTTCCTTTAGGATTGACTGGTTTGATCTCCTTGCAGTCCAAGGGACTCTCAAGAGTCTTCTTCAGTGCTCTGTCTTCTTTATGGTCCCACTATCACGTCTGTACATGACTATTTGAAAAAACATAGCTTTGACCAAACAGACCTTTGCCAGGAAAGTGATGTCTTTGCTTTTTAATGTGCTGTCTAGGTTTGTCATAGTTTTTTCCTTCCAAAGAGCTAGAGTCTTTAAATTTCATGGCTACAGTCACAGTCTTCAGTGAGTTTGGAGCCCAATAAAAGAAAATCTGTCACTGCTTCCACTCATTCCCCCTCTGTTTGATTAAAGTGATTAGACTTGATGCCATGATCTTATTTTTTGAATGTTTATAATATAATCATAAAGCAGGGTTAGGGAAAGCAGAGTAATAAAAGCCATAAGCAGCAACTACTATAGAAACCAAATGCGTTTTAACTCCAATTTTCTAAGGGAAATAATGAAAAGGAAGCTTAATTTTTCCAGCTTAAATTTTTTAGAAATACATATGAAAATAAATTTATTTTAAAATGCACTATTTATTTTTAAATTATCTATGTATACTCTTGGGTCATTTCTCATTATTTTATTTTTGTCCTAAATATTCAATCTATTTCACAGGTAATTAAAACCTCATATTGAACATATTCAGTTTCTGGTTCTAAGCTTGTACATAACTTACATTTTGCTAAGAATTCCTTCTAGAAAAGCAATATATTAATCTATGCAAGAAATACAGGATTTAAAGTCCTACACATTTTCAGGATAGTGAAACATAAAAATAAAAAGATCCAGTTTCAGATATTTCTTCTCCCTTAAACAGTTTGGTATCACATTTATTTAGTGGCCAGAAGGTAGAAAATGTGACCTTACAGTATACGGAACATTTGGAACTTGTGATTTCAGGGGATGAGTAAGTCCAAAATTCTATCTCCTTGAAATTTGTTTCCAGAATGTTAACTGCAAAGGAAGTTATATATAGCAGTAAATGCATGCTTAATTTGTGCAGAAATCATGGTGTGATGAATACAATTAAGAGCCTCAGAGGGAATAATTATATTACTGCATAAAGCTGGTGGTTCTCAAATTGCTCGATGCCTGGACTTTAAATTGGCCTGATTTCCTGTTGTGAAAGTCATCCATCGCAGCAACACAACTGCAGCGGGAATGGCGGAGTTTCAAAGTCACACCGAAAGCATATTCTTTCTGATCAATTGCCATATATTCCTGTTTAAAGGCAAAACTTTGGCAACATGTAATCCAAAGTTGATTAAACTGATAAATTAAAATGCATTAGCCCAGTACATTGTTATGTCTGTTACCCAGAAAAGAATGTAACAAAATTGACTAAACTGCTTGTAATAGCAGCTTTTTAAGCATCTACATGTGCAATCCAACTTCACGTGTAAGAGTTTGAACTGAATTGTTTCAAGTTTATAACAGTCTCATTTCATGATCTGCGGAGTACGAGTGCTTTGAAATAGAAAGATGATAGTTTAAGATAAAATTCATAGGAACATAATCAGTTATATAAAACCTGAATATAACTGTTTAGTCCTATATGAAAACTCTACATTGTATTAGAATTACCCATTGCTAATGTTATCAAGTAACTAATTAGTTTTATGTGACTGCAGAAGCATTATATGATCTCAAATAATTTTGTATCTTATTAAATAGACAAAAATTAACTTTTATAGGACTAAAATTTTTAGTTGCTTTATATGAAGTCATTTATATCAGAGTCTTAAAATTAGCAATTTCTCATCTATGATAACCAAACAATAAGGAAAAGGCCTGCCAAAGAAGCTTAATGTAAAACTTAATCATTTAACCAGAGATGAGTTTGGAACCTCTATCCTGAAGACATTTAAGTAAAGGTAGTAAGTAGTGGGTGATGACAAGAGGTTAAAGAGGTAAGAGAAGCATTTTCATCCCAAAGAAACAATAGCTAAAGAAGTGAGAAAAAACATGGAAAACCCTCAAAAAACTTCTAGTTCACGGATATCATTATTCCCACAAGCCCATGATAGGCATTGCTAACCAAACATCCACAATCTGCCTGTTTGTTCCACAAAGTGCTGAGCTCAGAATCACTAATCTCCTGGCCTTTAACAGTCACTATACTCCTACCAGAACTAATGAGGAGCTGCTGCTGCTACGAAGTCACTTCAGTTGTGTTCGAATCTGTGCAACCCCATTGACGGCAGCCCATCAGGCTCCCCCGTCCCTGGGATTCTCCAGGCAAGAACACTGGAGTGGGTTGCCATTTCCTTCTCCAATGCATGAAAGTGAAAAGTGAAAGTGAAGTCGCTCAGCTGTGTTCGACTCTTTGCGACCCCATGGACTACAACACGCCAGGCCTCCCTGTCCATCGCCAACTCCCAGAGTTTACTCAAATTCATGTCCATTGAGTCGGTGATGCCATTCAACCATCTCATCCCCTGTCATCCCCTTCTCCTTCTGCCTTCAACCTTTCCCAGCATCAGGGTCTTTTCCAATGAATTAGTTCTTTGCATTAGGTAGCCAAAGTATTGGAGTTTCAACGTCAACATCAGTCCTTCCAATGAATATTCAGGACTAATTGCCTTTAGGATGGGCCGGTTGGATCTCCTTGAAGTCCAAGGGACTCTGAAGAGTCTTCTCCAACACCACAGTTCAAAAGCATCAATTCTTCGGCATTCAGCTTTCTTTATAGTCCAACTTTCATATCCATCTGTGACTACTGGAAAAAACCATAGAAAGTGAAAGTGAAGTCGCTCAGTCATGTCTGACTCTTTGAGACCCCATGGACTGTAGCCCACCAGGCTCCTCCATCCATGGGATTTTCCAGGCAAGAATACTGGAGTGGGTTGCCATTTCCTTAGCTTTGACTAAACAGACCTTTGTTGGCAAAGTAATGTGTCTGCTTTTTAATATGTTGTCTAGGTTGGTCATAGTTTTTCTTCCAAGGAGCAAGCATCTTTTAATTTCATGACTGCAGTCATCACCTAGAGAAGTCTATAATTCATCAAACATCAATTGTAGCCCTACAGCTAGAAATCCATGCTTCACTGTTAGCACATAGCTGATTCTCTTGACAGTGCTAAGATATCTTTGTCAATAAGTAAAGTTATTCATTGTGAATACGTTTTTCTACATCTTTTCTCATGTATCTCTTCACCTTTATAGATTTAAAAAAGATTAAGATAAAATAAGTTAATAACTGTTAATCTTATTAACAGATTATAATTTTTAAATTATTTTTAAATAAGTTTTAAAAATTTTTATTTATTTACTTATTTTTAGCTGCACTGTGCATGGGCTTTCTCTAGTTGTGGTCAACAGAGGTTATTCTCTAGCTGTCATATGCAGGCTTCTCATTGTGACTTTTTTTCTTGTTGCAGAACACACGCTCTAGGGCACTCAGGTTTCAGTCATTGTGGCACACAGGCTTAGTTGCCCTGTGACATGTGGAAACTTCCTGGACCAGGAATTGAACCCATGTTCCCTGCATTGACAGGTGGATTCTTAACCACTGGACTACCAGGGAAATCACATTAAGTTTAACTTAAATCCCTCATGACTTATTACTTTGTTTTGTTTTGTTTTTTGCCATTTGTTCTTTTATTTCTCCATTCAACAAACCTTTTTTGTGAATGTCAGTATATACAACTCTTGATGCTGGGGAAGTTACAGGATTACTTCAATCCTATTTTAACACAATCAAGAGAAAAACACAATTAGAAGCCCTATCTTTATTATGCATCTAACAGAATTGGTTTGTATGCAAAGTACAGAGATTATGCTGTTGGAAAACTTAGAGCAATTCCTATCCAATGAAAAGCATGGAATTGAGTATATGAGTAGCCACAAGATTGTGGATTCAAGTAATCTAATTTGGGCTCTCTTCAGTGACTTCAAAAGCCATAGAGAGTTTGCAAGTAAAACTGGTTTAACAGAAAGTGAGCTATTCAGGAATGTTTCACATGCTAAAGAATGTTTTATTTCTTTTTCAGAAGTATTTAAATTCTGCCTCATTTTCATCTTCTGTGTAAGCATACACATACACAAAAACACACATATAATCTGTTGATATAATCTTGAAGTAAAAACACCACTGACATTTATTTATTTGGGGGATGGGGGAGAAAAGATTCATTTCAGTCGTACAATTTAGTGTTTGTCGTTCAGTCAGTCATGCCTGACTCTTTGTGACCAGGGATTGCAGCACACCAGGCTTCCCCTGTCCTTCTCTAACTCCCAGAGTTTGCTCAAACTCATGTCCATTGAGTCAGTGATGCCAAGCAACCACGTCATTCTCTATTGCTGCCTTCTCCTCCTGCCCTCAATCTTTCCCAGCATCAGGGTCTTTTCCAAATAGTCGTCTCTTCGCACGAGGTGGCCAAAGGATTGGAACTTCATCTTCAGCATCAAACTTCCAGTGAATATTCAGAGTTGATTTCCTTTAGGATTGATTGATTTGCTATCCTTGCTGTCCAAGAGATTCTCAAGAGTCTTCTCCAACACCACAGTTCAAAAGCATCAGTTCTTCGGTGCTCAGCCTTCTTTATGGACAACTCTCACATCTGTACATGACTATTGGAAAAAACATAGCTTTGACTATATGGACCTTTGTTGGCAAAGTGATGTCTCTGTTTTTTAATATGCCATCTAGGTTTGTCATAACTTTTCTTCCAAGGAGAAAGCATCTTTTAATTTCATGGCTGCAGTCACCATTTGCAGTGATTTTGTACTCACACTAGATTTTCAAGTGTATCTTATCACCAGTGTCACATGTTTCCAAAGTTGCCTTCTAGATTTAGCAATACATCTATTAACCAAGAAATTAAATAGTTTAAATGAGGACAGACCTTGGACCTGGTCTCACTGATGTTATTTATCCAACCACATAAATTAAAAAACAAGTAAAATAAAAGAAAAATATAAAGCTCAGCCAGCACATATTTGATTTGAAAAACTATGATATTCACTGCAAATAATTTTGTTTCTTTTACTTTGAAATTATAACTTTACCATTAGAAACTGGTATTAGTATTTTTAATTATCAGGATGTTAGCATATTGAAAATCATTCTGTTAGATATAAATAGATAAGTAAACAAAAAAATAAATCATTGCCTAGCAGATATGGAATGAAGCAAATCTATAGTTGTGTTTGGAAGCAGGATTTTTCTTTTATCTGTTAGTACTGGGCTGTTGCTCTTCATAAAATGGTAGAAAAATATAAGTGATATATATTTGTGGTTATGTCAAAATATAGTAAACTTCTGGACAGAGAAAGAACATTTTTAGTTTTAAATTAACTCGGAAACTTCTTAAAGCTATAAACATAATAGGTCACCAACTAGAATTATTAGATTAAATTGTATTTTTTAATACACAACTTGCTGAAATTAAAATAATGAAATGTCAGGTATAGCTTATTAGGAAATTTGATCCTAAGGTTCCATTACCAAGTACTGTGCTTTATTTTAAAAATACATTGAGGATTACTCACTGAAAGACACAATGTTATAATAATCAATCTCAGATTTCTAGATTTACACACAAATATTCCTATATTATATTATTATGTACCTTCTGCACAGAAATATATAATTAGTTGATATACAGGGATATGTCTTACAAATATTTATTTATTTTTATATACACGTCATCCTTGTCCAAACAGAAATACTCTTCTGAAGAATAAAGATTATAAGATCATTTCAAATAAACAAGTGCATTATTCTTGTCTGGTGTCAATATTAACTCTTATCTTGTCCATTTAATCTCTGATTTATTCAATGTTTTCCAATGGATAAATGTTATTATCTATGATAACTCTTTTACATTAGAAGGAAATACTAGAATTTGAAAGCCTGTAATTCCTACATCTTACTACAAATACAGACATCCAAAGACCAGAGGTTTCCAGTTACGAGCTCTTTATCTGCAGAAAGTTCTAGTGAACACATGATCATATATAACCATTACTACCTCTAAAAATGCAAATATAATATATATTATTATAAGCCTTATGATGGGTAAATGTCTTTATGGATGTCATCACTGACAGTGATGACTATTGCATTCAAAGTATAGTCTGTTTGTGTTTGTCAATTTTTTTAATTGCAAATATTAATTTTTATAATATATACAGCATATAGGAAAGAAGACTGTTTTCCCCTCTACAAAGCTCTGCTTGCCCTCATTCTTTCTGGATTGCATTTAGAAGACCCAGATGCTGAGCTGAGAAAATTTTCTTTCCAGCAATAGCATCTGGCTCCTTGGCAGCCTCCGCTTGCTCTTGTGTTGGCTACACTGTAGTTGTCTTCAGGCTGTAAAATGGTTAGGATGCTGGTGTGATATCTTATTCACTTGGATGCTGTGCCTTTTAACTTTCTTATGTTATCCCCACATGGCTATTTTTCACACTTATAATCTTCTATGAATAAAACTTTCTGGGAAAAAAGATTGATACAGGATATAACTTTCACTAGTAAACTGCTGAAACTATTGTCTGCCTAAGGTGCACCAGCCAGATGATGGCACAAATATAATACTTCTCTTATTGTAGTTTTTAAAAATATTCTCATTTGTCTTGTTCTTTGGCTTTCTCTATATATAAATATATGTAATTTGACTTTTTATCTTTCCTCCAGTGAATTGTATATAGTAATAATGATAGTGATATTGATAACAATAATTGTCATTTATAAACCAGGGGCTACACTAAGTTCTCATATTTAATTGTATTTAATTTTCACAATGTTATATCGTATCTATTGCATTCATTCTTCACTTGAAATTTGGAGAAAATTTTTTTTAAGATTTGTAATATTTGATCAGAAGACCCTTCAGGAAGAAAAATGGCCATTATCACAGGCAACATTATAGAAATTGGCCCCAGAGCTGGAGTTCAGTGACTTTTAAATGTTTTCAATATGACAATTACACTGGTCCCAGTTTGATGCCAGCCTCCCCTTCTCACCTTCCTGCCAACCCTCCCCTGTGCCCTCAGCTTTAGTGTCATGAGCACAATCATACCCAAGCTTTTCAGCTGCTGTCATACTAATTGGCATGCCCCTATTCACTCTCTCACTCAGATTGCATATCTCTAAACGCCAACTCTCTCCCAAACCTCAGATAAAGCAGAAGGATTGCTGCATATGAGGAAGGTGTGGAAGAAGCTTCTTAGACAGGCTTAAGATGGGATAATAACAGTAATAATACAGTCAGATAGTCACTGAGCACTTACTGCCTGCCAAACGTTCTTCAGTGAACTTTATATGTATTAACTTATCCATCCTTACAACACCCTATAGGATGGGGATTATTATTTTATAAATAAGCAGAAAGAGATGCAGAATAGTTGTGTCAGTGCCAGGGAGACACGGCTAGTGAACCCAGTCACCAGACATCCACAGCCCACTCTCTTAACACCCGTACTATTTGACTTCTCACTCCTTTTGAGCTCCCCAGGAGAAGCACTTAAACTATTCACTATAGATAATGCAGAGTTGTTTTGTTTGTGTTTTTGCTTTACTAATTCACTGCAGAAAATCTGTGGGATTTGTTCTACATACTTTATATTTTAAAACATCACAGTTTCTCTAGCAGAGTGTTTTGAACATTGTCAGATGGTAGAAAATGCACCAAATAAGTCTTTCTTCTTCCCTCTATGTACATATATGTACATATACACCCATATGTATGTATACAGGCCTATGTGTAAACACATACCTACCTATACACTTCACATATATGCATTATTTTTTTTTCTGATTTATATATATATAGGTAAGTAGATACATAGATAATAGGTCAATAGACTACTGATTTATAAATAGAGAGATAGATAAAAAGGGAAATAAAAAGGAGAAAGAATTTCACTACTATTTGGTAAATATTTATATACCTTTTTTTGGTAGAAGCTACTGAATGTTATTTATGTTATTGCATTCCAGATAAAAGATTTTATATATGTGTCGGGAGCAACATCTATTTATAAATAATGTTTTCCAGAGAGCATTTTAAATGGCATCTCCATATGCAGCAAATAAATGAGAAGAAAAATTATGTTAAACTAAAAGTAGAGAGAAATGAAAGCAGAAACCACTCTGCCACTAATAAACATGATTTAAAAGAAGAAAAGTGTCAGGTAAGCTCACATCAAAACTAGACCGTGTTTGCTAACTGCAAGACGACATTCCTACTAGAGAGAATCCAAAACAGAAAGTGTGGAAATGGAAATAACAATGAAGTAAATATCTGTTAGAAGTAAAACAGCTATACAAAAAGAAGAGATTCAAAATTTTCACATAATGGTTAGAAAAGGGGACCATACAATTGAATATCCCTTAGTAAAAACTGAGTTTTTAAAATAGGTGGTAGAAATAATCAAAAGACAGAGAGATGATGAACATTAAGCAGACTTTTTAATGTGAGGGAGAAGCAAGAATTCCATCTCCATTTGGTGTATACTTATATGTTAAGTTAAGCATTAATGGCATGGTGGTATAAAAGAAATACAAACATGTTCATATGACCAGAGCAACTACTTTGAACACATGACCAAGAACTGAGAAAAGGAAAAGTTTCTTGTAAACCTACAAAATGTTTAAATTATGTATGAACTATATGGCAAAACTATTAAATATTATTTATGCCATTCATCTCCAGATAAAAGATTATTTTGCTGTGCCAGTAATTTTATTTCCTAAAAAATCAGCCAAATTAACATTTCCTTTCAAACTATTAACATAAGTGAGTATTTTTCTTCTTTGAGAGACACTGCTAAATAATTGCCTCAGATATCCACTTAATTTCAAATAGCTTTCATAGTCATTTCATGAGTTGCCTTAAATCTCAAAGTGAATACCAGTGACAAATGGCAAAACATATTTACAGAATTTGACACAGAACTACCACCTTCAATTTTCAAAGAGCCCATACAAATTTAAAATGAAAAGATGATGGAATCAACACAGAAATCAACCAAGGAGAGGAGTATGTATTTCACAAAAAATAATAAATTTATGAGAACAGTTTTTATTTATATGGTGGGTAAGTGTATGAAATTTATAAATATATAAAAAATATATATGTATATTCTATTTATTGCACTGTTACTAGGAGTAGCAAAACAATGAAAATACCCAAAGAATCCATCAAGAGATATGTAGATGCTTAGTTAAGTCCTTACACTTTATATAATGGAGTTCTCTGCAAAAATTAGAAAGAACAAGTACTGATATGGAAAAAATCTACAAAAGTATTAAATAAATATTTCAAGGACTTAAGAAGTATCTCTGTTGTGCTCAATTTTGTGTTTAGAAAAAACACAGATGAACCACACACCTATTTATAATATTTGTGTTAGGGCACGTAAATCTGCTTTCCTAGAAGAAATCACAATCCTATAATCTGTGACGTAAATAAAGACTCCATTAAATAATACATTTTTCCCAGAAAGAATATTACAAAAGGATCAGATATCTTGAAAAGAAAAGAATTCTGAAAACTTTGAGTCATCATATGTCAAAAAGTCCTGGTTCTTCCAACCTCAAGTTATGTTTCAATTAATTTGTGTTTATTTGGCATTGTAAATAAAAAGATACCTAGCAGTTGCTCTAGACTGAATGTTTATATTCCTCTGAAATTCATGTGTTAAAACCTAATCCCCAGTGTGATGGTATTAGGAGAAGGAGCCTTTGGGAACTGATTACATCATGAACCTGGAATCCCCATGAATGAGGTTATCACCCTTACAAAAGAGTCTACAGAGTAATTTTTTACCCTTTCTGCATGAAGAAGTCTATCTATGAACTAGTAAGCAGGGCCTCCACTAGACACCACATCTGTCAGCAACTTGAAATTTACTTCTCATTCCCTAGAATAGTAAGAAACACATTTTTATTGTTCAGAAATCATTTATGTTGCTTTGTTATAGCAGCCTGAAGAGTCTAAGACAACACTACAAAAGAAAATATGATCTCCAGGTCAGGCAGATCTCCAAACTGGGGGCTTAGGTACACAAGCAAATTTGTCATCAACTAGCTAGAGCCTTTGCGTAAGAAGCATTGTCTCTAGGACTCACTTTATTTGCATTTTCGTTGTGAATGATGTTGATTAAACTAATTAGCAAGTTCTCATTGTAATTATTGTGAGCTGGCTTAGTGAAACCACAGATTCTTTACAGATAAGAAGGATTTACACCACCTTTGAAAGTAGATGGGATGCACATAGGTAGACATGAGATAGACAAGTTAGTATATGAAAAGAAATTTTTACACATTTCAGAGTTGGTATTTTGAGGGCATATATCAGGAGTAAAGTTTGTTGCTTATAAAATAGGCTTGAGAGAGAGATGTTAAAACAGTGAAATGAAGGTAGATTAGGAAGGATCTGGAATCCAACTTGACCATATTATAGAACTTTTGAAATGAAAGAAACTGTAGAGATGATTGAATTTAACCCTTCACTAGTGCACAAGTAAAGAGAGTTTAGATAAACAGATTGGCACAGGACAAATATTTTACAATCTAAGAATATATCTCCACAAGTGCCAAAGCTGTCTTATTCAGCAATATATTTCTAGTCCATCTTTAGTATATTGGTTGTACAAAAAGGTCACTCTAGCTATCTGAATTAATTGCTTCATGCAAGTGTTTATTGAGCATCTACTATGTGCCAGGCACTGTTCTAGGAGCTGGGGATCATATTAGTACTATAAGCAAAGTAGACAAAGCCCATGTCTCATTGAGTTTATATTTTAGTAAAAAGGATAAGAAAATAAACAAAGTTTAATCGAGATGCTTGGAAAGAGCTTGGGGGAAAATTAAAGCAGAGTGAGAGAGAAAGTTCTTACAGATGGACTCCATTTTTCATTAAGTGGGCAAGGGAATCCTCAATGATAAAGCTCATTATATTAAAACAATTGAAGGAAGTAAAAATACCTGAAGTATGAATGGTCCAGGCAGAAGAAATTGCAAAAGCTGTTGTTATTCAGTTGCTAAGTTGTTATCTGTTAGGCCCGATTCTATACAACCCTATGGACTGCAACTTCCCTGCCTTTCACTATTCTCCAGAGTTTGATCAAACTCATGCCCATTGGGTTGGTGATGCTATACAACTATCTCATCCCCTGCTGCCCCCTTCTTCTCCTGCCCTCAATCTTTCCCAACATCAGGGTCTTTTCAAATGAGTCCACTCTTTGCATCAGGTGACCAAATTATTGGAGCTTCAGCTTCAGATCAGTCCTTCCAGTGAATATATGGGTTTGATTTCATTTAGGATTGTCTGGTTTGATCTCCTTAATGTCCATGGGAGTCTCAAGAGTCTTCTCCAGCAACACAATTTGAAAGCATCAATTCTTCAGTGCTCAGCCTTCTTTACAGTCCAACTCCCACATCCATACATAACCGCTGGAAAAACCAAAGTTTTGACTATATGGACTTTTGCAAAAGCTGAAGCTGGAGTATATTTGGCATGTTCAGGAAACAGTAAGGACACTAGTGTGACTGAAGCTGAGTAAATGAAAAGGACAAGAATAAAATGAATGTTTACAGAATTACTGAGGGCCCAGATTAGGCACCCCAGAGACCGCTGTAAAATGTTAACTTTTGAATTATTTATCCAAGATCCTATAATTAGTTAATGTGTGTAGGTGTGTGTACTAAGTCGCTTCAGTCATGTCTGACTTTGTGCGACCCTATGGTCTGTAGCCTGCCAGGCTCTTCCATCAATGGAATTTTTCAGCAAGAATACTGAAGTGGGTTGCCGTTTCCTACTCCAGGGGATCTTCCCGATCCAGAGACTGAACCCACATCTGTGTCTCCTGCATTGTCTGACGGTTTCTTTACCACTAGAGCCACCTGGGAATTAGTTAATGGAATAACAAAACTAGCACATTCGATTTTCTCTGAGTTATCTTTACATTTAAATAACAAATAAACATAACATGATGAAAGTAACATTTTAGAAAGGTTTGTCAGATTCTTGAAAGTTTTTGGGAATGTTGCTGATTATGATGAGGTTCATATCTCAGCTCTTTCCTTTCTCCCTTCAAGAATAAAGTCATTTTTTTACCCATCTCTTACCTTGGACCCCTACCAGTCCTTCCTTAAAACAGTCTCAGTTTGGGTCTCTTCCTGGCATGACTTAATTTCTTAACACTCATTCCCCAAAATCAAGAGGAATGGGATTGCTTCAAAGAAGCATAAACGAATCTCCTGTATAGAATATTAATATTTGGGCCTCTGTTTAAATATAAAAATACTAATAAATTGAAACACTTGAAACACAAGGTTAAAAAAGCAAACCTTAAGTTTTGATCTTTGGGAAAGAAAGACAAAAAAACAATTCAAAAATTATGTCTAGATTTTTATTTGAGTATTGAATCTTCTTGATTCCAATCTTCCTACAGATACCAAAATTCTCCAGGCCAGAATACTGGACTGGATAGCCTATCCCTTCTCCAGCAGGTCTTCCTAACCCAGGAATCAAGCCAGGGTGTCCTGCAACTGAGCTACCAAGGAAGCCCAATAAATTGAAACACGAGATTAAAAAAGCAAACCTTAATGTAAGTTGTGATCTTTAGAGAAGAAAGACAAGAAACAATGCAAAAATTATGTCTAGATTTTTATTCAACAGAGTAATGAATCTTCTTGATTCCAAACTTCCTATAGATACATAATCCAAGAATATTCAATCCATTATTTAAAATGGTGTAGTATTTGCATGTACAATACACACATTATCCTGTATACTTTGTTGCATCTAGATTACGTATACTATAAAAACTAATACACCCATATAAAATAGCTAATTATGTAATAATCCTTATGCAATAATTAATACACCCTTATGGCAGAGAGAAGAACTAAAGAGGCTCTTGATGAAAGTGAAAGAAGAGAGTGAAAAAGTTGGCTTAAAACTCAACATTCAGAAAACTAAAATCATGGCATCTGGTCCCATCACTTCATGACAAATAGATGGGGAAACAATGGAAACAGTGACAGACTTTATTTTTGGAGGCTCCAAAATTGCTGCAGATGGTTACTGCCACCATGAAATTAAAAGACGCTAGCTTCTTGGAAGAAAAACTATGACCAATCTAGACAGCATAATAAAAAGCAGATACTTTGTCGACAAAGGTCCATCTAGTCAAACTGATGGTTTTTCCAGTAGTTACGGATGGATATGAGAGTTGGACTATAAGGAAAGCTGAGTGCTGAAGAATTGATGCTTTTGAACTGTGGTGTTGGAGAAATCTCTTGAGAGTCCCTTGGGCTGCAAGGAGATTCAACCAGTCCACCCTAAAGGAAATCAGTCCTGAATATTCATTGGAAGGACTGATGTTGAAGCTGAAACTCCAATACTTTGGCCACCTAATGCGAAGAACTAACTCACTGGAAAAGACCCTGGTGCTAGGAAAGATTGAAGGCAGGAGGAGAAGGGGAAAACAGAGGATGAGATGATTGGATGGCATCACCAACTCAATAGACATCAGTTTGAGCAAGCTCCGGGAGTTGGTGAAGGACAGGGTAGCCTGGAGTGCTGCAGTCCATGGGTTTGCAAACAGTCAGACATGACTGAGCAACTGAACTGAACTAATACAATGTAAATGTTATGTAAATAGTTGTAAATACAGTGTAAATGATATGTAAATAGCTGCTGTCCAGTGCATGGCAAATTTAAGTTTTACTTTGTGAAACTTTTAGGAATTTTTTTTTTTCCCAAATATTCTCCATCAGTGTTTGAATCAGAAAAAAGAAAATACGTGGATTCAAAGAATGGACTCTACGTGATTTCTTCAAGGCTGTTTAGCTTTCATGGCCAGTTTAGTAATCATGCCAAGTACTTAGTTAGAAGAAATGATTATTAAATCATCATAAGGATGTTAATAATACAAACAGCAAAATGCATCAATCTCTATAAGTGTGTGTACAGTCCCTATTAAAAATTTACATGCCTTGGTCTGATTACACTCAGGATAGAATCTCTTTGCCTACAACAAAAGCAAAATGCAATCAAAGCTAAAATTAGTCTTATCAAATTAAAGAGAAATACTTAGAATATCCCATGACCTACAAGGTATATTTCATACTCAACATGCTTCACCATCTAGGTGCACAATAAGAGATACAATTCAGCTGCTATGAGAGAAACAGATGGTGAAAGGTACCTGCTGACCAAACAGGAGCAGCAGGGTGGAATCAGGGCGTGTCAGCTCATCTGGAAAGGATGCTCACAATTGTCATTACACACATCAATTGTTTCTGATACTACTGTATGCCATGCAGTGCCCAGGGGCCGTATGGCTTTCCTTGAAACATTTAACATAAAACTGCTGAAATATAATTTTGGCCTCACATCCTGAAATGAGTTGCTAAATCCCCACAATAAGAAATTAATGTTGCCAGTGTTATATTATTTTAATTAAGCATCCCTCCCTTCTGTAGAGATACAGGAGCATTGTTTGATATATTTCCAATTTGTCTGCTAATTTATAAAAGTAAAATGATACTACATTATTGTTATAAAGTTAATCAAGACTTTAATGGGACAGTTATGTTACTATCAAGGATTTTTTATTATTTTTTCTTACTATAATGTATGTGTTCAATGAGCTGATTATGCAGTGTGACAATGATTTCACTAATTACAAAGTTATTACTGTATCTCTAATGGGAAGAAAATCCAGCTTTCTAAGTTGCAGATTTAAACATGGAGATCTAATTCCCAGGGAAAATTAGCAAACAAAAATATATTTTAAAAATTCAGTAAAAGAGTTTTTAATTTATATATTTACATACCATTTTGTTTTCAGTCTTTTTCTTTGTCTCACAATGCAAATTTTATTGTGCAAATATAATAGTTTCAAGTGATCTATACGATTATAGCTATTAATAAACAGTTTCCTATAAAGTGCAACAAATAGCATTGGGCTGTTATACTTGAAAATACATAAAACCTCTGAGAGATAATGTGGAAAATAGGTCTATATGTATCTTTATATATAAGAGTCAGGCATGACTGAGTGATTGAACTGAACTGATGTATATATATACATATATATATGTATACAAGTACATATATATATTTGGAAATTTCAATTAAAAGAGTAAGTTGGCTAGCTTTATATTTTAGTGTTTGAATTTTATTTGTCACATATTTCATCAAAAAACTAAAAATCTATTTAAAGAAAAAGTTTACAAGAGATCCTGTTGTGTGAAATTGTTATTTGACTATTTCAGAGTGTTCACAAGATCACAATCTTCATGATTCAGTATTACAACAGAGGTTTGATATGCTATTTTGTGTTTGTTGTCATATGTATAGACAATTGCTACCACAGCAAAGACAAGCTGCTCTGTCCATCTTAGCTGTCCATAATATAGCAGTGTATTAGTGCACATTTTGAAATGTATCAAAATGCTTAAAATATATCTGCTTTTCTTGTCTTGATACCTAAAATACTGACCTTTAAATTTACTCTTGTTTCAATCACAGAAAAATATCCTGTGGAAAACAAAGTGGAAATCAAAATCCATTTCAAGAAAAAGCTTGGAAATCGGAATATTCCTCTAAAATCCATTCATTAAAAAACTCATAAAGTTATCTGAAATAATCATAATTTTTAAATAATTGTCAGGAAATGATAAATTGTAATAAAAGTAAACCAAAATGTAAACAGAGTGAGATAGAAGGGAAGAAAGACCCAGAAGTCTAGAAACTACAAAATATGCTTTAATTTAAAAGCTCAAAAGCTTTGAGGCAAAGGAAATTTCAGGAAATTGATTTCCTAGTAACAAAAAAATTATTTTATAAGTGGGCTAAAATTTATTAATGAAGACTTAATAGATAAAAATAAATAAAATATAACTAAAATAGAGTATAAGAAATAACACATTTTAATTACAAAAAATACATACTCATTCAATATTGGTTTCAAATTTCTGATTTCTTATTCTTCATCACCTCATCCTCACTAAATTTTTAATATAATTCCCCAAAATAAAGGGCTTTGATCATTTTTCTGTATAGCTTTGTATTTGGAAAACAGTTTTCTTTGAATGATAGCTCTTATTTCAAGCCTCATACCCTAAATATAATACTGAAAAAAACAATGCATGATTTATCCAGTGTCCTTCCTTGTGACTATATTATTAAACCTTCTACTAATAAGCTGTCATATGGTGATATATACAATATAGGAATGGTGCACTATATACTTACCACTGTGGAAAGTTCTAAGTATATATCAATCCTGCACAATCATCCTCTAAGTCTACATTACATCATCATGTTCTGAGTCTATGTTATGTAACCATTTACTATCTGCTGAAATGGTCTACATTTACTACATCCCAGAAATGGTCTTTGTTTGAATTTTTGCTGAAGCAGTACATCCCTGAAGCAATACATCAGCATATCATTTATCTTTGCTTGACAAAGATAAACTCTACATTAATTTTTAAAGTAGTTATGGTTGTTATTTAGTCACTAAGTCATTTTGTAACCCCATGGACTGTAGCCTGCCAGGTTCCCCTGTCTATGAGATTCCCCAGGCAACAGTACTGGAATGGGTTGCCATTTCCTTCTCCAAGGTATCTTCCTGACCCAGGGATCAAACAAACGTGTCTTGTGTCTCCTTCATTGATGGGTGGATTCTTTACCACTGAGCCACTTGGGAAACATCAATTATACACCTGCATGGCACTGTATTTATGGTTATACATGTCTACAATTATTAAATAACAAATAGCTAAGAAATTATTTTACAAAAAGTGGAAACTCTTGATGAGTTATCACTTCAGGTTGCATGGTTATATCATTTAGACCCTCCTCATGGTTATTCATTTTTTATTCCCTTATTGTTTTGTGGGCTTTTATTGTGAAGTAAGATTATTAATGCCTATTATTAGTACCCTATTTCTGTCCAAATATTGTTGCATGTTTTACATTTGATGTTTCTCTGTTTATATTGGGCTTGCCGGGTAGAGCTAGTGGTAAAGAACCCACCTGCCAATGCAGGAGACATAAGAGACACAGGCTTGATCCCTGGGTTGGGAAGATCCCCTGGAGAAGGAAATGGCAACCCACTCCAGTATTCTTGCTTGGAGAATCCCACGGATAGAGGAGCCTAGCAGGCTACAGATGATGGGGTTGCAAAGAGTCAGACATGACAGAAGTGACTTAGCAAGTACACATGTGTTTATGATATTCATATAAATATAATTAAATCAGTCTTGTCTTCTTTATTTTAATCTAACTTTTAGTTTTAGTTTTATTTTGACACTGATATTAGTATTAAGAGTATAAAGCATTCATTGAACAGTTAAAAATTGATCAAATATCAATTTAGATAATAAATTGACACAACAAAATTAGAAAAAATAATAAATATTAGAAGCAAATAAAAATTTTGTTACTTGGAAATGAACAAAAAAATTAAGAATACTTCTAAATAAGAAAAATGAACCCTGGAGAAAGAGATATTTATCAAATAACCAATCATATAACTTCATTAACATTTATCAAATACAAGCAAAATATTGCTCAGAAGAAAAATTATAATAATTTATCAGGAGTTAAAAAACATTTAGCAAAACTGTCTAGGATCATAAAAGTTTGGAGTTGTATCTAACTTCAAATGCCTATTTTAAGTTATAGAGAAGATAATATTTAAATATAAAAATAAAGACTTCTGGGCATTATGATATTTGGGTAATTTTTTTGATAATGTTTTTAATGCATTTTGTTTTTATAAATCCATAAAAAGAATTTTGTAGTTGAGATAAGGGAGAAAGTGATACCAGTTTTTCTCTCCTTATAAAAGTGAATTAGATAGCAACCCACAAACATAGCCTTGGGAGAGCTCAAGAGTCCATTTAGCCTCTGCAGCAATACAGTGGAGTCAAAAATAAAGAACAACCTCATACAAAGGATTGTTGGGTGACTTGTATGGTTGAAATGTCTGGAGACAGATAAAAATAAAGAAAAAGCTCAGGGGCTACCAGGATCAGCCATGCGGAAGGTGCCACCATGGTTTCCCGTGGCCTACTGTGAAAAGGACCCTGGCAGCCTTTATCTCTGAGGACCTCAACAGCCTTATGACAGATGGCAGCCATAGACTCCCCACAACTTTCACAGCAGAGGATCCTACAGTGTGCATCAGTGTGAACTCCATCAGCTCATTTGCAGAGGACACCAGCAGTTTTCACCACTTAAATAATCAATAGTCATCATCACTACCCACCCCTAAAGAAGGAGACATAGCTGCACCACTCTCCTCCCAAAGAAGAAGTCATTGTTGTCACATCCAAGGACCAGGGTCACCAGCTCCACAACTCTGCACATGGTCCAGACTTCCATGACTGTTCTGTGAACACCCATGCCTAGTACCAGAGCCACTGCTTCAGGGAGAATGCTTGTGGAGCCTGGAGTGTAGCTCTGTGTGTGCCCACATTCTGAATCCCAGCTCCACAGCTGCACCAAGGGCATTCACGTTTTAAATATCAGCTCCATGGCCATTCCACAGGTGCCTGAATATCAAACACTGATACCACGGCAAATTCACCTGCAAGCAGGACCCAGGAGGAAGACCCTTAACCATGACTGGGTCTCTGTAAGAAAAAGACATCAGGAAGATTGCAACAGTCTTTACCACTAAAGACCTAACAGCTTTTCCAACAGACATTTTCAGTCTTGGCTGTCAAGGACCTTTGCGATCTCCAGCAATGTTCAGCTCACAATAGCTACACAGAACTGTACCTGGACAAAGATTACAAAGCTGTACCCTCCCTGGAGCCAGAACTGTCACCCCTGGCCAGTTGTTGCTTCACACCCACCTGTAGATAAAGATATTTTCACACTGAAACCAGAACGTAAAGCTTGAAAGAGATGACTTCTGCATCAAATGAACAGAGTTTAAAGAAACAGGAAACATGAAAATCAAGGAAACCCAACACTATCAAAGAATTTTTTTGTATGAATTGCTGATAACTTACAGAATAATTGTTTTAAGGAAGCTCAGAGAGTTAGTGAACATGGATAACTCAACAGTGTCAGAAAAACAATCAGGAACAAAATGAGAATCTAACAGATATATAGAAATTATAAAAATAAAAAAAGAACCAAAAAGAAATTACGGAGCTAAAAAAATACAATAAATGTAAAGAACAATTCAATAGAGATTGTCAAAATCAGAGTTGATCAACTTGTAGAAAAATTCTGCGAACTCAAAAACAGTTCATTTGAAATTATCGTTAGAGGAAAAAAATAAAAAACAAAGAACAAAAAGGAGTTAGATATATTCAAGTGAGAAATATATGCATTATGGGAGTCCTAGAAGAGAGAAAAAGTTAGGAAACCTTTTAAAAGAAATGATGAAACTAGAACACTTTCTAATATCATACACAAAAATAAACTCAAAATGGATTAAAAATCTAAACGTAAGACCAGAAACTATAAAACTCCTAGAGGAAAACATAGGCAAAACACTCTCTGGCATAAATCACAGCAGGATCCTCTATGACCTACCTTCCAGAGTAATGGGAAAAAAAGCAAAAATAAACAAGTGGGACCTAATTAAACTTAAAAGCTTTTGCACAATGAAAGAAACTACAAGCAAGGTGAAAAGACAGCCTTCAGAATGGGAGAAAATAATAGCAAATGAAGCAACTGACAAAGAATTAATCTCGAAAATATACAAGCAGCTCAGGCAGCTCAATATCAGAAAAATAAACGACCCAATCAAAAAGTGGGCCAAAGAACTAAGCAGACATTTCTCCAAAGAAGACATACAGATGGCTAACAAACACACAAAAAGATGCTCAACAGCATTCATTATCAGAGAAATGCAAATCAAAACCACAACGAGGTATCATCTCATGCCAGTCAGAATGTCCGCTATCAAAAACCACTATGATATTGTAAAGTAATTAGCCTCCAACCAGTATAAATAAATGAAAGATAAATAAATAAATATAATTTCCTCAAGGAGAAAAAAAAATCACAATAAATGCTGGAGAAGGTGTGGAGAAAAGGGAACCCTCTTACACTGTTGGTGGGAATGCAAATTAGTACAGCCACTATGGAGAACAGTGTGGAGAGTCTTTAAAAAACCTGGAAATAGAACTGCCATATGACCCAGCAGTCCCACTACTGGGCATACGCACCAAAGAAACCAGAATTGAAAGAGACACATGTACTCCAATATTCATCACAGCACTGTTACAGTAGCTCAGACATGGAAGCAACCTAGATGTCCATCGGCAGACGAATGGATAAGAAAGCTGTGGTACGTATACACAATGGAATATTACTCAGCCATTAAAAAGAATGCATTTGAATCAGTTCTAATGAGGTGGATGAAACTGGAGCCTATTATACAGAGCCAAGTAGGTCAGAAAGAAAAACACCAATGCAGTATATTAATGCATATATATGGAATTTAGAAAGATGGTAATGATGACCCTATATGAGAGACAGCAAAAGAGACACAGATGTAAAGAACAGACTTTTGGACTCTGTGGGAGAAGGCAAGGGTGGGATGATTTGAGAGAATAGCATTGAAATGTGTATATTACCATATGTGAAATAGATCACCAGTCCAGGTTCGATGCATGAGACAGGGTGCTCAGGGCTGGTGCACTGGGATGACCCTGAGGGATGGGATGGGGAGGGAGGTGGGAGGGGGGTTCAGGATGGGGGACACATGTACACCCATGGCTGATTCATGTCAATGTATATGGTAAAAACCACTACAATATTGTACAGTAATTAGCCTCCAATTAAAATTAATTAATTAATTTTTTAAAAAAAGGAATAATGACCAGAAACCTCCTAAATCTGGGCAGAGATATCGGCATTCAGTTATAAGAAACTCACAAATCCCCAAATAGATTCAGCCCAAAAAGAACTTTGTCAAGACACATTATAATACAATTGTCAAAAATCAAAGATAAAGAGAGAAATTACAAAGCAGCAAGAGAAAAGAAACTGATCATATACAAGGGAACCTCCATAAGGATATCAGCAGTTTATTCATGATAATAAAAGTATAAGTCAACATCTTTCACTAAGATAGATGCAAAAATCCTCAGCAAAATAGCAAACTGATTTCAGCATCACATTAAAATCATCCTATATCATGATCAAGTTTTACTTATTCCTAGGATGCAAAAATGATATAATATATTCAAACCAATAGTAAAAATTATATGATCATCACAAGAGATACAGAAAAAAATTGACAAAATTCAACATTTTTTATGAAAAGTATTCTCAACAATCTAAGTATAGAAAGAATGCACCTCCACATTTGAAAGATCATTTATGACAAGATTACAGCCAATATAATACTCTAAGGTGAAAAGTATAATTTTTCTTTTAAGATTAGGAAGAAGACAGTGTTCACTCTTATCACTTCTACTTAACATAGTACTTGAATCCCTAACCAGAGCAGCTAGGCAAGGAAAAAGCATAAGTTCATCTTAAATGGAAAATTTTAATTGTCTGAAGATGACTTGATCTCATAACAGAAAATCCTAAAGATTCTACTAAAATACTGTTAATGCTAATAAACAGATTCAGTAAAATGTCAGAATACAAAATCAAACTACAAAAATATGTTGCATTTCTATACACTAACAAAAAAATATTACTACAAGAAACTATACACTAAAAATAAAGTATTTATTTATTTAGTAATTAAATTTAACCAAGGATGTAGAAAATATCACATATCACAATAGTACTCTAAAACAATCTTACACTGATTAAAGAAATTAAAATGTGAAAATAAATGGAAGACATCTCATGGGTTGGAAAAATAGATGCTGCTAAACTGTCCATACCACCCAAACTCTATATATTCAGTGTAATCCCTATTTAAATTCCAATGGCATCTTTTACAGAACAGAAAAAAATTTTGGAACTCTAAAACCATAAAATTCTTTGACACTGATCCTGACAATTTTTTTTTAATTTAGCATCAAAAACATAGAAGTGAAAATAAAGAAATGTAATTAAATCAAATTAAACACCTTCTGCACAGCAAAAGAAACAAACAACAAGTTTAAAAAGCAATCTATAAATGAAAGAAAATATTTGCAAATTATATATCTGATAAGGGATTCATATCGAAAATGTATAAGAAACTCATATGATGTAATTGCAAAAATTAAATACCCAATTAATAAACGTGTAAATGACTTGAACAAACATTTTTTTCCAAAGAAGACATGCAAATGGCTTACAGGTATCTGAAGAGATGATCAACACTACTAAATTTCAGGGAAATGCAAATCAAAACCTCATGAGATATCACCTCACATCTCTCAGAATGACTGTTACCAAAAAATCAAAAGATCATGAATGCTGGCAAGGTTTGGAGCAAACGGAACCCTTGTGCACTGTTGATGGGAATATGAATGCACAGTCCTTACAAAAAAAGTCTGGGGGTTCCTCAAAAATTTAAAAATAGAACTACCATATGATTCAGCAATCTTCCTTCTGAGTGTGTATCCAAAGGAAATAAAATCATTATCTGGAAGAGGTATTTGTCCTCCATTGTTCATCACAGCATTATTCACATTATCTGTCCGCCAACAGGTAAATCAATTAAGAAAATGTGGTGTGTATATAACGAAATAAGCCAGACATAGGAAAAGCAAATACTGAATAATCTCATTTACATGTAGAATCAAAACATAAAGAAATTGAGCTCATTAACAGAAGGTAGAATGATAGTTACTAGGAGCTGGGGATTGGGGGTAGAGGGGTGATGTTGGTCACTAGGCACTAAGTTCAGTTATATGATTAATGAATTCTGGAAACCTAAAGTACAGCATGATAACTGCAGTTAATAAAAATATGTTATATGTTTGAAATTTGCCAAAAGTAGAATCTCAATTGCTCCTACCACAAAAAGAAAGGGGGAATAACAATTGAGGTAATGAATTTGTTATTAGGTTGATTGTAGTAATCATTTCACAATATATACTATATCAGCATATGTAGCCTATAAAATATATGCAATTCATATTTGTAGAAAAGAAAATCAATGAAATGAGTGAGTTAGAGTTTTTCTCTATGGAAAAAGTAGAGAGTAATAGGATGTATCAGTAATTATGAATGTCTGTATCTTATTTGTGACCAAATTCAATGTTCTCTAATACAATGGAAAAAAAATTTAATTTATAATAAAGTTTTAAATAACAGTATATTACATATACTAGTGTTGCCTGTGACATAAATATTTTTATCTTGTTGCTAGTGTTGTATAGTGTTG
The DNA here is from genome assembly GCF_019320065.1 of Cervus canadensis. Taxonomy (NCBI): domain Eukaryota; kingdom Metazoa; phylum Chordata; class Mammalia; order Artiodactyla; family Cervidae; genus Cervus; species Cervus canadensis. Next base: position 41,179,342 of record NC_057394.1, on the reverse strand, counting down.
TTTTTCTGGTAGTCTCGTCTCGATGTGAGAGTTGAACTATAAAGCTTGTGGTGCTGGAGAGAACTCTTGAGAGTCCCTTGGACTGCAAGGAGATCAAACCTGTCAGTCCTGAAGAGATCAACCCTGAATATTCTTTAGAGGGAATGATGCTAAAGCTGAAGCTCCAATACTTTGGCCACCTGATGCAAAGAGCCAATTCATTGGAAAAGACTCTGATGCTGGGAAAGATTGAGGGCAGGAGAAGTGGGCAACAGAGGATGAGATGGTTGGATGGCATCACCAACCCAATAGACATGAGTTTGAGAAAACTCCGAGAGATAATGAAGGACAGGAAAGCCTGGAATGCTGCAGTTCCTGGGGTTGCAAAGAAGAGGACACAGCTTAGCTAGTGAACAACAGCAAGTGTTGTATATGCAGTCTTCCTCAATATAGTTACATTCTGTCAACCCAAGAAGTTGAAAACATCATAATTTAAATTAAATTGCATTTAATACACCTAACCCACTGAACATCATAGCTTAGCCTAGGCTATATTAAAGGGGCTCAGAACATTTATGTTAGCCTACAATTAGGTAAGATCATTTAACACAATGCCTATTTTGTGGCAAAGTGTTGAACATCTCATGTAATTTAATGAATGTTGTACTGAAAATGAAAAACTATGGCTATATGAGTCAAGAATGCTTGTGTTAATAAATGCATTGGTTGTTTACCCTCAGGATCACTTGGATGACTTGGAGAGCTAGGGCTCACAGCAGCTGCTCAGCATCACAAAAGAGTATACATAGGACTGCACACCATTACCCTAAGAAAACATCAAAATTCAGAATTTGAAACATGGTTTCCACTGGATGCCTATTACCTTCACGCATCGCACGTGATCATTGCTTCACTTGTGTCTGACTCTTTGTGACCCAATGACTGTAGCCTGCCAGGCTTCTCTGTTTATGAGACTGTCCAGGCATGAATACTGGAGTTGGTTGGCATGCCCTCCTTCAGGGAATCTCCCCAACCTGGGGATTCAACCCTCAACTACTACATCTCCTCCATTACAGGCAGATTCTATACCCACTGAGACACCTGAGAAGCCCATCTAATACCTTCACACCATTAAAAAGTGAAAATCCTAAATTAAACCATTATCAGTTGGGCCATCTATAATCACAAGCATACAATAAAACAGTTTTCAGAAAGTAATTAATAATGCTCACAGCTTTTCACCTATTAATTCTACTTATTGGATTATATATATTATATAATACCTATGTTTATTATTATATAATGTTATATGTTTATTGTTAGTATATAATAAATTAAATTTACATTCAGGTTTATTGTCAGTTTTTTTCATTTAAAAAGTTAAAAGTAATACTTTTGAAAATTATAATAAATTACTTTTAGTGGATATAATAAACCCTAATTATGATAAAACTAATATGAGAGTTATTTATGGTATAATGTTAACCGGAGTACTTATAAGGCATCTATAACTATATAACATGTAAATTGTCAAGAAATGTGACAATGTCATAAAAATATATTACTATGCACCAAGATTAAAATCCCATAGGAGAATGAACATTAAAATAAAAGGGTGTAGGTAGTTTTAATTTATAAGACTTCTCCATAACATTATAGAATTTTTCTTTAATGCATATGAGTAAATTACTAAGTAAATGGTATTGTATCAGTCAAAGTTGTCCAAAAAAAAATCCCAGAAAATTTTAGATGTCTATATATATGGAAAAAGATTTATTAAGGAAACTGCTTAGATGGTTATGGAGACTGCCAAGTACAAAACTTTAAGCAAGCTGGAGACCCAACACTGTTGCTGTTCTAACATAAGTCTGAAGGCCGCCCAGGAAGAATTGATGCTGCAGATGAAGTAACTTCAAAGACAGTCAGCTGGAGAATTCTTTCTTAGGGGAGATTGTATCACTGTTCTATTCAGGCCTTCAATCAACTGGATGAGTCCCACCCACATTTTAAGTACAGGCTTCTTTACTAAAAGCTCACCAATTTAAATGTTAATCTCATCCAAAACACCCAGAAATACCCAGAATAAATTTTGACCAAATATCTAGGTATCTTGTAGTTGTGTCAAGTTGACACATTAAATTAACCATCACATGTACTATTTTACCTGGCAAGGAAAATACATCCATCCATCACCTGAATAATAGGGGATCAGAAATAAGGCTTATCTAGAAGGGTCATCCTGTGGAAGGTTAAGGCTGAGAAAAAAAACCACATCTCTGGAATATGTCAATATTAAGTCACAGGAGGGCAGTTATTAGTGTGAACAATAGTGGATAATTTGAATGTAGTATGAAAAATGGAATTTAGGTAGAAACAGTTTCCAAAAACTTAAACTGTTCCAATGCAAGGTGTATTTTGCAAAGGAGAATAGAGGGTCAGAAGCACACATCAAGGATGTCACAGCAGGGTTATTTTGAAAGGTAAAAATTCAGGAAAACTTCAGACACTGGGGAATAAGAGAGATGGGTGGCTCTGAGGAAAGTGAGAGCAGATAAAAGAGTAAATTATAGCAAAAACCATCACAATATTGTAAAGTAATTATCTTCCAATTAAAATTAATTAATTAACTAAGAAAGAAAAAATTGTAAATCAACTATATTTCAATTTCAAAAGAAAAAAGTAACACTCTGTTCAATGTTATGTGGCAGTCTGGATGGGAACAGGGTTTTGGAGGAAATTGGATACGTGTATATGTATGGCTGAGTCCCTTTGCTATTCACTGAAACAGAGGATGAGATGGTTGGATGGCATCACCGACTCAATGGACATGAGTTTGGGTAAACTCCAGGAGTTGGTGATGGACAGGGAGGCCTGGCGTGCTGCGGTTCATGGGGTCGCAAAGAGTCGGACATGACTGAGCGACTGAACTGAACTGAACTGAACTGATAACAACATTGTTAATTGGCTATACCCAACACAAAATAAAAAGTTGTGGGAAAAAAAAAAAACAGTAAATTGTCACTAGTGATATTATGAGTTGCTAACCTAAACTTCCTTTTCTTGCTTTTCCAGGATAATAATTAGCTAAAGAGGTAAGACAGGACTCCCACAGCATATAATAATTATGTGACCAAATTTTGGAAAATCAGAGGCTGTTCAATTGAGAGCCTATCAGGTCATTAGTGAGAATTCTCATCACATATTAATGCACTATAATTTATGTATTATTGTCTTGATGAATGAAGAAATTAACTGAATCATACATCAAAGAAATGGTGATCCATTTTATTGTTTTTCTTTGAACTGTGGTTAAATTCAAGGATTAAACTTGTTTTGATGTGAGATAGTTATTCTTTCTTTTACTCCTCTTCTACTAATGGATTTATTTTTCTCTTAGAAGTTTTGATTTCCCATAGTCGCTCAGTTAGAGATTGTCACACAGTCATTTTCTCCTTTTTGTTTTCCTTGCTCTCATAGACAACACTGCCACTGTGCTATTTTCCCAAAGATGTTATTTTAATGGACATTACACTGGTGAATTTGGCAACAACAAGGCAAACAGCAGAGTTGGGAGAGATGTAGCTCTTTCTATTGCCTTTTTTGGCAGAGTTACAGACTTTAGATTTACTATCCTCAAATGCCTCATCTGACTTGTCTTTATTATTTTTACAACCCAGGAAGATGCGTTGGTGTCCATAGGCCAAACTTCAACGTGCCATAATCCTGATCCCACAGGCCTCTGTGCTTGAGTTTGTCCTGATCCTAGAAGTTACTGAAAACACTTTAATAAAATCATAATGAAAAAGGCCTTAAAATACAAGTGGTGCAGTGAAAATGCTTCCTTTTCCTTGCTCCTGCGCTAATCTGTGCTTTAGGGATGCTTCTAGTGCCAAATCTGGTGCCTTTGGAGTGGGTCCCCAAAGATTTCTGAGCTTTCTATTCTCTTTGAATAAATGAGACAATTAGAATTGGCAGGACTTCGGTTCATCCTCGAAGCCTCGGGGAATGAGAGTACCAGTCTCTTCCTGGTGTTAGCTTTTGAAGTCTTTTGTTTGTTTTGTTTTGTTTAAATATTGAAGCCTTGGAATCAGAAGATGTGAGTTTGATTCCTTATACTACAATTTGCTGTCTCTACGATTTAAAAAAATCCTTAAATATGTGTTTACTCACCCATAAGGAGAAAACACTGCTACAGTGACTAAATAGCATAAAATAAAGGTTGAAATATATTGGAAAACGCAAAGAAGAACATAAATATTAAGTACTATCAACATCAATTCCTTGTGAATTTTGTGTAACAGAAAAAATAAGCTTTGTTTTCCTGAACAAAGAATATCCATTAAATAACTGATTTTTGATTAATTGCTTTAATAATTACCCAGTTTTCCTTTATGTGTATAATGTCATATTTTTTAAAAAATCTAAAAGAAATATAGTCATTGCGTATCACTATTCATTTGATATTCAAGTTATATATAATACAGTTTCAGAGATTGAGTCCCTCAGACACCACATAGTTGGCTAAGAAAAGTCAGGACCTTTGAATTCAAAATACACCTTTCTTCTATCACCAACTATATCAGTCATGGGCACTTCAGAGACTAGGACCACAGTGTTGTCCATTCAGTATTTGTCTTGGTTTTACTGACTAATTTGAGGACAAAAACCAAGAAACTCAATCTCAGAACAATGACTTTAAAAAAGTATCTCTGCTGCATAGCACCAAACTAAGTAATGTAAATTCAAGTAATTAACATTTTGGAGGTGGAAAATTAAAAGCATGAACCTCAGAAAGTCATCTCTGGAAATACCAGCGATCAATGGGGATTTTCCAGGAAAGAATACTGGAGTGGTTTGCCATTTCCTTCTCCAAATTGTGCTTTATAAGCCTCTAATTCAACATGGTCTCCACTGCAGCTGTGTGAAGGCAGAAGATGATATACCTGATTCAATTCCATCCCTCTAAAAGTGTAACATATTTCTTTACACATAAAAGAAGCCAGATAAATGTATTTCTAAAATCAAATTATATTCAAACACAGCCAAATCTCAGTGACCCAGTCCTATTCTGAGCTTGAGGTTATTTGTCTGTAACACACAGAAAAGAAAATGTGTTTCAAAATCATGTTAAAATGCAAATATCTGTTATACCATGGACAGGTTTAAATCTTACAATTTATCAGAAAAGGAGAGAAAATTGCAACAAGAAAACAAAGAAGCTTGTTTACTTAGAAAAACATACTGATAAAAGGGCATTGAATTCTAAGAAAGATTACCATGGGGTCAGATAAAAGACAAATCATTATTTATTTTTATTTATAAACCTAAGTAGTCTGAATCATACTCATTTTAATGCATAGGTCTTAGAAATTTGAAAACTTTTAGTGCAGAGTAATAATCGCTACAATGTGTCTCATTAGAAAGTGCTAAGCATGTCATGTATTTCAGTAAACATACTTTTGACCTCTTGCACTTTACACACTGTGCTAGATACTGAGGAAAACTTATAAGAATAAAAACATATGTATATGAATAAAAACAAAAATTTATAGAATGCATCATTTTAAATGTAAAATCACAAGCATCTTTAAGACATTACAGAAAGAAGAATTAATTAGAATATATTAGATGTGGATTTTGGAGAAGCAATCAAGAGGAGATAGCATTTGATATGGATTCTGTACAATGAATATGACAGTGCCTAGCAGTAGTGGAAGAGAAGAGAACTCCAAAATGAGGGAGCATTATATGACAAGGAAAAAGAGATTTAAAAGGTAGGTTCATTAAAGAAGCTCTGTACTTCTATGTGAAGGTGCCTGGATTTTATTCTCAAGGTAAGAAGAGATTCATAAGAAGGATTTCAACAAGGAAATGATATGATTAGTTTTGCATGTCAGAGAGAAAACTGGCAGAGACAGGTTAGTTGTTTGCCAAATATGATGAAGCTGCACTCTCTTCTAGTCTGTGTTCCTATGAATGAAATGGACTGCATACAGTGGACTTATTGTGAGCAAATTTGAAACTTTTACTGCATTAAGCCACAAATTTAGGAATTGATAAGCTAGGGTAGCTAGCACTACCTTCATTAAGTAATGAACATTGGTATCTTGAAGTTGGGTGATACAGAAATAAAAATCTGAGCAGATAACATTATCAGAATAGTTATCAGAAGGAAAAGAAAAGCTTGTATGAGATTTGTTTCTTTTGGAAACAAAGTAATAAAGGAATAATAGAGATCAGATTTTTGCAATTTTTCAGGGTTGGGAAAAAAATGCTTCCAGATGCTAAACAGTGAAATATGAAGTTGTATCTTAGTCCTTTCAGGTGACTGTAACAGAAAACCACACACTGGGCATCTCATAAAGAGCAGAAATTCATCTCTCACAGTTCTGAGGCTGGGAAGTCCAAGACTAAGGTGCCAGCAGATTCAGCGTCTGGTGAGGACCTGCTTCCTGGTTTGCTGATGGCTCTCTTCTCATTATAGACTTACACAGAAGAAGTGAGGAAGCTCTCCGGGATCTCTTTTATAGGGGCACTCCATCCATGGGGGCTCCATTTTCATGATCTAATCACCTTCTGAAAGCCCTACCTCCTAATACAATTAGACTGATAGTAGGATTTCAACACATGAATTTCAGGGAAACATAACATTTAGTCCACCCCACCAAATTCATGTTATTCTCACATGCAAAACACATTCAGTGCATGCCAATAGCCTGCAAAGAACTCTAAAGCCTAAAATCCAAAGTCTCACTGAAATATCATCCAAATCACAAATGTGTGAGACTCAAGGTAGGGGTCATCCTGAGGCAAATTGCTCTCCAGCTGTGAACCTATGAAATCAAACAAGTTGTGTGCTTTGAAAAACCATAGTCAGACAGGTGTATGATAGACATTCTCATTCCAAAAGAGGATATAAGAAAGAAATAAGGGGACCAGGTCCCAAGTAAGTTCATGCTACAAGGCAAACTGCACATGAGATCTTAAGGCACCTGAATAATCCTCTTTGGCTTGCTGCTCTGCCCTCCACCCGTGTCAAAGTCCTGCTTGTGGGACACACTGGAGATTGTCACCCATTCAGGACCTAGTGGGTTAGGTATCCTTCTCCTTCAGTTTTCGGAGTAAGGATTGCCAACCAAGACCCTGAGGCTGGGAAGTCTAAGACAAAGGAACCAGCAGATCTGGTGTCTGGTGAGAGTCCACTTCCTGGTTCATAGACAACTATCCTCTTGTTGTATATTCAAATGACAGAAGGAGCAAGGAAGCTCTCTGCTGCTGCTTTTATAAAATAACTAATTCTATCATGTGAGATTTTTAATTACTAGCTTTATTTACTTGCTACAGATGTATTCAGATTTTCATTTTCTTCTTGAGTCAGTTTTGGTAGTTGGTTCTTTCTAGTAATTTTTATGTTTCATCTAAATTGTCTAATTTATGGACAAAAACTTTTTCATATCATTTCCCTATATGCTTTTCATTTCTTTAGAGTTAATGGTGATGACCCGTCTTTCGATCTTTTTTTTTTTCCTTCTTTCGATATTGATTTTCATATTTTGTGTCTTCAGTTTAGATATTTCTGGTGATTTTTTTTTCAATATTTACACTTTTAATACCAGAATTCCCATTGGCTTCTTTTCTAAAATGTCTTTTTATTGATATTCACTCTTAGATGAGTCATTGTTATACTTCCCTTTAATTCTTTAAATGCTTTCCTTTAGTTCCCTGAATATATTACAGTAGCTTCCCTAATATCTTTGTGAAGTCTAATATCTGGACTTGTATAAATAATAGTTAATATTGATTTTTTTTCTTATGTATGTGTCACATATCCCTGTTTCTTCACATGCCTCACAATCTGTTATTGAAGGCTCAACATTTTAAGTAATATGTTGTAGCAACTCTGGATTCTGGTGCTCCTCCTACTGAATCTTTAGTTTCTTGATATTTGTTTATATTTGTATCCACTTACTTGAACTAATTCTATAGAGTTTGCCTGTTCTGAAGTGTGTAGTCAATGATCTCCCTTTTTAGTGTATCTGTTTGTTTATTTTTATTATTACTGAGATCCTTGTGATCACATGTGGACTAGTGTAATTTAATAGTCAAGAAATGACTGGCTAGAGATAGTGCTTAAACACCTTGATTCAGTAAAATTTCCACCCTTTGTGACTCTTTTGTGTAAAGATTACGTTGTACATTCATATTTCAGGCAGTTTACAAATATGTCCCAGCTTTTACCTTTTGCTGGGTCTTGTCAGGTCTTTTATGCGCTTGCACATGTTCATCCAGAAACATAATAAGGCCCTCTCCAGTTTCTCCTAAGTTTCTGTGTATCCTTGTGAAATCATATGCACAGCCTTTGAGACCACCTATGATATGTGGTGGGGCTTCCCTGGTGGCTTAGAGGTTAAAGCGTCTGCCTGCAATGCAGGAGACCCGGGTTCTATCCCTGGGTAGGGAAGATCCCCTGGAGAAGGTGATGGCACCCCACTCCAGTATTCTTGCCTGGAAAATCCCATGGACAGAGGAGCCTGATAGGCTGCAGTCCATGGGGTCGCGAAGAGGCAGACACGTCTAAGCGACTTCACTTTCACTTTCACGATATATGGTAACTTATCAAGCCCACTATGGCAGTCTCATTCTTCCGAATCTCCTGGATAAACTCCTAGGGTGTTATCTTACCTGTTGCTTGGTCCAACCAGTATCCCAAATTCAGGTAGGGATTGATGACCAGCAAGATCAATAAAGCTTTCAGCAAAGATCGTGATTATGGAGTTTTTATGTGCTCTGCTACTAATCAAGCTGGTGCTGCCTGGCAATAAAATTGATAGTTTCTATGGCATTCTCAACTCCAAAAAAGCTATTTCTGATCGTTTAGGAGCAGGTTAGGATCTGTTTTATGCCAAAACTCCATAGATCACCACTATTTTTAAATAAGCTATGGTAATTTTTCTTAATAATTAAATGTTTCACAATTTGTTGTATTTTTTCTTACTTTGGAGAACTTGCGGTTGTTCTTTTTAATAGTTTTATGGGGATATATTTTCCAGATCTTCTACCATTCTGTAAATGCTATTTCTCATTTACAGGGTTTATCACAGCATGTCACCTTGCAGCAAGGAACTTATTTCACAGTTAAGTTAAAATGGAAGTGTACTTCCAGCCATGAGATCCACTGGTCTCACTACACAACAGATTATCTTTTAGAGACTTTCCTAAAAGAACAGTAGACTAACCTGAAAAAAATGAAATTGAAATAGTGCCAAGAGAGAGGGCTAATCTTCAGAATGAGGTATAATCCTTAAAACACAAGCATTATGTGTCATTGTAGCCCTCATAGATAGAATGTGCATGTCTGGAACGCAAATTGTAAAAGCAAAAGTGGCTCCGTGATAGGGCTGCCATAACAAATACCTCAAATTGGGTGACTTGAATAATGGACAGTTATTTTTCACAGTTCTCGATGCTAGAAGCCCCAAATCAAGGTGTTAGTGGGATTGGTTTCTTCTGAGGTCTCTGTCCTTGGCTTGTAGGTGGCCAACTTCTTGCTGTGTCCTCAAATAGGTTTTTCTTAGGGCATGCACATCTTCAGTATCTTTTTTTGGGTCCAAATTTCTTCTTTTATAAAACTGCTAGTGAGATTAGATTAGCACCGCCCCGCCCCCATGGCATCAAAATGGCCTTATTAAAGTCCTTATCCTGAAAACAGCTACATTATGAAGCACTGGATCTTAACACTTCTTGAGTAACACATATGGGTCTTCAGCCCATAAGACCCCACTTATCTATACCCTTCACTTGATGGAATTCATGAATCTCTTTCTTGAAACTCTAGGATCTGTGAGTCCAGAGGTCTTCATTCTTAGAGGAATGATCCCTCTAACAAGGGATATAGTAAAACTGAATCTAGGACTGATAGAGGGTCTCTTTTGGCTTCATATGCCAGTATACAGTCTGGCAGAGATAATTGACCCTGATTCTTATTGAAAGGTAGGATTGTTGCTTTTGCAAATAAGGGAGGAAGAAATGCATTTGATATTCATATGACAAGTGAGGCAGCTGGTGGTATTCACATGACCAATTTTACCTGTAAATTAGCAATTGCAGCATCTGCATCTGATAGTACATGATAACCTGAGGCCCAGACACCAAAAGTCTGCAAAATTGAAGTCTGAGTCAACCTACTTTGCCAGTCCCTAGTCCAGCAGGTGTTTTATCCAAGAGTGAGGGGAATCTGGAAGGGGTAGGGGGGAAAAAAATGAAGCGAAGGTGTTAGTTTCAACCCTGGTACTAACTGCAGTATCCATGCCAGAGGCCATAATTTTCCCAGTAACTTTCCTATTGTCAATTGTCTCAGGAATTTTGACAAGAGAATTTTAGGTAAGCTGTGCCTAAACAATGTCCCAGACGACTCCCCTTTTTAACTTTGTGTTCATGGTTCGTTTTTAGCTGCTTTGTTTGCTGCTACAAAATAGTAGACACCATTCCTTCTATGGAAAATTGTCCTGCCTGATTGGAGTTACCTTACAGCAGAAGTTAAACACACCTGCCCAAACTCAGGGGAAACCCACACAGCCAGGGACTTCCTGATCTGGTGTCTTAAATGCTGAACCTCTTCCTTTAAATGTGGAGAGTGCAGCACAGTTGTTTGTTTTCTGAACATCTCCCTTCCACCAAATAGGTGAGACAAAGATTAGACTTGATCCAAATCCACATTCTTACATGGCACTTTCCCTTCCTTAATCTAGTCTATCCCCTATCTGAAAATTTTTTGAAAAGTTCTCCCTCAGTGGATTATGTGCACTCAGACTGCTGCCTCAGGTTTTGCTTCTTAGGAACTTGATCTAAGACATTTACATTTGAGATGAAGGCAGCAGATTGGGTGAAATAAAGGATTTGTGTTTTTAATGATAAGAAGAACATCAAACCATATATGGGCTCAGGTGAATAAAGCATGTACACACAGAGCCTCAGTCAGGGGATGAGACACTTTACACCATGATTTGAGATGACATTTACCTGAAATGTGAGGAAAATAAAATTGGGAAGGTTATTCTTTATTTCCATGATAAGAGATTATGCTAATAGTATAATGAAATATTTTTAAATAGAAAATTCCCTAAGACTTTTCATTACCTAATTTTCCATGAAACTCTACTTAAACAATGTTGTAACCTGTCTATACTTTTTTTGCTTATTATATCAAATATAATGCTGATCAGAAATCATTAAAGCCACCATCTGGCTGAAAATAGAACTACTATTAAGGCAAAATATTCACTACCTCTTGATAGTTCTTGAGACTGCATATCTTATCACTTCATCTATATGGATAGAAACTGTCTAATACATATATCGAAGCAGCTAAGAGTGAGTCATAGGTCTTTATTATGCAGATTAAAAAGACCAGAGTGTTAGAATGCAGAGCAACAAAATGTGGAGTTGCTAAAGTCCATGAACAATCAGGAAATTAGTAGATGGGCCAATGTTGACACATCAGCTCTTAATTATCCTAATTAGAGACCATCAGAACAGCAAAATAATGTTTATTGAGTCTGGCAAAGTGAAACATTTTCACTGGGCTTATTGCTTGTTTTGGCAGCCATGTTACGTTGTTGACTCACATGCTGAGTAGTTAACAAAACCTCATAAGCCATTTATATGAACTGTAGTTAGGTTGGTCCTTCCTCTTCCTGTCCTTGGAAAATTGTTATTTTGAACACAACCATAAGAATTTACATTTCCATCTACTCTTCATCTTATTAATTTTGGCTTGTTTTTAAAGCACATGGTCAAGTTCATCTCTTTCACGTCATTATAATCATAGTGTTTCTTCATTAAATAATAGCACAGGATACATTTCTTGTCTTCAAGGTTTTCACAGCCTAGAGGGAGAAAGTAACATTTAGACAGATTATGATAAAGTCATGTGTTACACAGGTTATAATGAAGTATGGGCAGAATTTTATGGGACAAGGTGATATTTAAACTGAATCTTGAAGGATGAGAAAAATATCTATAGAACAAAAAGAAAAAGAAGAAAAAGTCATTTCAGGCTGACAGATTGAGGGAATGAACAGTCTATGCAAAGCATTCTAGGGCAAAAAAAAGCATTCTAAAAATTATTGGGGTTTTTTGGTTATTTTCTCTTTTTAAAAAACCAATTCAACTAAATTCTTTAATTCAACATTCCACACTGCATTATGGATTTTTCCGTTTCTTATTACATCAATATTAAGATTAAAAAGAAAAGTATAATAAAAAAATAACTCATCATTACAATCTTAGAAAGGTATATTAAGAAGTAAAACTCACTCTTTCTTCCCATGGAATACTTGATTAGGTAAACTTTATAGGGAAAGGCAAATGGTTAATACATTATTTTGGATAAAAATTGTACTTTATAATGACAAAGACTCTCAAAATACAGAGACTAAAAAACTAAAAGTTTTCTTTCTCTTTCCTCAGGCTTCAGAAATATAATTAGATATATGTCCATGTGTGTTTTTCTTCCTTATCTTCTCTGGAGCTATATCTGCACATTTAAGCTAAGAAACAAGAATCCCTTCTTTGGGGGCGACTTTCTTCTTTATTGTGTTGATGTGAAATCTCCGAATTTATAAGTCACCTCTGCTCCCCAAAGTTGATCAAGGACTTAGTTTCCTTTTCAATACACCTGTGCATTGAGTGTTCCAGGTGACAGAAGTTTAAGGAAGAGCATGTGATGAACAAAGTACACATAAACATCTTAAGACCACAGACCTCGCACATTTCACATCTGTTCCTATCTCACTGTCAAGAACCTAGTCATAGGCTTCAGCTAACTGAGTGGTGGGGGAAGTATGCTATCACTGAGCAGTCCTGGACCCACATAGAAACTCCATGCCATGGGAAAAGCCAGGAGTCTCCACCACAAGTGGGGGGATTCCCTCAGTTGTTTTTTGTTTCCCTTATGAAAACATGCAGTCTTCTAGAGATACAACTCCTTTTAAATCCATAAATATTGATCTATGTATTTTAAATGTCAGTTTAAAAGAAACGGCCATGTGGTTCTCATTCTTGGTAGGTAATCTATTTTGCCTGATAATAAGCTTCTAGAATTTTCTCTTTATTGCTAGTTCATACATTTATTTATTATACAGTATTTATATACTGAGTTTATTGATTATTTTGTTCTCTAGTCTTTCCCGTTGAATTTTTATTATTCAATTGTAAGACTCTGGATTTTTCTTTCATATATATATGTGTATGTGTATATGTATATATATTACTCTCAGTGATATTAAGTAATCCTTTGGATTTTTGTTTTGACTTGTCAAGTACTCCCCTAGGTTTTATTATTATTTGTTTGTTTTGTTTCTTTTTTTAAGGTTTTTTGTTTCTTCATTGGGGCCAGAGGTGCATCATTCCTAGGGACCTCTGTGTTCCCCAAGCTTTTAGGCATACAGCAGCATTGAGCAAAAAAGTTCCATCCCACCAAAAAAGATTCTTTCTTACAACTTATATTACATTATGATACTATAAACAAGAAATAAGAAAAATACATTTCATGGCAGATAATATTAAGTGCTATGTGCTATGCTTAGTCACGTCTGACTCTTTGTGACCCCACGGACTGTAGCCCACGAGGCTCCTCGGTCCATGGAATTTTCCAGGCAAGAGCACTGGAGTGGGTTGCCATTTCCTTCTCCAGGGTCAAGAGTAGGAAATGGCAACACACTCCAATATTCTTACTAGGAAAATTCCATGGACAGAGGAGCTTGGTGGGCTGTATTCCATGGGGTCAAAAAGAATCAGACACAACTGATCACACACAGCACACACACGAGTAAAAGCAAACACCAAAGACCTAAAGGCAGGAGCAGCCTAAAGCCTCAAGCAGTGTAGCTTGAGAACCAGAATGAGCAAGAGGGGAGGGTAGAAGGGCAATAGTTAGATAAGTAACAGGGACCAGGTGGTGAGGGGTCTTGTAGGACTCACTAAGAATTGAATTTACTGAGTGTGATAAAAGCCACTGAACATTTTGAAGAGAGCAGTGATGTGATCTTCTTGATGTTTAAAATGGATCACTCTGAGATGACGTTGAGAACAGTAGATTGTGGAGAGAATATAAGGGAAAGCAAAGAGGCATATTAGCAGCCATTTTAATATCAGATTAAAGAACGTGTTGCCTAGTTCAAAGTACTAGCAGTGGACGTAGTAGGGAGCGGTTAAACTCTGTATACATTTGGAAGGCAATGCCAAGTGGATTTGCTGAATAATTGTGTATAAAATGTGAAAGACAAAGAGAAGTACTCAAGCATTAAGATACAGCAACTGGAAAGTATGAATAGCCAATTGACAGTTGGGGAAGAATTTAGCCATCTCCCTCTCCCTCCCCAGATGGAGTCTATTTTATTTTCTGTCTTGATTTCTTTATGTTTTATAAATCATACTTTGGATCATCTGACCAACAGATGAGCCAATAAGTGGTGAAATGTAGGGAGATTTTATTTGTCTTTTTTTGTTTGTTTGTTTTCTTTTTTCCTCCAACCTGTCAAATAAGCTAGAATTCTGGTTCTTTTATATTTTGGAGTGATTGCGTGTTAGAATTCTGGGTCAGTGTTTTCCAAATTGTGGTTTCTCAATCTCCAGCCTCAATCAAACCTAGGAATTTGCCAAAAATTCAAATTCAAAGGATTGTTCTCAGGCCTAGTGAATCAGAAAGTCTGGGGATGAAGACCAACAATCTTTATATGATCAGTAACAAGTCATTTTGTATTTGCTCAAGTTTGGGAAAATTTTCTCTCTCTACTACTCAAAGTGTGGTTTATAGAATTACAACAGCATTACTTGAGAGCTTGCTGAAGAGGCAAAAGTATGAACCACTCTAGACATATTGAATTAGAATACACTTTTTGACAACATCCTTTGGTGATTTGTATGTAAATTAATATTGACAGGTACTGCCTAGGTTTTCGGTCTTCTTCAGATGTGATCAAGTATGCCTCAACAGCTACAGAAAAAGATAGTACTTCAGTAAGTAATGCAACCTCTGTCAGCAGAAGCAAGAGCTCTTCACTAAAAAGGCTGGCACCATGGTCCTTTCTGTTTTGTTTTGTTTTGTTTTCCCATAACTCAGAGGTCAACTGTGGGAGAGGTTGCCTCATTCCATTAGAAGGCATAAGTTTCCATGTTTTATGGCTGAGTCACTCAGACAAGGAATTATATATTAGCCAAAGATAGACAGCAAGATAAACAATTTGTCCTTTTAGTTCTTGTTGCTGAAATTTTTAGCAAATTCTATCATGTACTTGAGAAAAATTTACTTGATTCTACAGTTTATCTTGAAAATAAAAGAGCTAGTCTAGCCAATACAAGACTAAAAAAATAAAACAAAGATTGGAGGACTCTCATAAGCTAATTTCAAGACTGACTTTAAACATATTTCATTAAGAACAACATGGTATCAGTGAAAGAACAGAGATCAATGAAACAGAACAGAGGTCCAGAAAAACATCCACAACAGCCACACAAATATAGTCAACTAAACTTTGACAAAGGAGAAAAGATAATTCAATGAAGAATGCCTTATCTTTTCAACAAGTGGTGGTTGCTTCCAATCATTGGAAGCTCACATACAAAAATAAATTTTATAACTTTCAAAAAAGTTATTCAAAATGAATCATGGGCTTAACTTTTAAATGAAATATTGCCAAACTTCTGGAGGAAAACATAGGAAAACTTCTAGGTGGCCATGAGACTAGTAATGAGTTTTAGAGACTGTTATGGGTAAATAATAATAATAGGCTTTCTTAGTAGCACAGAAATAAAGAATTTGCCTGCAATGTAGGAGATCTGGGTCCTGTCCATGGTTTGAGAAGATCCATTGGGGAAGGGAATGGCTACCCACTCCAGTATTCTTGCCTGGGAAATCTCATGGACAGAGGAGCCTGGTGGGCTACAGTCCATCATATTGCAAAGAGTTGAACATGACTGAGCAACTAACACTTTCACTTTCATGGGTAAAAATTGGTTCCCCTAAAATTCATATGTTAAAGTCCTAATACCCAGAACCTCAGAATATGTTCTTACTTGGAAATAGGGTTGTGGAAAATGTAACTGTTAGTAAATGTGAGGCCTTTCTGGAGTAAGGTAGGCCCCTGATTTAATTTGTTGTTTAGATGCTAAGTCAAGTGTGAATCTTTATGACCCCATCACCCCCAGGACTCTCTGGGAGACTGTCCATGAGATTTTTCCCAAGCAAGAATACTGGAATGGTTTGCCAGTTCCTCCTCCAGGAGATCTTCCTGATGCAGGGGTCAAATCTGTGTCTTCTGCATTGCAGGTAGACTCTTTCTCTGAGCCACTGGGTGATTCAGTATGACTGGTTTCTTTATGTGCTTTGTCATATCTGACTCTTTGCAACCCCATGGGCTAACTTAGCCTGCCAGACTCCTCTGTCCATGGGGATTCTCCAATCAAGAATACTGGAGTGGGTTGCCAAGCCCTTTTCCAGGGGATCTTCCCAACCCAGGGATCAAACCCAGGTCTCCCACATTGAAAGGCAGATTCTTTACCATTTGAGCCACCAAGGAAGCCCAGAAAGAAAATTTGGACACAGGAAGGATGCCAAGTGAAGATGAGAGTTAAGCCACCAGAAGCTAGGAAAAAGGTCTGCAGCAGATTGCTCCCCACCAGTTTCTGAGGGAGTGTGGCCCTACTGACACATTGATCTTGATTTCTAGGCTCTAGAGCTGTGAGACAATGGATCTATTGTTAAAGCCTCACAGGCTGTAGTAAATTGTTAGGAAGGCCTAGCAACATAATACAGATGTAGCACCAAAAGGATCATCTGTGAAAGAAAAAGTGTATCACTTATATTTATTTAAACTAAAAACTTCTTTTCAGCAAAATCCCATTAAGAAAAACAAAATAGAACAACAGACTGTGAGCAAATATTTTAAAATCACACATTTCATAAAGGAATGTATGCAAATTATGTAAAGAACTCTTAAAACACAGCAATAAGAAAATAACTTTAAAATTAACAAATGATCTAACAGATACCTTACCAAAGAAGATACCTAGCTGGAAAATACATTTATGAAAAATGTGTGATACCAGAAACCCCTTGCATTTCTATATACTAACAATGATAAAACAGAAAGAGAAATTAAGGAAACAACACCATTCACCATTGCAACAAAAATAATAAAATACTTATGAATATATCTATCTAAAGAAACAAAAGACCTATATATAGGAAACTATAAAACACTGATGAAAGAAATCAAAGAGGACACAAATAGATGGAGAAATATACCGTGTTTATGGATTGGAAAAATCAATATTGTGAAAATGAATATACTACCCAAAGCAATCTATAGATTCAATGCAATCCTCATCAAGCTACCAACGGTATTTTTCACAGAACTAGAACAAAGAATTTCACAATTTGTATGAAAATACAAAAAACCTTGAATAGTCAAAGCAATCTTGAGAAAGAAGAATGGAACTAGAGGAACCAACCTGCCTGACTTCAGGCTCTACTACAAAGCCACAGTCATCAAGACAGTATGGTACTGGCACAACGACAGAAATATAGATCAATGGAACAAAATAGAAAGCCCAGAGATTAATCTACTCACCTATGGAAACCCTATCTTCGACAAAGTAGGCAACAATATACAATGGAGAAAAGACAACTTCTTTAACAAGTAGTGCTAGGAAAATTGGTCAACCACTTGTAAAAGAATGAAACTAGAACACTTTCTAACACCATACACAAAAATAAACTCAAAATGGATTAAAGATTTAAATGTAAGACCAGAAACTATAAAACTCCTAGAGGAGAACATAGGCAAACACTCTCTGACATAAATCACAGCAAGATCCTCTATGGCCCACCTCCAAGAATATTGGAAATAAAAGTAAAAATAAACAAACAGGACTTAATTAAATTTAAAAGCTTTAGCACAACAAAGGAAACTATAAGCAAGGTGAAAAGACAGCCTTCAGAATGGGAGAAGATAATAGCAGACAAAACAACAGAGAAAGAATTAATCTCAAAAATATACAAGCAACTCCTGCAGCTCAATTCCAAAAAAATTAATGACCCAATCAAAAAATGGGTCAAAGATCTAAACAGACATTTCTCCGAAGAAGACATACAGATGGCTAACAAACACGTGAAGATTCTCAACATCACTCATTATTAGAGAAATGCAAATCAAAACCACAATGAGGTACCATTTCACGCCAGTCAGAATGGCTGCTATCCAAAAGTTTATAAGCAATAAATGCTGGAGAGGGTGTGGAGAAAAGGGAACCCTCTTACACTGTTGGTGGGAATGCAAACTAGTACAGCCACTATGGAGAACAGTGTGGAGATTCCTTAAAAAACTGGGAATAGAACTGCCATATGACCCAGCAATCCCACTTCTGGGCATACACACTGAGGAAACCAGAACTGAAAGAGACATGTGTACCCCAATGTTCATCACAGCACTGTTTATAATAGTCAGGACATGGAAGCAACCTAGATGTCCATTGGCAGGTGAATGGGTAAGAAAGTTGTGGTATATATACACAATGGAATATTACTCAGCCATTAAAAAGAATACATTTGAATTGGTTTTAATGAGTGGATGAAACTGGAGCCCATTATACAGAGTGAAGTAAGCCAGAGAGAAAAACACCAATACAGTATACTAACATGTATATATGGAATTTAGAAAGATGGTAACGATAGCCTTATATGCAAGACAGAAAAAGAGTCACAGATGTATAGAACAGACTTTTGGACTCTGTGGGAGAAGGCGAGGGAGGGATGATCTGAGGGAATAGCATTGAAAAATATATATTATCAATTGTGAAATAGATCGCCAGTTCAGGTTTGATGCATGAGACAAGTGCTCAGGGCTGGTGCACTGGGACGACCCAGAGGGATGGGATGTGGAGGGAGGTGGGAGGGGGGTTCAGGATGGGGAACACATGTAAATCCATGGCTGATTCATATCAATGTATGTCAAAACCCACTACAATATTGTAAAGTAATTAGCCTCCAACTAATATAAATAAATGGAAAAAAAGGAGGAAAAAAAGAAAAAGAAAAACGTCTGATACAATTTGTAGTAATTGCAAATTAAAACAACAGTGACACAACCCTGTATATCTATTTCAGTGATTTAAGTGAAAGTCCCTCGGTTGTCTCCAACTCTTTGCAACCCCATGGACCATAGATTCCGTGGAATTCTCCAGGCCAGAATACTGGAGTAGGTAGCCTTTCCCTTCTCCAGGGGATCTTCCCAACCCAGGGATCAAACCCAGGTCTCCCACATTGCAGGCATATTCTTTACCAGCTGAGTCTCGAGGGAAGCACATTTCAGTGATTAAAATCCAAGAAACTGTGATTCCAACGACTGACAACAGTGTGGTGCAAAAGCAACTCTCCATTATTGGTGTCAATATAAAATATACAGCCACTTTAGACGACAGCCTGTCAGTTTCTGAAAAAAGTAGGTATAGCCTTACCATACACTTCAACAATCACAGTTCTAGATATTTACTCAAGAGATATGATAGCTAATTTCACATAAAAATTTGCATACAAAACAAAACAACTTTATACACAATTGCTCAAAATTTTTACAATATTCAGTATGTCTAAGGAACACAGGAGCAAACCAACAGAGCATCCTGGGGCAAATGCTGGAAGAATTTGAGCAACAAACTAAAGCAGTGTTAGATTATAAACCAAAATCTAAAACAAATATGCATGAGTCCAGATATAAATAAATTACTGAATAAATAACTAAGTGGAGAAGAGATGCACCTGCCATGTAGAAGAATATCTAATAATTTATGTAGCTATTTTGCCCTCAAGGAGTTAGAGTGTAACTTTTCTATGTTTAATTGTGGGCTGTGCATAGTGAACTTCTTCCAAAATTATAAGATGGAAAAGGGATAAAAAAAGTCACTTTAGAGTTGAGAACTCTGACAAACACAGCCTCAGCCAGGCGATTAAGGTTAACACCAACTGTGATAAATCATGCTTACATTATGTACTCTTGATATGATGAGATTATATTAGCACTTTGCGCCTGTGATCTTCCTTCCCAAAACACATAGCTATCACCTAACCATGAGAAAAACATTAAGCAAATCCCTTTTGAGGGATATTCTACAAATACCTAACCAACACTCTTTCAAACTCAAGGTCATCAAAAACAAGGAAAATCTGAGAAACTGTCACATCCAAGAAGATACTAAATAGACATCACTACTGAACCCGATGTGGTGTCATGAATATAATCCTAGAACAGAAAAAGAGCATTTGTTACAAACTAAGGACATTACTTTGCCAACAAAGGTCCGTCTGGTCAAGGCTATGGTTTTTCCAGTGGTCATGTATGGATGTGAGAGTTGCACTGTGAAGAAAGCTGAGCACAGAAGAATTGATGCTTTTGAACTGCGGTGTTGGAAAAGACTCTTCAGAGTCCCTTGAACTGCAAGGAGAGCCAACCAGTCCATCCTGAAGGAGATGAGTCCTGGGTGTTCATTGGAAGGACTGATGCTGAAGCTGAAACTCCAGTACTTTGGCCACCTCATGTGAAGAGTTGACTCATTGCAAAAGACCCTGATGCTGGGAGGGATTGGGGGCAGGAGGAGAAGGGGATGACAGAAGATGAGATGACTGGATGGCATCACCGACTCGATGGGCATGAGTTTGAGCAAACTCTGGGAGTTGGTGATGGACAGAGAGGCCTGATGTGCTGTGATTTATGGGGTCGCAAAGAGTTGGACACGACTGAGTGACTGAACTGAACTGAAGGAAATCAGACACCAGTGAGAGACTTCACTTTCACTTTTCACTTCCAAGGAAATCAGAATAAATGATGGATTTTAGTTAACAATATGTATCAGTACTAGTTCACTTATTATAACAATTGCACCAAAATAACACAGGATGTTAATAATAGTGGAAGCAGAGAATGTAGAGTGTGCAGAAAATCTGTACTATTTCTCCAGTTTTCATGTTAAAACTAATAATCCTTTAATATAAAATACTTAAGTTTTATAATTGCAAAATGTATGAGTCAAGAATTTTTAGAAGCATAATATGTTTTATTATCATAAGTATGGACATTTTTAGGTTAAAAAGTCAAAAAATGAAGTAACACATTTATCTTTTGAGATTCTTCTCATACTGGTCATTTGAGATGTTCTTGGAATATTCAAAGAAATTAACCTGAAACTCAAAATCTCAAATAAAAATGCACAATAACAATAGTTAGGCAGAATGGTGTATACAATGATCAACTCTTTGAGAGATAACAAATTGTGGCTGTATTCATGTTTAACTTCAAGTGCGTTAAATTCTTTAATTAATAAAATTCATTTTAAAGCAATTTTAGGTTCACTAAAATAACTTTTAAATATAATTTTTGCAAGTGAAAAGAGTCAATAGCAGTTGCTTAGTTGGTTGATTATATGATAAATATTTTGTTCCCTACTATGTAACACTTACCAATAAATGCCAATAATAATTGCAACAAAATCTTTTGCTTTTAAAGCTGTGTAAAAGGCAGAAATAATCATGTAATCATCTTGTAATTATATGGTACTTACTATGCAATTACATAGTAAATACATTGTAAATTCAAAATAATTACATGGTTATTTGCATTATGCATAGTATCTAATCCAATTTTGACACATAAAACAGTGGTAGCATCCAAAGGGTTACCCAAATTTCTCCCACCTACACCAGAAGACCAGAAATAATGGAAGTAATTAAAGGCAGTCCTTGAACAAATGCATGATAGTATATTATTGGAAACTACATATTCATATTTATGACATAAGTAGAATTATAAATTAGTGCAGAATGGGATTAGCAATTAGACTATAGATTATCAATTAAAATTTACACTCAGGATGACTTTGGTGTTATGACAGCAAATGATACTTTATCAAGAACAATTAAATGAAGATTCTTTAGAAGAAAAAAAATGCTATAATGGCATTATGCATATTATAATGGTTGATAAAGGATTGTCATTTGGCAATTTTAATTATGAAGATATTAATTTTAACAGAAACATTTCAATGTATTTAGTAATATTTACAAAAACTTGTGATATACTTGAGTCCCTAAAGTGTTTGTCTCAAATGAATAATTTTGCTTTTTGATAATAAAAACAAAATCATTAGCTTTAAAAGTAAGTTCCTTAAGAGACTGACTTCTTCTGAAATGACAGAAGAAGGAGCACAATGGACGCTTTACTCATCAACCATTTATACAAAGAGAATTTTATTTCAAAGAACAATTAATATAAATCTTTGTAAATTATCCTAAGGGTATACAGCAAATGGAAAAAAGATTCATTCAACAAATGTACTAAATCTTAGTAATAACAATGAGAGTGTGTGGCATTTGATCCACAACACATTGCCTTCCCTTACCCAAAAACCTAATCTTACAGGGTCCCCTCTTCTTGTATATCACTGCAAGATAGCCAGTCTACTGTTTTTTTCTCATTTTCTCTAACTTTACATTGCTGATTTTGAGGAGATACTCCATGTCCAAGGGCAAAGGAGAAGCCCCAACAAGATGGTAGAAGGGGTGAAACCATGTTTAGAATTAAATCTCATACCTGCCAGAGACACTCAGAGGGTTCAAAGATACCTTCTATGCACCAGGACCCAGAGACCCCACAGAGACTGAGACAGAGCTGTGTTTGAGTGTCTCCTGAGGAGGTATGGATTTTGAAGCTGAAACTCCAATACTTTGGCCACCTGATGTGAAGAGCTGACTCATTTGAAAAGACCCTGATGCCAGGAAAGATTGAAGGCAGAGGGAGAAGAGGATGATGGAGGATGAGATGGTTGGATGGCATCACCGACTCAGTGGACATGAGTTTGGGTAGACTCTGGGAGTTGGTGATGGACAAGGAGGCCTGGCATGCTATGTGGTCCATGGGATCACAAAGAGTCAGTCATGACTGAGCAACTGAATTGAACTGAACTGAACTGAGGAGGTATGGGTCAGCAGTGGACTGCTGCAGGGACAAGGGTTCTGGGTGCAGTAGACCTGAGTATGGCATAAGCCTTCTTGGAGGAGGTCACCATTAACTCCACCATGGAGCCGCCAGAACTTACACAGGACTGGGGAAACAGACTCTTGGAGGGCACAGACAAAACCTTGTGTGCAGCAGGGCCCAGGAGAAAGGAGCAGTGACCCCACAAGAGACCGACCCAGACTTGCCTGTGAGGATTCAGGAGTCTCTGGTGGAGGAATGGGTCGACAGTGGCCTGCTGCAGGGTTGGGGTCACTGAGTATAACAATGAATGCATGGGACCTTTTGAAGGAGGTCACTGTTATCTTCATTTCATCCACCATAGTTTGGCCTCAGGTCAAATAACAGGGAGGGAACACAGCACAGACCATCAACAGAAAGTTGGATTAAAAATTTGCTATGCATGATCTACCAGAACAAGAACCAGTTTCCCCCTCAGTCAGTCTCTCCCATCGAAAAGCTTTCATAAGCCTCTTCTCTTTTTCCATCAGAGAGTAGACAGACTGAAACCACATCACAGAAAACTAACCAAACTGATCACATGGACCACAGCCTTGTCTAACTCAATGAAACTATGAGCCATGCCGGGTAGGGCCATCCAAGATGAACGGGTCATGGTGGAGAGTTCTGATTAAATGTGGTCCACTAGAGAAGGAAACGGTAAACCACTTCAGTATTCTTGCTTTGAGAACTCCATGAACAGTATGAAAAGGCAAAAAGGTATGACACTGAAGGATGAACTCCCCAGGTCGGTAGGTGCACAAAATGCTACTGGAGATCAGTGGAGAAATAACTCCAGGAAGAATGAAGACACGGAGCCAAAGCAAAAACAACACCCAGTTGGGGATGTGACTTGTGATGGAAGTAAAGTCTGATGCTGTAAAGAGCAACACTGCATGGGAACCTGGAATGTTAGGTCCATGAATCAAGGCAAATTAGAAGTGGTCAAACAGGAGGTGGAAAGAGTGAGCATCAACATTTTAGGAATCAGTGAACTAAAACAGATGGGAATGGGTGAATTTAACTCAGATGACCATTATATCTACTACTGTGGGCAAGAATCCCTTGGAAGAAATGGAGTGGCCATCATCGTCAACAAAAGGGTCCAAAATGCAGTACTTGGATGCAATCTCAAAAATGACAGAATGATCTCTGTTCATTTTCAAGGCAAACCATTCAATATCACAGTAATCCAAGTCTATGCTTAACCAGTAATGTTGAACAAGATGAAGTGGAATGGTTCTATGAAGACCTATAAGATGTTTTAGAACTAACACCCAAAAAAGATGTCCTCTTCATTATAGGGGACTGGAATGCAAAAGTAGGAAGCCAAGACATACCTGGAGTAACAGGCAAATTAGGCTATGGAGGACAGAATGAAGCAGGGCAAAAGCTAATACAGTTTTGCCAAGAGAATGCACTGGAAAAGGGCATAGGAAATACCCTTTTCCAACAACACAAGAGAAGATTCTTCAGTTCAGTTCAGTCATCAGTCATGCCCTACTCTTTGCGACCCCATGAACCGCAGCATGCCAGGCCTTCCTATACATGGACAAAACGATATGGTCTATACCAAAATCAGATTGATTATATTCTTTGCAGCCAAAGATAGAGAAGCTCTATGCAGTCAGCAAGAATAAGACCGGAAGCTGAATGTGGCTCAGATCATGAACTCCTTATTGCCAAATTCAGACTTAAATCGAAGAAAGTAAGGAAAACCACTAGATCATACGGCTATGACCTAAATCAAATCCCTTATGATTATACAGTGGAAGTGAGGAATAGATTCAAGGGATTAGATCTGATAGAGTGCCTGAAGAACTATGGACAGAGGTTCGTGACATTGTACAAGAGGAAGTGATCAAGACCATTCCCAAGAAAAAGTAACACAAAAAGGTTAAATGGTTGTCTGAGGAGGCCTTCCAAAGAGCTGTGAAAAGAGAAGCGAAAGGCAAAGGAGAAATGGAAAAATATACCCATTTGAATGCAGAGTTCCAAAGAATAGCAAGGAGAGAAAGAAAGCCTTCCTCAGTGATCAGTACAAAGAAGTAGAGGAAAACAATAGAATGGGAAAGACTAGAGATCTCTGAAAGAATATTAGAGATACCAAGGGAAAATTTCGTGCAAAAATGGGCACAAAAAAGGACAGAAATGGCATGGACCTAACAGAAGCAGGAGATATTAAGAAGAGGTGGCAAGAATACACAGAAGAACTATGCAGAAAAGATCTTCATGACCCAGATAATCACAATGGTGTAATCACTCACCTAGAGCCGGACATCCTGGAAAGGGAAGTCAAGAGGGTCTTAGGAAACATCACTACGAACAAAGCTAGTGGAGGTGATGAAATTCCAGTTGAGCTATTTCAAATCCTAAAAGTTGATGCTGTGAAAGTGCTGCACTCAATATGCCAGCAAATTTGGACAACTCAACAGTGGCCACAATACTGGAAAATTTCAGTTTTCACTTCAATCCCAAAGAAAGGCGATGCCAAAGAATGCTCAAACCACCACACAACTGCACTCATCTCACATGTTAGTAAAGTAAGGCTCAAAATTCTTCAAGCCTGGCTTCAACAGTACATGAACTTAGAACTTCCAGATGTTCAAGCTGGATTTAGAAAAGGCAGAGGAACCAGAGATCAAATTGCCAACATCCTTTGAATTATCAAAAAAGCAAGAGAGTTCCAGGAAAACATCTACTTCTGCTTTATCGACTATGCCAAAGCTTTTGATTGTGTGCATCACAGCAAATTGTGGAAAATTCTAAAAGATGTGGGAATACCAGACCATGTACCTGCCTCCTGAGAAATCTGTATGTAGGTCAAGAAGCAAAAGTTAGAAATGGATATGGAACAACAGACTGGTTCCAAATCAGGAAAGGAATACATCAAGTCTATATATTGTCACCCTGATTATTTAACTGATATGCAGAGTACATCATGTGAAATGCTGGACTGGATGAAGTACAAGCTGGAATCAAGATTGCCAGGAGAAATATCAATAATCTCAGATATGCAGATGACACCATCCTTATGGCAGAAAGTGAAGAACTAAAGAGCCTCTTGTTGAAAGTGAAAGAGGAGAGTGAAAAAGTTGGCTTAAAACTCAACATTCAGAGAACTAAGATCATGGCATCTGGTCCCATCATTTCATGGGAAATAGATGAGGAATCAATGGAAACAATGAGAGACTTTTTTGTGGGGGGCTCCAAAATCACTGTAGATGGTGACTGCTGCCATAAAATTAAAAGACACTTGCTCCTTTGAAGAAAAACTATGACAAATCTAGACAGCATATTAAAAAAGCAGAGACATTTCTTTGCCAACAAATGTCCGTCTAGTCAAAGCTATGGTTTTTCCAGTAGTTATGTATGGATGTGAGAGTTGGACTATAAAGAAAGCTGAGTGCCTAAAATTGATGCTTTTGAACTGTGGTGCTGGAGAAGACTCTTGAGAGTCCCTTGGACTGCAAGGAGATCCAACCAGTCCATCCTAAAGGAAATCAGCCCTGAATATTCATTGGAAGGACTGATGCTGAAGCTGAAACTCTAATACTTTGGCCACCTGATGTGAAGAGCTGACTCATTGCAAAAGACCCTGAATGCTTGGCAGAATTGAAGGCAGGAGGAGAAGGGGACAACAAAGGATGAGATGGTTTGTTGGCATCACAGATTCAATTAACATGAGTTTGAGCAAGCTCTGGGAGTTGGTGATGGACAGGGAAGCCTGGAGTGCTGCAATCCATGGGATCACAACGATTCGGACATGACTGAGCGACTGGACTGAAATGAACTGAAACTACACAAGAGAAAAGAAAACATATGACCATGTAAAGGTTTTTTACATAAATGATCATAGAAATGACATTTGTAGTAGCCCAAAACAATGCATTTATCCATCTGCTGGTGAATGTATAAAAAAATTATAGTTACACCTACAATGAAATAATATTTGCCAGTAAAGAATGAGTGAAATGCTGATACATGTTGCATCATGGATGAACTTTTAAAGTTATATGCTGAATGAAAGAAACCAGATGCAAAAGACCACATTTTGTATGATTTTATTTACGTAAAAGGGCTTTCCTCATGACTCAGTAGTAAAGAATCCGCTTGTAATACAGGAGACACAGGTTCCGTCCCTGGGTCAAGAAGATCCTTTGACAGAGTAAATGGCAACCCATTCCAGCATTCTTTTTGGGAAAATCACATGGATAGAGGAGCCTGGCAGGCTAATGGTCACAGGGTCTCAAAGAATCCAATAGCATTGAGCAGGCATGCATGCACATATTTATGTAAATGTCCAGGAAAAAAACAAATCTTTAGAGACAGTAAGTATATTAGCAATTTTCTGAGGCTAGAGTTGGGAATAGGAAGTGACAGCAGTGACTAAAAATGTTTTTGTGATAATAGAACACACTAAAGTTAGAACACAGAAATGTTTGCACAACTCTGTCAATAAAAAGAATAATAAAAATCACTGATTTGTACTCTTAAAGCAAATGAATATATGGTACATATGTGATAATTCAATAAACATTTTTAGTAGGTTCCTTGGTAAATAACATATAATTTCTCAAGTCAAAGATAATCATGCTAATTAAAGAGTTCCATAGACATATATGTCCCTGCTTTGTCTCCCATTTCATAGCATCTTCTCTCAATTATTTGGGGAATATTGTGTATCAGTCACCATAGGAAACTGAAATTAAGAATCACAGTCCTATATTCTGAACTATTCTAAGCAATAGGAACAAATCCTTTTTAAGTATTAAAGCGATACTCTAATTTTGTATTCTAGTTTATTTTTCTCATAGATGTTAGGTATATTTCCAAGTAACTTGAGAATTGTTACCTTCAATTTAAGGTGCTTTTTAAAAAATTCTTAGAGAGAATTCTGCACCTAATTCTAGTAAGCAATGTGATCTAATAGTAACTTTTAGTTGAATTTTTGCTACTCTCTCAAAGATACTTCTTACATAATGTATTATAATATGGATTACATCAAAAGGCATAATGTTAACATCCAATCTTATTGTTTATTCAAGTCAATCTACTTATACATACAAATCTGATATTTACCTCTTAAAATATTTAACAGGCATAAGTGCCCATAAATCAGTTATGACAATCATTGTTAAAGCAATCAATAGTAGGGAATATGCATTAATTCAAATAATATTGATAGGCTCATGAACCTGCATCAGTCTTCTGTGAAGTAAGAAAAATGAGACATCTTCCAAAAAATCAATATTTTCCTTTTTATGTCATTCATTTGAAGATTATCAATAATACATTACTTTTTTACCTTATGTGTCAAGGTTCTAATGTTTAAATACAGGTATCTTTATATTTCAATGTAAAATTATAATCTACAAGGGACTGAAAGGCTAAAAATCTTTTAATAGAAATATTTTTGAGGTTTAATTATTGCTTAAAAACACATATGTGTATATATATTTACACAGACTTATACATATATATACATACACTTATACATGTATATATACTGTTGATGTATTTCTGTGTGCAGTAGTGTAATAAAACTGCTTTACTAAAATGTGCCTTCATTTCATTCTAAAGGTAGATTGCATGAAAGAAATAACAGAACCATCAACACCCATATTTTTTAGCCCCTGTGAACTGAGATGTTACACAGGTATGTACTTAGGTAAAAATACAAAATGAGAAATTACAACACCCATTCATCAAAAAAAGAAACATTTTAATTGGTTATAGGTGGAAAATATCCACTTGACAGTCAGTTTCTCACTTTTCACGTAAGTGCTTTGCTGCTTGGATGCCTAATCTTGTTTAGTGTAGGAAAAGTAATTTGACATGAAAGTACCTAGATGGCTGCCGAAAATTAATTGCCAATTAAAAAAGAAAAATGTTTGTGCTACTCTATAAACAAGCCAACATATAAACCTTTCAGTCTTGTTGCTTTATTTATGTCTTTATAGATCTGGTTTCAAGCTATTTGCATACAATTTACAAATTCATATTATAATTCTCCAGTATATTTATGATTTTATAGTTGTATATATTTTATCTCCATGAGAAATATTTATTTCTGTATGCTTCTGTTGCTTATTATTTAACAAAAACATCACATTGCATTTGATAGTTTATGTATCTTCTTTAGAATAAGACATTTTTATTTGTAAAGGGGAAAGAAAATATTTTACCACCACAAAGAGGCACAGATGAGTACATTAGACTATGCATGCACAACACACCACTCACTCACCATGCACACTCATGCACACACACACACACACACACACACACACACACACACACAGCACAGAAACTCAATCTTAGAAAAATGCTCTTTACCCTTCAGCTCTATATTGGTCTCCAAAATATTGAGGCTAACAATTTTTCAGAGATAAGAGGAAACGCTTTTTCCTATGAAGGAAACTTTATTTGGAAGTCAATGGATTCTGACAACTTTCAATACTTGAGTCATTATAAATTATTGATCATTTAAAAATCTAAATCCTCAAAAAGGAATGACCTTCAAATTCTTAGCTCTCTTGTCTAAAAGGATAATCTGGAACTGAGGATAAAATGTGGAGCCACATAATAAGAGAACATCAAATGAAGAGAGCAAAATACCAATGGTTTAAATATGTTAGATGGGAAACCAGTAAAATATTTATGTGTATATTTATATTTATATATGAAAGATGGATAAATATTAAATAAATAGTGGTACTTGAGGCTAGATATGAGTCAGTTAGGTGATCACAACAGTATATAACATGAAGTGTTACATAAATTTAAAAGACAAGGCTCAATCCAGTTTTCTACAACATTGAGTTATGTGATGCACAGGAGTTCAAATTCTGTGCAACCTACTTGCTGCACTGATTTCAGAAGTCCAACTATATCCTTGCTTGGTAAAGAATTGAAATTTCACTTTTTAAATAATTATCAAATACCATTTTATATTTGTATCGTAGTTTTCTAGGACTGTGTATGTCATTAGCATTATCCTACTTACTATCTGCCATATTCCCAAATTCCTATCTTGAAATTTCAGCAGATTTTGCTGGCTATGTAGAATTACCAGTGAGATGAAAGGGGTCATTTATTCCAGATCAAATATTCACCAAAACTATCACATTGCATCAGAGGTGGAGGATGGATGATGAAAAGAAGATACTTGTTATATTTCTGGCATCTGTCCTGGCTTTTTCTTCCCCAATAAGGTTATGGAGGTTGTGATGACTATGGTAGCTCTAATAATTCTGACTATGGAAATGATGGCTTTGATGCTTAAATGAGAAATGGAAGAGGTATGGGAATTCATGGCTATGGTAGAGCTGCTTGTGTAAGTTCAGATTTTCATGGTGGTCATATTGTACACATGAGAGGATACATTTTCATTCAACTGAAAATGATATTGTTAATTTCTTCTCAGCACTAAGTCCAATACTAGTTCATACTGATATTAGAGTGGATGGCAGAACAACAGGAAATGCAGATGTAAACTTAATGACACATGAAGTTGCAGTAGCTAGCCATGTCTAAAGATAAGAATAACACACAGCATTAATATACTGAACTTTTCTTGAATTATAGCCCTGGAAGTGCCTTTGGAATGTGAGGTTCTGAAATGGGGTGCTATGGAAGAGGTGGAATGGATACAATGGGAAGTTGATGATCTGTTAGGAGAATGGGAATGTGGAATGATTTATAGTTGAGATACGGTATTCCTGATGGCTTAGGTGGCAGTGCAGGAAGTGGAGGCTACTATAGGCAAGATAGTGGAAATAAGGTGGGTGATCTGTGATGTACCAAAGTAAAATCACCAGCATACAGAGTTCTGACCACAGTAACTGGTCTAGTAAGCACAGTATCTGGTCTAAGTAATCTGGAAGAATCCAGATTTAATTTCTTTTGTGTTTTAGGAAGTTTATAATGACTGAAGGAATATGTTCTCAAAATATTGCTTGATAAAGCAGCAGATTGTGATGAAATGATGTTTTCTGTTTGTTTTGTTTGTTGCATTTGTTGGTGTTGTTCTTGTTCAGTCACCAAGTCAGGTCCAGCTCTTTGCCACCTCATGAACTGCAGCACGTTAGGTTTCTCTGTCCTTCACCATCTCCTGGCGCTTTCTCAAATTCACGTCCATTGAGTCAGTGATGCCATCCAACCATCACATCCTCTATTGCTTCCTTCTCTTGCCTTCAATCTTTCCCAGGATCAGGGCCTTTTCCAATGAGTCAGCTCTTCACATCAGGTGGCCAAAGTATTAGAGCTTCAGCTTCAGCATCACTCCTTCCAATGAGTATTCAGGGTTTATTTCCTTTAGAATTGACTGGTTTGATCTCCTTGCAGTTCAAGGGACTCTCAAGAGTCTTCTCCAGCACCACAATTTGAAAGCATCCATTCTCCGGCACTCAGCTTTCTTTATAGTCCAACTCTCACATCCATACATGACTACTGGAAAAACCATAGCTTTAAGCTTATGGACCTTGCTCATAAAGTGATGTCTCTGCATTTTAATACACTGTCTAAATTTTTCATAGCTTTTCTTCCAAGAAGAAGTGTCTTTTAATTTCATGGCTGCAGTCACCATCCACAAAGATTTGGGAGACCTAGAAGATAAAATCTGTCACTATTTCCACTTTTTTCCCATCTATTTGCCATGAAGTCATGTGAATACCATGATGTTAGCTTTTTTAATATTGAGTGAGTTTTAAGCCAGTTTTTTCACTCTCCTCTTTCACCCTCATCTAGAGGCTCTTTAGTTCCTCTTAACTTTCTGCCATTAGAGTGGTATCATCTGCAAATTTGAGGTTGTTGATATTTCTCCTGGCAATCTTAACTTCAACTTGTGAGTCATCCAACCCAGCATCTTGCTTGAGGTACTCTGTATATAATTTAAATAAGCTGGGTGACAATATACAGCCTTGGCATACTCCTTTCCAGATTTGGAACCAGTATGTTATTCCATGTCTGTTTCTAACTCTTGCTTCTTGTCCTGCATACAGGTTTCTCAGGAGACAGGTAAGGTTGTCTGTTGACTTGATAGTAAAATATTACATTAAAGAAATAAAACAAGCATGTGGTATGATCTGCATTATTTCTAAACTGAACTATTGCAAAAGTAGTCAAGAATATATCTCTTAATATTTAATATTTATTGATTTCCTAATCATATGTTCTATGCTGTGAAATTTGCCTTTACCTAGATGGTCTCATTACTCTCCTGCAAGGTAGGATATCTTGTAATATCTCTAGTAATGTGCAAAAGCATGCAATAAGTCCTCTCTAAATAAAACATTACTTTGCTTTTGTATTCATGGGTCACCAGAACAGTTTCTTATTCTATATCTCTAGTTTTAGTTACTGCATTTTTAAAAACATATTTGAAAATGATGCTGCAGATGAAATAATCACTTATCATTCCTTAAATAAGCCTCAGTAGAACTCTAGTAATCAATTTCATTTAAAAATTGGAGGTATGTAAGTAAAAACTAATGTCTTCATCATAGTACCATATATTAATAATTAATTGTCACTCTATGATATGAAATGCATTATATATTATCAGATAATGCAAAATTACATATATTACCTGTGCTGTGCTGTTCTTAGTTGCTCACTTGTCTCTGACTCTTTGGGACCCCAGGGACAGTAGCCTGCCAGGCTCCTCTGTCTGTGGGGATTCTCCCAGCAAGAATACTGGAGTGGGTTGCCATTTCCTCCTCTAGGGGATCTTCCCAACCCAGGGATCGAACCCAGGTCTCCTGCGTTACCATCTGAGCCACATGGGAAATCCACTATATGGTATAAAATGCATTATATATTATCAGATAATACAAAATTACATGCATTTTCAAACTAAAGAAACTTCAAATTGTTTTCCACCTTCAGTTAGCATTTTCTAGATAGATGAAGAAGAGTTGGACATGGTTGATTGTTCACAAGACCTCTGCTTTCAGGAAGATGGAGTTGTGTGTTCCAGTTGCAGGCTATATGGCATCCCAGTTCTATGACTTCATATCTGTGCAATGGCACCTGTATTTACAGAAACATATCTGTAGCACTCACTGAGAATAATTTTTCATCCATGGTGTTCTTTAAATATTAGCTGAATGAATGAATACCTGGATGGAAATTGATTATTTGATTAATATTGGTGTTCCTTACTGGACAAAGATTCTTGAATGGAAGAGTAGAGCTTCTTGTAATGCTAACAGTTTTTCTGCATATCTAGGATTCAGTTGGAACTTGGCATATCAGGCATCATGTAAGTATAAATACACAAGCACACACTCACAGAGAAACACCTAGATTTTTATCTCTTTCACTCTGTTCATTTTTTTGCTTTTAGTACTATTTCTAACATTTGTCAAAAGAGAATATTTGCTAAGAGGCTGCATGTTATCTTACTCCCTATATACGATTTATCAGCCACTAACAAAATTGCCATCCAAGCAGGAAGCCCATTGTACACTTGTTTGATCTCACTGTGCCCTGAAGAATAGACATTTGAGGATGCTGATTGATGTAAATGTAAAATAAGCTCATCATCAATTTGAATTTATCTAGAATAATTTTCACGTTTGACATTTAACAAAATTATGATATACATTAAATCTTGATGAAATATATGTTCTCAATCTTTTCACAAGAGCACATGTAAAAGAAAGAAGTCTGTAATTAATACTTAAAACTTTTGTCTACATCTTGAATCTATTACCACAAACTCTGTGTTCATGTGAGAATCACTAAAATTCTTTCATTCTGCTTCTGCCTTTGAACTTGTAGAATATAATATTTCACCTACCAATGTATCTGTTTTCTTGTGAGGAAGAAATGATATTATGTATGGTAAAATGCTTTGTGAATTATAAAGCACAATGTCTATATGATATTCTGTTACTTGGTGGTTTCTGTCTAGGCGAGTTCCAGACTGGACAGCTTGATCAGTTGTTCTAATAAATTTGAAAAGTTGAGCTTCAAACCAGCGATAGACATCTTTGCATTTAGACTTTCTAACTATTGACATACTGGCTAATGTAGCAATGTGAGAAAATTTCCCCTTTTACATCAAATCCAAAATTTTTCATCCCATATAGAAGAGAGAAACTTTCTCCAAACATGTTCTACAATTCCTGTCCACTATTATGCTAGATTAGTTAGCATTGATTCATAGTAGCAATCAATTGATCACATGCTTATATGAGCATGCTCAAATAGGTGTGCTTATATTTGCTGCTATTCTGTATTTGTTCAAGATTTCTCCTATGAATGAAAATACAACAACAAACTGTCACAAATATTTTATATAAATGTTTTAAAACCAAAAAATTACTGTTGTTGTGAAGATGGAAGATATTTTTAAGATGCTTACTTCTTAGTTCATTAGAGTAATGCATATACTGGAGACTCAACTGCCTTCAAAAAATCAGAAACTGAAAAATATATAGATGATAATGCTCCATTTTTTAAAATAGCTTTCAGTTTGTACTGTTTTCTGTATTTTTTTACTGTTCCATAATTGATTGTGATGACTCAGGGTCAAATATAGATTTGGTGTGTGTGTGCATGTGTGTTATCTGAAAATTATAATTTTACATAAAACACATTATTTCAACTTTACTATTACAAATTTACTTTTGTAAAGATTTTTTTTCCACTTGTGTGCTGTGCTATGCTTAGTCACTTGGTTATGTCTGACTCTTTGAGATTCCATGGATGTAGCTCACCAGGCTCCTCTGTCCATGGGGAGTCTCCAGGCAAGAATACTGGAGTGGGTTGCCATGCCTTACTCTAGGAGATCGTCCCAACTCTGGGATCAAAATCAGATCTCTCACATTGGAGGCAGATTCTTGACCATCTGAGCCACGAGGGAAGCCCAAAAAAGCTTTGTAGTTATTTTTTTCACTTAGATGGATTTGGAGAGTGTAACATAATACCAAAAGGAATAAACATTTTAAACACACAAAGTATAAGGCATATGTAACTAAAAATGACACATTTAAATTTTACTTCATAAAGCACAGTAACTTTATTTAGATGTATCAATAATATATTTAAGCCACCATACCTTTTGACAAACTATTTGGCCTGAGGTAACAGCAAAAATTTAAATATTTCAAGGACTTTGGTATTTCTCAGGTATCAACCATGAATGAGTGGTTGGATATTTTACATACACTATTTTAACTATCTGAAAGTAGATAGTACAATTCAATTTAGAACATTAATACTATCTTTTCCTACTAAATAAACCATAGGTGTCCCCTACACTTCTGACACTAATGTAATCATTATTAGCTTGCAATTCTTATCTAAGACAGTTATATAGATAAAGTAAGCCCTAAGTAACATTAAATCGGCCAATTTGACATCCCTCTCAGTAATGACCCTTACATGGCTGTTTTGTTGTAGAATACAGCATAATTAAGTAATAGCAGGTGGGACCTTACTGACATTAGTTATTTACAAGTCTCTTATCCTTACTTTATCTGAGCTCTTTAGGTCATAGATAATGAATATTTATTAACCTATTGCAAATTCTCAAGATATATATATATGTACATATATATATCTTAATATATATAAATGTTCATAGATTCCAGCCT
The DNA here is from genome assembly GCF_019320065.1 of Cervus canadensis. Lineage (NCBI taxonomy): Eukaryota > Metazoa > Chordata > Mammalia > Artiodactyla > Cervidae > Cervus > Cervus canadensis. Next base: position 41,143,692 of record NC_057394.1, on the reverse strand, counting down.
ATCACAAAAGATACTTTACAATAAAATTATTTCACAAAATTGAAATCTTTTATGTAACCACAAATAGCTTCATTCAGAGATATTTTTTCTTAAATTGTTATTTGAAAATTAGAGCTTCATCTATGGACAGAGTGGTTTTCTGAGAAAAAAAAAATGAATTTTCTCATTAAGGAACATTTCCCAAACTCAACATTAGAAAAAACATATTGCTCTCCTTATCAGTTTATAAGTTGATCCTTCATTGTTCCTTATATGTAAAATGGAGATAAATGATATACTTTTCCTGATTATTTTATAATATTCTTGTGATAAAACTTAAAAAATCAAGGGGTTATGAAGACCATTTAGAAACAAAATATTTCTACTATAAACTGGAAGTTCAGAAGATTTCATTGTAGAACACAAAGCAATCACCTAGGAAATAGATTAGCAATTTAAAGAGCATCATTTTAATAGACATTGTTAGTAAATTTCCTCTTTTAATTAGGAAGTCTCGAGGTTGGTCTTTAGTTTCCCTGTTTAGGGAGCTACAATTCAGACACAGGTTTTATTTCTCATATAATATGCATATGACTGAAGTGAAGTGACAGTGTTTCAAGTAAAGACCTAGATTGAGCACTGAAAGTCACACCCAGTTGTTAAGAAAAACTTCTGGAAAATTCCTATGAAGCAACACAGGAGCTAATTCTTGTGAAAACTCAGGAATCCGCACATAGGTAAATATTTTGGATGTCCAGTGGTCTGGGGCATAATAAAATATTCTTCCTAAGAACAGCTCTAAAAATCTGTAATCTAAAAGACACACATTTCTTTCTTGCACCCACTCTCTGTCTCAGGCTGCAGATCAAGCTCAGATCAGTTCTGTGTATCTTTCACTTCAGGATCGAAGAAACAGTTATCACTTAGGATGGTTTTATTTTTCATGGTGCAGTGCAGGATAGCTTGTGAGCTTACTGTGATGTCTTCAGGACAAAAGAACAAGATAAGCTCAAAGGGCCTTAGAACACAACAGAAAGCAGCAGACCTTTATCACCCTTGCTGCATGCTGCAACTGTTAGAAAATTTTTGGAGCCCTCCTGGGTAGCTGGCCTGTCCATTTCCCATCTCATATAAGGAAATCTCTTTGTCTTGTTCTCCTTCCCCCTATAAGTTAGACAGTATACATACCCCACCCAATCAACAAATGACTCGCAATATTTCTATCCCATTCCTTTGATTCCCAGCTATAAAAACAGGCAAATGACCCATGTTGGGGTCAGCTTTTTGCAGCAAAAACAGAAATGAATAAACAGCCTGTAGCAAAAAAACAGCCAAACAGGCCTATAAGAGTTAAATAAACAACAATTCTTTAGCTTTTACTACCAACAAACACTTGTACCCAGACTTATCCTTCATGAAGCTAATTACTCTCTGAAACCATACAGATTATACTCTGCACCTGGCATACTTTCCCCCCTACACTCTCCTGTAACCATTCTACATTTCAGAAAGAAGGTCATGGGATGATAACTTCAGGGACACAAGACCTGCTTGCTGAGTTGTCTGATGCCAGCTGTGGCCATTTTGAAACTTTGCAAGAGAAAAAGAAAAGAAAAAAAATGCAAGACCTTCAAGAGGATAAAAAACCTCTCAAAACTCTCCCTATTCTTGAGAAAGAGGGGCACAGTTCTTGAGGCACTAACCCGCTGTGTTTCCATTTTGCCTGGCAAAAAAATAATAAAGTCATTCTCTTCTATTCCCTCCAAACTCTGTCTCCATATTTACATTTGGCACTGGTGGACAGGAAGCTGAGATTTTGGCAACAAGTGTTACCTGACTATCAGGATGCAGGCCCGTTCTCTGGCAGTGAACCCCACTCCAATAAACTTCATTCTCCTTTTATTCTGGGTATTCTTTTCCAACCCACACACAGACCATGACACTTCCCTTCTGCTGGACAAAACAAGTTATGTAGCCAAACCCAAAGTCAGAGAACCTGGCAATTATACTGCTCCTGCTGTGAATTTTGGCAAGGGGAAAGGTAAAGAAAGAATGCTAAACATTACTGCAGTTTCACTGTCTCCTCAAAGGTGAAAGACAGGTTGGTGCCCTTGTATACTCCTAAGAACAAAAAAGGGCTTCCCCGGTAGCACTAGTGGTAAAAACTGCCTGCCAACGCAGAACACTCAAGAGATGTGTGTTCGATCCCTAGGTTGGGAAGATCCCCTGGAGGAGGGCATGGCAGTCCACTCTGGTACTCTTGCCTGGAGAATCCCATGGACAGCAGAGCCTGGTGGGCTACCGTCCATGGGGTCTCAAAGTGTTGATGCGATTGACCATACTGGCAAGGACAAAGAAGAAGTCAAAATTCTTTGATAAACTTTTTAGGATCTTAGAGGCAACATACATTACAACTGATGCTTTTACTTTAAAACAATCTGAAACTGCCATCATTCGGAGGGGTCATTGTTGGGAGACAATTCTCTATGCACCTTTTGGATTTCTTCACATCAAGAAAGCAAGGCACTTACGTCTCTTTGTCCAGAATGATTTTTTAAAGGATTTTTGCATAGCAAACAGTGTTGGAAGTTAGAGATATTTATCTTACATATATCTTATATTAACTTAAAATATCTTATGTTTTATTACTTTTTAAGATTATATACATCCAATTAAGCTTGTTGATTATGTTGTTCTTCTAGATGTTTTTGTCTGCTTGACCTACCAACTACTGAGAGAGAGAGAGTAAAATTATCCATCCTGATGGTACCTATGTCTATTTTTCCTTGAGAATTGTAATATCTTCCTGTTGAAATAAATGATTTTGCTCTTTCATGACTTGCTTTATAATAATTCTATTTTTATTAGCCTTTTTGTTTCTTCTTGTTCTTGATAATACTATGCCCGAATTTCTGTAGCATCTGCTCACAAATTGACTCATCCGGTTTTCTAAGTTTCCTGTTGTTGGAAAGTGGTATAAAACAAACACTGCAGATGGCTTACAAAACCTCAGGCAGATATTTCTTTTCTAACAGGTCACAACAGTGACTATATAATTCAGAAGTCTGAAGTTGCAGTGATAAGTTTCTTGATTTCCCAAATTTCAGGATTGATAGAGCTGATAGCTCCTTTCCAATCAATTCAGAGACTTTGTTCTGATAGTCACTCCTGGATTATATATTATACCGTCTAAGAGCTTAAAGTGCCTAATTCCCTCTGTTAAATTTCATTTTAAACTATCTATAGTAGAGTCCGTCACTGAAACTTACAAAGTAACTGGTAAGACCACTCTAGTGAGTGGAATCTGGGCTTGATGGCTGGTTGGTCTTGACGGCAGTATATTAATTTATTTCCAAATAGGATGCCAGTAATTGGTACATAAAAAATTGCAAGTAAGTTGCCTAAATTATCCTTCTTGATCCTCCTTGGCAGACCAGTTGCATGCTGACATAACCAATTCACTAAGAGTGAGGAGGATAGTAAGACCATGAGAGTGAATGACTGTTTCAAACACTGGAAAGTTTAAGCTGTTATACAGATAGATTTTAAGTCTTAAGCTCTTAAAGAAAGAAGAAAAGAAATTTTATATGACTGCCCTAAAAGACAATCAAATACTCTGAGTTAAGAAATTATAGCATATTCAGAAAGCCTTCCACTATCTTAAATACCAATTACAGCACATATCAGAAAAGAACTAGAGACTGAGATATTGAGAATATTGATATTTTAAAGGATTTATTTGATTCAATTTACACTCAAACTCCCATTCCCGCTAAGCTTCACTTGCCAGCAGAATCAGGCCTTGCTCACAGATGCTGGAGGGGAATTAGCTCATGTCTACTACCTGTTTGCTGTCTGGAGACCCTTCACCAGAGTCAGATTTCAGCATGCCATGTTCAAGGGGACTAAACATTTACACGTCATAAGAAATGTAAGATTATACTAATACAAATTGGCAAAATTTTTTAAAAACATTCTATGAAAGTAGTTTATAGAATGGAAGACAAAACAAACAAACAAAAAAACACAAGTATATAGATTTGGATTGATTGAATTTATTGATGTGAGTATATATCAGATCTTCATGCTGTTTAATAGCAATACAAAGTGAACACTATATATGTCACTTTAATTTTCTAGTAGCCACATAAAAAGTAAAAAAACAATGAATTCTAGCATTATGTTTTATTTATCAAATATGTACAAAATACTATCATTTCCAAAAGGAATCAACATAAAGTATATACATGTATTTTACTTTGTTTTTACTATCTCTTCAAAATTCAGCATGATTTTCCATTTATAGTGTATCTCAATTCAGAAGGTCAGTTTTCATCAGAAATACTTGATTTGTTTAATATAGTAAAAATTGCAATTAAGAATGCAGAATCATATCCCCCAAGATTTTCCAAATATACTTAAAATTTTCAAATGACAGAATCAAATACAAAAACATTATTTTTCATGAGTATTTACATCAATTTTAACAAAACTGGTTTATCATTATTACAAGAGTTGTTTGACTAGGAAGCAAAAGCATGTAATTTTTAAAATTATGTCTATACAGTTTAAATAAATTAAATCATTTTATATCCATATAACATTATTGTTTATTTGTATAATGAAAAGTTTTAATTTCAATATAAATATCTGTACCAGCCTACCTAAGATACAAATAAGCTCTTCCTTTTCTTGGAGTTTTAAATTTAGCATGTTCATAAGCAGTATGATGTTGAAGAACATAAATCACACTGCCCTTTTTTCTTCAATCATTCAGTATATAGAAAGCATTCCTTTCATTCGAAGAAGATCATGAGTTGTAATGAATAGTACAATAAATCACAGTACATTTTAATAGCTTTTAAAAGCTCTATTTTTTTTCTTCCCCTTTGTTTTCTTTTCCTTAAAGGAAAGAGAAGAAAAAGAAAAGTTCAGATTTGTAGTACTTGGCAAAATCCCTCCATATATTCTTACAACTTTATTTTTATTTTAAAATAAAGTTTTAAAATTAATAAAATAAATTCCCATTTTTAAATTTGCAGTGATAATTGTTAAGAGTTCTCATGTGAACTCTTCTCCTCAAGTGAAGGGGGGAAAATGAGGTAGAGGATAATCAAGCTATCTCAAAATGAAGAGATGACTCAATCAAAAGCTAGTATTACAAGCAACAACTTATATAAATGTTCAAAATTCTAGCATTTATTATTTGGAGAGGTGTCATTAAGTCTAAAAGTCCCAAATCAATCCTTGTATATTAAAAAGAGGCAAAGGGAGAACCTAATGAGTTTAAACTCATAGCCACAGAGATAATAGAATGGGAAAGACTAGAGATCTCTGCAAGAAAATTAGAGATACCAAGGGAATATTTCATGCAAAGATGGTCTCAATAAAGGACAGAAATGGTATGCACCTAACAGAAGCAGAAGATATTAAGAAGAGGTGGCAAGAATACACAGAAGAACTATACAAAAAAGATCTTCATGACCCAGATAATCACGATGGTGTGATCACTCACCTAGAGCCAGACATCCTGGAATGCGAAATCAAGTAAACCTTAGGAAGCATCACTATGAACAAAGCTAGTGAAGGTGATGGAATTCCAGTTGAGTGATTTCAAATCCTAAATGATGCTGTGAAAGTGCTGCACTCAATACTCCCAGCAAATTTGGAAAACTCAACAGTGGCCACAGGACTGGAAAAAGTCAGTTTTCACTTCAATCCCAAAGAAAGGCAATGCCAAAGAATGCTCAAACTACTGCACAATTGCACTCATCTCACACTCTGGTAAAGTAATGCTCAAAATTCTCCAACCCAGGCTTAAACAGCACATAAGCCGTGAACTTCCAGATGTTCAAGCTGGTTTTAGAAAAGGTAAGGAACCAGAGATCAAATTGACAACATCCATTGGGTCATCAAAAAAGCAAGAGAGTTCCAGAAAAACATCTATTTCTGCCTTATTGACCATGCCAAAGCATATGACTATGTGGATCACAACAAATTGGAAAATTCTGAAAGAGATGGGAACACCAGACCACTTGACCTGCCCCTTGAGAAATCTGTATGCAGATCATGAAGCAACTGGACATGGAACAATAGACTGGTTCCAAATAGGAAATGGGGTATGTCAAGGCTGTATATTGTCACCCTGCTTATTTAACTTACATGCAGAGTACATCATGAGAAATGTTGGGCTGGAAGAAGCACAAGCTGGAATCAAGATTGCTGGGAGAAATATCAATAACCTCAGATATACAGATGACACCACAATTATGGCAGAAAGTGAAGAACTAAAGAGCCTCTTGATGAAAGTGAAAGAGGAGAGTGAAAATGCTGGCTTAAAGCTCAACTTCAGAAAACCAAGATCATGGCATCTGGTCCCATCACTTCATGGCACATAGATGGGGAAACAGTGGAAACAGTAGCTGACTTTACTTTTGGGTGGGGCTCCAAAATCACTGAAGATGGTGACTGCAGCCATGAAATTTAAAGATGCATATTCCTTGGAAGGAAAGTTATGACCAACCTAGACAGCTTATTAAAAGGCAGAGACATGGCTAACAAACACATGAAAAGATGCTCAACATCACTCATTATCAGAGAAATGCAAATCAAAACCACAATGAGGTACCATTACACGCCAGTCAGGATGGCTGCTATCCAAAAGTCTACAAGCAATAAATGCTGGAGAGGGTGTGGAGAAAAGGGAACCCCCTTACACTGTTGGTGGGAATGCAAACTAGTACAGCCGCTATGGAGAACAGTGTGGAGATTTCTTAAAAAACTGGAAATAGAACTGCCATATGACCCAGCAATACCACTTCTGGGCATACACACTGAGGAAACCAGATCTGAAAGAGACACGTGCACCCCAATGTTCATCGCAGCACTGTTTATAATAGCCAGGACATGGAAGCAACCTAGATGCCCATCAGCAGATGAATGGATAAGGAAGCTGTGGTACATATACACCATGGAATATTACTCAGCCATTAAAAAGAATTCATTTGAACCAGTTCTAATGAGATGGATGAAACTGGAGCCCATTATACAGAGTGAAGTAAGCCAGAAAGATAAAGAACATTACAGCATACTAACACATATATATGGAATTTAGAAAGATGGTAACGACACCCTATATGCAAAACAGAAAAAGAGACACAGAAATACAGAACAGACTTTTGAACTCTGTGGGAGAAGGTGAGGGTGGGATGTTTCGAAAGAACAGCATGTATATTATCTATGGTGAAACAGGTCACCAGCCCAGGTGGGATGCATGAGACAAGTGCTCGGGCCTGGTGCACTGGGAAGACCCAGAGGAATCGGGTGGAGAGGGAGGTGGGAGGGGGGATCGGGATGGGGAATACGTGTAAATCTATTGCTGATTCATGTCAATGTACGACAAAACCCACTGAAAAAATAAATTAATTAATTTAAAAAAAAAAAAGAGAGATGGGACATATGTATACCTACGGCTGACTCATGTTGATGTATGGAAAAACCATCACGAGATTGTAAGTTTATTATACTATAATTAGGAATTAAAATAGTTTAAAAAAAAAAAAAAGGCAGAGACATTACTTTGCCAACAAAGGTCTGTCTAGTCAAAGCTATGGTTTTTCCAGTAGTCGTATGTGGATGCGAGAGTTGGACTATAAAGAAAGCTGATAGCCAAAGAATTGATGCTTTTGAACTGTGGTGTTGGAGAAGACTCTTGAGTGTCCCTTAGACAGCAAGGAGATCCAACCAGTCCATCCTAAAGGAAATCAGTCCTGAATATTCATTGGAAGGACTGATGCTGAAGCTGAAATTCCAATACTTTGGCCCCTGATGGGAAGAGCTGACTCATTTGAAACAACCCTCATGCTGGGAAAGACTAAAGGTGGGAAGACAAGAGAATGACAGAGGATGAGATGGTTGGATGGCATCACTGACTCAATGGACATGTGTGAGTAAACTCCAGGAACTGGTGACGGACACGGACACCTGGCGTGCTGCAGTCCATGGGGTTGCAAAGAGTCAGATATGACTGAGTGACTGAACTGAATTGAACTGCACAGAGATAATGAGAGCCAGAGACCTTAGTCTCTAAGCAGCAAGTTCCTTTGTTTCATGTTGAATACCCTCATATTGTTGTTAGTTCTTTCTCCAGTAATCTGTCAAATAATCAGAGACCGAGAGTTTTAAAAGGTGTGTGGCCACAGAAAGCAAGCTAGTGCTGAGCCACTGAAAAGATGAGATAATGAGACTGACATTTCTGACACTGAAAACCTGGTGATAGAAAGATTATTTTACAATCAAATTACTCTCATATTCACTTATAACCAAATAAGTAAAGAGGCCGTCTGTAAGGTATTTGCCCCACAAGTAATGAAACAGAGACTATTATAATAAACACATGCTTTAGGCAGAAAGGCATTCAGTGGAATTTGCTAGATATACAGGTTGTCCAAGGCTAGACAAGATTCTCCTAAATAAATGATTCATCCATAGTAACTACACTAATTCATTATTGAGTTTCAGTTTATATCTATTTTCATTTTTTCCAATCTGTTGCAGTGCAATTGAAGTGGCGGTATGTTTTGTTGTTGTTCTAAATATCGTTTTAAGTACATAATTCTACTCCATTTGTGCCAGGAAAATGCCCAAACACCTTCATTAGAAATAAAGCAAATCTGTTCAACAGTACTCTGAACAGCAGGCACTATGTGCTTTATTGAACAGAAAAAGCTTTAACAAACCTTATTTTGTACAATGTTCATTCTGCCTAAGCCTGTTTACGTTCTCAAACTTTCTGAAAATGTGGGTGCAACAACAAAGTAGTGTTTAGCTACCCTCCTCTCTTGGCCAGGTGGTTGATTGTATGGTTTGGCATCTTTTTTGCAGGTGGTATACAAAATCATATACACCAGCTGCTCAGCCCACTGAGTGACACTTTGCTAAATGGCACAGCCCCAGCCATACATAACAACATATAATGATGCTAGACTGATATCTTCACTAGATTCATTTAGCTCTGAAAAGAATTCTCTAAGAAAGACATTTCCGAGGCTTCATTTCTGTTTCATGCTGGGTAATGTTGGCAAGAATTATTCATGGCACATGTGAGCAATTCAAAAAAAAAATATTGTAAAAAAAACAACAAGGCAGCTTTGCAGAGGTGCGCTGTCTGCTTGATGACTTGGCACGTTGCCCCCAGTGCTTGGCATAGCACCCTGGTGGCTGGCACCAGGGATGCTCTATATCCTTGCCACTGGGCCTCCGCTATGCTACTTGCTGCGAGTGATCAATATCGACCAACTGCATAAACAACCGGATGAACCTTGTATCTGAGGGATAGCAAATAGCATTTGAATTATTTTACATAAATCTGAAAATGTAATCGCTGTTGACATTCCTATTAGTATTATATCTGAGCGTGATGATCATAATTGAGTAACATTAAATTTAGTTTATTGAACAGCAGTCCACTGCCCGCTTTACTGTGACTATGATCTGTGTAATGAAACCAGCAGTACGAAAAACTCTCTCAGTTGGTACACGTCCTGGATAGCAGCCAAAGTATTTATTGCTATTTATGCAATTAATGGCTATATTGATTCTTTTTTTCCCCCCTAGTAAATAGTAGATAAGTCGTGCTATGTTTTCTTAGCTCTTCAAGGTTTGTTTCAGCTGTAATTAATGTGACTAGAAGAATAATATACTCAATTGTTCTTAGTAACTGGTTTGCCTGTCTGTGACATTTGCAACTTACACATTCGTTTCTGGTTTGAGATGATTAAATTGATAGTGGCTCTATTGCCAAAATAGTCCCATATGCTGAAGTATGATTTATTAACGTTCAAAAATCAGAAGGTAAAACTTCACCAGCCAAAAGGCTGTGGTGGTTAATCATCTGTTCTTCCAGCTAATTCCATAATCCTCAATGTGACAATCAATTCATCATGCTGAAATAGCAAATTCATATAAATCATATTTCTAAGTTCTACATGCAGTCAATAAAATATATTACACATTTCCCATAAATTATGTGATATAATGTTAATTTATTTTTCAAATTAAAAACTTTAACTACCCTATGTCTTTATCCATTGTGCCTATAAAGTAATGAGCCTCCTATCGACATATCTAGGAAATTACAGTATGCACAGGAAAGATTTGAAGTCCTTTGACTTAGGAAGATTTCATACAAATAACAGACACTCCAAATCCTCTAAGATAACCAAATGTTTGAATATTGTTTCCTACTTTGTTCTCATTCCTTACTGGTTAGATTTCAAATATCTTTCTTAGTGTATTTTCCAATCTGGAGGAGGTAAGTATAAGAAGGAAGATCAGAATTAGCATCATTTTAATATTCTTGCTTTCAAAACAATTAGAATAATCTGCATCCCAGTGTGTATGCTCTTAGTTTTTTGGTTTTTTTTTTCCTTTCTGTTCTTTCAGTCCTACCCATCAACCTAATATCACGGTGTTAGAGTGAACTCTTTAACTTTCTTTTTAAATTTATTCTCTAAAAATCTATTTATTGTCCATAATAACAACTTAAATATGGCAATACAGAGTTCTAAAACACTTCAATGATTCACTTTGATTCATAACCACAGTTTCCTTCTGTAAGTAACAGAAAAGCAGAGGTAAGAGACATTCTACCTTTAGTAGATATATTCCTTCAATTCATTAAATATGAAGCTTGGATGAGTTGGCTTAAACTTACTCTATTTTATAAATCAAAATAAATGTATTAAATTATGCAGCATTTCAGGACACTGAGTTCTCCTTAAAGGAAGATATGCCCAAACAATATATTTAAGGCTAGGAAATCCAGGAGGAAGAAAATGACATTTAATGAAAATAGTCTGAATCCTGAGTTTATTCTCCCTCTTTTTTTGTCTTTTGTCTGCTATTTCTGATAAACCCTTTGTACTATCATACTTGTTTTTGAATTGTATATCAATTGCCATCATTCTAAACACAGCTTATCACATGAGCAATCTCATCCTAAATCATCCTCTGTTTCAATATCCTGGTGGTCCTTGGGTGTGACACATAGTTCCTCTTCATGGGAGGAGAAACTGTGACTCAGTTTCTGCCAAATTATTTTATGAAAAGAGCAATGCAGGCACCTGCTATTTGTAGTCTGGTTTGGTAGAAAATTTTTTAAAAAAGAAGAATTTTCAGAGTTATATGTGCAATTGTGAATGCAATTAACATTTTTGTGGTAGTGCATTGCCATTCAACAAATTGTGCCTTTCTTGAAGTGTAATTACTAATATTTATATATGAGAAATAAATTTTTTTCTGGAAAAGGACATTTGTCTTAAAGATGGATTACCTTTAAGGCTCAAATACATTATGTTGCAAGAGCAGCATTTAGTTGAGTCAATTTCTGCACTGTGTAGAAAAGTTGGCAAAAGAAAGACAGTTCGGGGACAAGAACCAATCAGACTTCTCAGTGCAGAGATGTAGCATTGAAGGGCACATTGTGAAATGAGCTCTGGCTACATAAGGAAAAGAAGGATGGAGACATTCTACCTTAGCTTGAAATGTAGCAAAACTGATTCACAGCATCACTGAGCTAGAAAACACCAGAGTCACAAGCTCCTTATCATAGGAGGGGCTAACTGTACAACACTACATGTTTTAAAGCAGTATCAGAACTGGGGTGAAACCATTTCCCTCCATTCACAAGTTTCAGCTCTTCTGGGCAGGCAAGGTTTTCATAATTATAATTTCCTATGTCTACAGGTGACAATATACAGCCTTGACGTACTCCTTTTCCTATTTGGAACCAGTCTGTTGTTCCATGTCCACGTCTAACTGTTGCTTCCTGACCTGCATATAGGTTTCTCAAGAGTCAGGTCAGGTGGTCTGATATTCCCATCTCTTTCAGAATTTTCCACAGTTTATTGTGATCCACACAGTCAAAGGCTTTGGCATAGTCAATAAAGCAGAAATAGATGTTTTTCTGGAACTCTCTTGCTTTTTCGATGATCCAGCGGATGTTGGCAATTTGATCTCTGGTTCCTCTGCTTATGCAGAGCACATCATGAGAAACACTGGGCTGGAAGAAGCACAAGCTGGAATCAAGATTGCCGGGAGAAATATCAATAACCTTAGATATGCAGATGACACCACCCTTAGGGCAGAAAGTGAAGAGGAACTAAAAAGCCCCTTGATGAAAGTGGAGGAGAAGAGTGAAAAAGTTGGCTTAAAGTTCAATATTCAGAAAACTAAGATCATGGCATCTGGTCCCATCACTTCATGGGAAAAAGATGGGAAACAGTGGGAACAATGTCAGACTTAATTTGGGGAGCTCCAAAATCACTGCAGATGGTGACTGCAGCCATGAAATTAAAAGACGCTTACTCCTTGGAAGAAAAGTTATGACCAACCTAGATAACATATTAAAAAGCAGAGACATTACTTTGCCAACAAAGGTCCATCTAGTCAAGGCTATGGTTTTTCCAGTGGTCATGTATGGATGTGAGAGTTGGACTGTGAAAGCTGAGAAATTGATACTTTTGAACTGTGGTGTTGGAGAAGACCCTTGAGAGTCCCTTGGACTGCTAGGAGATCCAACCAGTCCATCCTGAGGGAGATCAGTCCTGGGTGTTCATTGGAAAGACTGATGCTAAAGCTGAAACTCCAATATTTTGGCCACCTCATGCAAAGAGTTGACTCATTGGAAAAGACCGTGATGCTGGAAGGGGTTGGGGGCAGGAGGAGAAGGGGACGATAGAGGATGAGATGACTGGATGGCATCACTGACTCGATGGACATGAGCTTGAGTAAACTCCAGGAGTTGGTGATGGACAGGGAGACCTGGCATGCTGCGATTCATGGGGTCGCAAAGAGTCGGACACGACTGAGCGACTGAACTGACTGAACGGATTTCTATGGGTAATACAGGCTAGGTAAGCGTATCAGAACGTCTTTCTTCTTAACAATATTTCAGGGGTTCCTGAAAACATTAATCCTCAAAAATAGGATCTTGGATTTCAATCATTGCACAAAGGAAGGGGGAGGGCATGGAGCTACACTGGAGCCAGGGTTCTGTATTTTACCAGGAGTAAGTTAATATTATTCTGAAATAGCCTGTGATAAAAGATGCATACTGTAATTGCTAGAGCAATCACTAAAATTAAGTCAAAATTATACGTTAAAGTAATAAATAGAGCAATACAAATATTTAGTAACAAAATAAGGCAATAGAGAAGCTGAGAGGAGGTTTCAAAAGAAACCAAGAAACAAAGAGATTTAATGGGCAAGGACAGATCTCAGGGTTGCTGCAATTTGATGGTGAGGAAAAAGATACTTTTTTGGGAGAAAGGCAAGAAAGTCTGTGTTTGACTACTTCAGTCTTTCCCTGGATGTTCTTTACCTGGAGGTACCTTTACCTGGAGGTACCTTTACCTAGATTTTCCTTTACTCTCTGTGTTCTATGATAAATATGTCATGAGTATTATCGCTACCTTTAGTGTTATTGTTATTTTGAGTCCTAGAAGTCCTTACATGCTAGTGTGATCATGGGACCACTGAGAAAGTAAATTTCATAATTTAATTTATAATCATTTATTATAATTAGAGTGATACAATAAATAAATATGTGTGTGTGTGCGCTCAGTTGCTCAGTCGCATCTGACTCTTTGCTACCATCTTTGCTACCCCATGGACTGTTACTCACCAGGATCCTTTGTCCATTGGATTTTCCTGGCAAGAATACTGGAATGGGTGGCCACTTCCTTCTCCAATATACATATATACTTCACAGAATTATAAATAAATAATTTTGTTTAAAAACCATTAAATCACTCATATGACATACTTAGAGTAGCCGAATTCATAGATATAGAAACTAGGACGGAGGTTGCCAGGGACTGAGGAGAAGGGCTCCTAGAGAATTGTTGTAAAATGGGTTCAGAGCTTCAGTTCACAAGACAGAAAGTTCCATGGATGAGTGGTGGCAATGGTTGCACAACAATGTGAATATACTTAACGCCACTGAAATGTATGCTGAAAAATGGTCATAATGGTAAATTTCATGTAATTTAGATTTTTTACAAATAAAAAATAATTTATAATTTAAAAATTAGAGTATTTCAGTATCATAACGTTCAAAATTATTTGACTCACTCAATAAATATCTTTTCTTTCCTGTATTTAATGTCTTTTTTTTTTTTTTAACTTCACTTTCAATGACTGCTTAGCTAAGGTCCCAGATGTTAACCAAAGTGTTTGAACCATTAAAACTTCCCAAGAAGGAATAGTTCACCCTTTCTCACTCCTACTCTGTCTCTTTTATTTCAGGCTTGCATTTTCTCCCTGAGGCTACTTTTTAACTGCATCACATGTCCCTATGAGACCAGGGGAGTCTGGAAAAGTCCATGTCCATTTTTTGTTTAACTCTGTCCTTTGACTCCTCAAGGCCAACTGTAATCTCTTTCAATCCCCATAGCCTAGTCTTCAAGAATGTTTATTATCTGGCCTCCTGTTACTATCTTTTTCCTTCTGCAAAATATTTTACTTACAGTCCTGAACCACTTGCTATTACTCAAGCATATCATTCTCAATTTATGCCTCTAAAACTTCCTCTAAATCTCTGTAGAGAATTACTTTTTCCCTATTTAATGATATCAGATCAGGGAATATTTGACTGAGTATATTACTGTTCTAGATTCGCTTCATTTGTTACCTCCTCTATGAAGCCCTCCCTAGACTAGATTCTTCCATAATTGGCACTGATTTGCACCCTATCTTCCAAAAGCATGTGGTCTATCGTTCTTCTACAGTACTATAAAAGGTGCATAATTCTTCTCATTTTTTTTTTCTTGAATCTTACTGAAGGGATATTGTATTTTTCCATCAGCTTGATGTCAGTCTTGGCCATGTAATTTTCATCTGTCCAGTGAAATGTAAGTGGAATTGGCATGTGCCCCTTCCAGGAAGGAAATTTAAAATTAAAAATATTCCACAGAGAGGCTGTTGTTTTACCCTGAGTTCCATGTTGGAAATGACATGTAGGAGAACCACAGCCAAATTATGATGACAACCTTAGTTGCCATAAACCACTACAACTTGGGCCTATTTTTTATGATTTAAAAACAAGTTCTATGGAGGCAGAAGATAGATGGGCCCCAGGTGAACAGCTAGTTTGTTCCCTATGGACAAAAAACTCCATAACAATAAGAGCAAGAGAGGATGCTGGGCCCTGCCCAGGTGAGAGATGAAAGACCACATATTATTTATTTTCAAAGTCAAGGAGATATTCCCAGCTACATATATGCAGAAAGGTTCCTTGAAGATCACAGGGAGGGGCCTCGTCTCATATTAGGTGATATTAACCTATCCTTAGGCCTCTTCACTAGAATTCTTTAGTAAGACATGTGCATGTACATGTGGGAGGGTCCTGAGAGTTATCAAACACAAACTCAGAACCAGGCAAATCATATTGACTGGCCAAAGGAAACCTGGAAGAAATGCTCCCACAGAAGTGATTCAAACCACCACAAGGGCACGAACCACTCTCTCAGTCCGTCCATGTGTCTAGCCACATGTACTCTTTTCCTTCCTAATAAACACCTTACTTGTTTCACTACTTTCCCTCTCCATGCGAAAATTCATTTCTACATAACTGACATGCCAAGGTCCTGTCACTGGCCACTGTTTCCTGGTGGTCTAGAGGCTAGGATTCAGCACTCTCACTGCAATGGCTTGACTTCACATCTCTGGCTGGGAACCAAAATTCTACTTCAAACCACTGCAAGCTGAAGCCACCACAGATCACCATCTATGTTCTATTTTATTAATTTGTTTATGTAGCTGGCAAGATCAGAAATTGTTCTTTATTTTGGTTATTCCAATGCCTCTCTGTTCATTGCTTAGCACTTGTTTGTAGATATTAAATAGATTTTTTTGTATGCATGGACAAATAGTTGAAAGAGGGGATAAAGCTTTAAAGAGACTTCCGTCAGTGTTCTGCTCAATTATGTGGGGTTATTTTTCACCGCATCAGAAATGTTGCTTACTCAGTATTCATATATATGAGTGTTTTCATCAACTGGTTTGTTGGGTTAATGATTTGGTCATTCCTTGAAGAGACAGTGATTTAACCTAATAGAGATCAAAGCTACTGATGTTGCCTGAATTTAGATTAGATAAGTATTGCACCTTTCTAGTGTGTGTTTCACCATTTTGTTTATGGAGTGTGAAATATATAGCCTTGTGCTGTTTCTGCACCCTTCAGCCATGCATAGCCAACAATATACTGTACGCCCCATTTCTGCTAACCTTGGCAAATTAGCAGAGGTATTTGGGTAATCAGGCAGTTGAGTGTTTGTGTAGTTTATCACTTTTTATGAAAAGGGAAATGTGTTAAGGAGGATTAAACAGAGGAATAACTATCAGTGGCTTATATCTAGAATATTGCTGCAGTAAAATGAAAAAAAAAGTGATGCCAGTTATTTTATTAAAAATACTGAATTTATTCATTATATGATAGGAAAAAAAACAAAGTTATACATTTTTTTGTCATTGAGAGAAAAGAGAAATATGTTTCCCTTTTGTCTTTTTTACTTGAGAGCATTAGCCCACCTTTAATTCTGTGTGAGGCGCTATCTGTATTTTTTTGTGTGTGTGTGTGTTAACTGTTATCTGTTACCTGATGTATTTTTTTTTTTTTAAGCTAAGATTGCAGCCCTTGGAGAAGAAAGTTGACAGGTTTGAGATGACAAAGAATCATTATAATCAGTGCTGAAGATATGAAATCACAATGAGAAAGAATTTGTGTTTACAGTAGCAGGGACCACATACTGTGATAGTTTGCATTAGAAACTCAGCAGGTGTAGTATGCAAAACTGAATCACAGTAGAGGATTTGAAGACCTCGGGATATGAAAAGGTCATTTTTGTTCAAGTACCTGTCTACTGTGTTAACATGAAAATAAAATATTTCTGTCAAACTCTGCAGAAGTTAACAAATTGTGTATACATGAACTCAAAGTCTTTAGGGTTTGTGCAAAATTATATTACTTATTTACTTTAATTTTAACATCATTTAAGTGATAGATACAAAAGTTGATGAGAAACATTATAGATAACATTATACATGTGCAAGAAAGAAAAGAATAAATTACAAAGGGTAGATCTTAAGAACACATAAGAAAAAATCACTCAAGCAAAGGGTGGACCTAACTGTGGATATAGAGGTGTGACAAAGTTTAGAATAGAGGGTAAAGCCCTTATGTTTGGTAGTTTAGCTGCTCAGTCAACTCCTTGCAACCCCATGGACTGTAGCTCACCAGACTCCTCTGTCCATGAGATTTTCCAGCAAGAATACTGGAATGGGTACCCATTTTCTTCTCTAAGGGAACTTCCTAACCCAGGGATAGAACCTGGGTTTCCTGCATTACAGGCAGATTCTGTACTGACTGAGCCATCAGAGATTCCATACTGAACTTAATGGCATTTTTAAATTCTACTCTTCATACCTGGCATGGGGAAGGTGGTTGTGTAATGACATTTAGATTGGCTGTCCTAAAAAACACAAGTAAAAGAATTTTTATTCTGTTTGAACTCTGAGTAATGTTTCTTTTTTAATTTTTATTTCATGTTGGAATATAGTTGAATAACAATGTATGTTAGCTTCAGGTATACCACAAAGTGATTCAGTTAGTTATACATATACATGTGTCTATTCTTTTTCAGATTCTTTTCCCATGTAAGTTATTATAGAATATTTAGCAGAGTTCCTTGTGCTATACAGTAGATTCTTGTTGGTTATTTACATTAAATAGAGCAGTAATATTTCTTTTCCTTGTTCACTCATTCATTCTTCCTCAATGATTTATAAAACACCTGCTATATCCTGGTGCTAGAGAATCATGGAGTTACAGGACATGATCTCGCCTTCTAAGGAATTGACAGATGAATGAAAAGGATGAACACATAATCATAACCACAGCCATGTCTTTAGAGACACAGGAGTCACAAAGAAGAGATCATCTAACTCTGCCTGAGCCACCAGGTTGGCAAAAGTGTTGGCATTTGGCAGGCGAGAATTCTACCACTGAACTACCAGTGGCTCGACAAGTGTTGGCATTTGAATGGAGATTTATTCTCCCCCTGTGGGGCCTTGCTCACCAGATAAAGAAATAGGTCGTTTACAGTGGAAAGAACATTACATAAAATGCACAGAGAAAGAAGTAAGCAGTTTGGCTTTGAGAGTGTATGTGAGAAATGGCTACATGGAAATACAAGAGTACATGGAATCCAGATGACCATATTTTGAGGATTTGGGTCTTATTCTGTTCAATGAAGATTCATAGTAGGGTATTAAGCTGGAAAGCAATATTAACAGGTTTTTCATTTTTAATAATTTGAAATATTTTTTCAGAGGAAACAAAATTGCAGATAAAAAGAGCACCAGAAACCTCATACTCTCATTTTCTCCACTGTTAACATTTTCAAACTTGAAAGAATTAAAAACTATTCCTTTTAAAGTTCAGTTGCCTAACATCTTAAAAGCACAATTATGCATTCAATAATATATCTTGTGCAATAATGATTCAAGCCAAGATAAAGCTAATACTGAAATTTCCAGTACTAGCCTTTCTGGAACGTTGGTAATTTCCTGGTAATTAACATACAAACAACCTCCACCCCAGTGTTTAGCTTAGGTCATCTGTAAGATAGGTAACAGGCTTCCCTGGTGGTTCAGCAGTAAAGATCCTGCTTGCCAATGCAGGAGATGCAGGTTCGATCCCTGGGTCAGGGAAATCACCTGGGAAATCCCATGGAGAGAGGAGTCTGCCAGGTAACAGTCCACGGGGTCACAAAAGAGTAGGACAGGTCTCAGTAACTCAGCAACAACAAAATATTTAGAGTTCTAGTTTTAGTAGAAAGATGAAGAAGTAGAGTGGGATGGGCTGTTCTAATTATTTAGCTCACTGTCCCTAAAAAACTACATGCCATCCTGTGTTATGCACGCAGGAATTTTTGCCTGTTGCACCTGTTTTTTGGATCAGTTTTTCAAATCAAATTACAAGCTTTTTTTAAAAAGTTATTGCTAGTTTATTTTAAAAAGACTCCACAGGCCAAATGATGTCTATAAATATCTGTAAGATTATTCTAGTGTCACTTTTTGTAAATTGAATGATATAGTGATTTACCTCTTTTATTCATTAGTGTGTCCAATTTCTTATTTAGTTGCATTTCTGAAATTTATAATATCTAGTTAGATACCAAACACTGTATTCTCCTCAGTTCCCCCTCTTGAATATGAGATTATTTACCCTCCTGGGCCAATGAAAGTAAATTCAGTTCTATTTAATGAGAAATTAATATTTTACTGTACTCAAAACTAACTTGAAGTTCTTATAAGGCATACTTTCTAATATTCAATACCACTTCTATGGTATTCTGCCAGATTCACAAACCTAAATCTAATCAGGTATACATTTAAGACAACCCACATGAAAGGGCATTCTAACCTGCCTGCAATCTTCAGAAATGTCTAAGGTCATGAAAGTCAGTAGAAGACTGAGCATCTTACAAAACAAATTTGACTAAAGAGATATGCAGTTAAACGGAGCATGTGGTTTTGAATTTTATTACATTGAATTTGCTGTCACACAAATGACCACAAATGTGGTGGCTTAGAGCACTTTAAATGTGTTATTAGAAGTCCAACACAGATTCACCCAAGTCAAAGTTGAGGTATTAGCAATACTTTTGCCTTTTCTGAAGATTCTAGAGGAGGATTCAGTCCCTTGCTCATTCAGTTGTTGAAAGAATCTGGTTTTTTTACACACATTCCCTTTCCATCTCAGAATCAGCATGTGTGTGTGAAAGTGAAAGTATTAGTCGCTCAATGATGTCCAACTCTTTGCAAGTCCAGGACCATAGCCCGCCAAGCTCCTGTGTCCATGGGATTCTCCAGACAAGAATACTGGAGTGGGTTGCCATTCCCTTCTCCAGGGGAACCTCCCAACCCAGGGATAGAACTCAGTCTCCCATATTGCAGGCAGATTTTTTGCTATCTGAGCTGCAAGGGAAGCCCCACGTGTTTGAAGTCAAATCCTTCTGCAGCCATCTCTGTCTCTCTCCCACCACAGCTAGTAAAGGTTGTCTACTTTTAAGGATTCATGTGATTAGTTTGGATTGACCTGGGTAATTCAGCTTAATTTTCTCACCGGTCCCCAACCTCAGTCACATTTTGTCATATAAGGAAACATATTCACCAGTTCTGGGCTTCCCAGGTTTCTCAGCAGTGAATAATATGCCTGTGAGGTAAGAAACGCAGGAGACACGGGTGTGATCCCTGGGTCAGGAAGATCTCCTGGAGGGGGAAATGGCATCCCACTCCAGTATTCTTAGCTGGAGAATCCCGTGGAGAGAGGAGCCTGATGGGCTACAGTCCATGGGGTCTCAAAAGAGTTGGGCATCACTGAGCCCGGAGCGCGCGCGCACACACACATACTTTCACTAGATTTAGCATTGGTAGGACTGATGTTGTAACTGAAACTTCAATACTTTGGTCACCTGATGGGAAGAGCTGACTTATTTGAAAAGACCCTGATGAAAGATAAAGAACATTACAGCATTCTAACACATATATATGGAATTTAGAAAGATGGTAACGATAGCCCTATATGCAAAACAGAAAAAGAGACACAGAAATACAGAACAGACTTTTGAACTCTGTGGGAGAATGTGAGGGTGGGATATTTCAAAAGAACAGCATGTATACTATCTATGGTGAAACAGATCACCAGCCCAAGTGGGATGCATGAGACAAGTGCTCGGGCCTGGTGCACTGGGAAGACCCAGAGGAATCGGGTGGAGAGGGAGGTGGGAGGTGGAATCGGGATGGGGAATATGTGTAAATCTATGGCTGATTCATATCAGTGTATGACAAAACCCACTGAAATGTTGTGAAGTAATTAGCCTCCAACTAATAAATATCTACCTTGAAAAAAAAAAAAGACCCTGATGCTGGGAAAGATTGAGGGCATGAGGAGAAGGGGATAACAGAGGATGAGATGGTTGAATGGCATCAACGACTCAATGGACATGGGTTTGGGTGGACTCTGGGAGTTGGTGATGGACAGGGAGGCCTGGCTACTGCGGTTCAGAGTCAGACACGACTGGGAGACTGAACTGATATTGATATCGATAGCCATCAGGACAGAAGATCTTTGAAGGTAAGGGTGTGAGTATGTGGGCCTGGAAGTTGGGGATGGGGAGTTCTGTTCACTAAATGCATCTTTTTGCTCTAAACAACATTATGGGGCAAATTAGCAAGAATATACCTGTGTGCGTGCTAAGTCGTTTCAATCCTGTTTAACTCTGTGGGACCCCACGGACTGCATCCCGCCAGGCTCCTCTGTTCATGGGATTCTCTAGGCAAGAATACTGGAGTGGGTTGCTGTGTCCTCCTCCAGAGAATCTTCCCAACCCAGGGATGTAACCTACCCTCTTACATCTCCTGCATTGGCAGGCAGGTTCTTTACCACTAGCATCACCTAGGAAGCCCTAGCAAGAATATAAGCAGTTTTAAATTTTTAAGCAAGTACCACTGACAGAGTGACTTTGGTCAAATAAATAGTCTTCATAGCCTTCTTAGGGGTACAGCAAGATGACTTGATCTTTATAAGGGACGGGAGAATGCCAGAGATCAGTTTTGCTTATGCCAATACTTTTGTAGTATGAGCTTAAACAGCATGAGCTAGCTAAGCTGTTTGTTGACACTAACTTCTGGCTTATATTTTTAGAAAATTTTTATTCATTTTGGCCAATTGTTATGCAATAAACTTTGTAGTGGAAAGGTAAGGTAAGAAAGACTATAACTGCTCTTTCTTATCTCCCATGCTTAGATTTCAGTTGAAGTTCTGTATCTCAATTAGTGCTATTTACATAACAAACTTGATATACAAAATTCCTAAGAAAATTATATTAAATCTTGGAAGAAGTTTTGGTTAGTTTCTTTAACTTACTGTTTTATCTATATTAGGGGACAACAACTCTCTTAGAGTAGATTTTTTTATATAATTTACTTTATATATTTACATTCAAAACTTATTTATAGGCAAGAACATTTTCACTAATCCCGATTTTCACTGTATTTTTGCCTCCTGAAATAGAAATCAGGTCAAAAACCCCAGAATAATAAAGTAATTAGCATGAATATCACATTGAATCAGTTTTGTTAATATGTGAAAGTCGCTCAGTCGTGTCCAACTCTTTGTGACCCCATGGACTATACAGTCCATGGAATTTTCCAGGTCAGAATACTGGAGTGGGTAGCCTTTCCCTTCTCCAGAGGATCTTCCTAACCCAGGGATCAAACCCAAGTCTCCCACATTGCAGGTGGATTCTTTACCAGCTGAGCCACAAGGGAATCCCATTTGTTAATATAGGTGCCCTATAAATAATGCATCATTTCTCTAAAGATATCAAACCAACAGTGAATAAGGTGTAATATTACTGTTTATAGGCTGATAAGTTGGTAAGTTGGTGGCTTTGTCTGTGAGTGTTTCCATATGACATCTGTGTGCCTGTGTTTGTCTAAATAGCAAAAGTTATAAAAATTTATATGCTGACAAATACTACAAATGTCTAAATTTCTGGACTGGAAGAGGATTCTTCATAATTTCTTCAAATCATTAACCAAGAGATATTGAATAAAACATTTAATATTGTAAAAGTAACTTGTTATTCACCAGGAAAAGATAAAATTAGAACAAGTTGCTTTCCACATCCTAATTTATATCTTATTTTATGCTTAAATATAATAATACATAAGTCACTCATTAATTTTTAATGTGTTGATATATACTTTGTATATTTAAATTTTTGATATTTTATGAAATTTTGCCCCAAAAATAATAAATTCAAAGTCATATTAGAATCACTGAAAAATAGAGTAAAATATAAATTTCAAAGAGATGACGTGATTTACTTGATGTCAGATGGTTAATAAACAACTGAGTTGATATGAGTATTTTTTGAATTTCAACCCTATATTTTTTCAAATAAATTACAAAATTGTGAAGCAAATATTAAGTACAGAAGGTATAACCAAGCT
Organism: Cervus canadensis; assembly: GCF_019320065.1. NCBI lineage: Eukaryota > Metazoa > Chordata > Mammalia > Artiodactyla > Cervidae > Cervus > Cervus canadensis. The sequence continues at coordinate 41,120,631 of NC_057394.1, read as the reverse complement.
TTTTGTATAACTAGTAATTAAGCTAAATTAGACAATGTATTTTCTTTCTAAATGATCAACTTTTTGACAATTTTTGGCTAGAATGATTTCGTTGAAATTTTGATTATAGTATATTTTAAGTTTTTTAAAAATTTGCTTTGTTTACTTTTCCTAATGGAAATCGTTAAGAATTGTGAAATCACAAGTTTTGTAAAGAAGAAAGAGTGGAAAACTTAGTTATATTTTTCTCATATTTCATGATTCATCAACTGGTGGCACTTAAGTTATTATATTACTGTTACTAAGATAAAAATGTCCTTTGAAATAATTTTGGTCCTAGGTATCATTTAAATGATCCTTATCATATACGGTATTCTCTAGTAGTTAATAACAAAGTTCTGTTGCAACTCAAGTGTCTCAAAAGATTTTTGTGTGACTATTTTGGTTCACAATTGACTAATCAGGAAAATAACAATTTTAACAAATATTTGTAAGACATAAAGTCAGCTTATTACCAAGGAAATAATTTTAGACTGCACCGATTCATTTTTGCCATTTTCTCCTCAGATTTTTTGTGATTCAGAAGTAGGAAAATCGGGAACTTCCTGGCATTCAGTTCCATGGCCTAATACATCATGTTTCCACTGCAGGGTACATGGGTTCAATTTGGTCAGGCAACTAAAACCCTGCATGCCACACGCATGGCTGAAAAATAGAAAAAAAAAGTGAAAAAAAAAGAAAAATTAGAGGTAAAATTGAGGAAGAAAAGGGGAGGATATATCTAGGGTTATAGACACACACACACAAAAAAAAACTAGAAATGGTGAGAGAGTGATAGAGAAGAAAATATGTTTCAATGTGGGGAGGAAAGATCAGCCAAATGAATTGATACAAAAGAATTGGAAAGTAACAGAAGAGATTAGGAGAAATATTTACTGGAGGTTGTAAGTCAAATTCCTTAATTTTTAAATATTACAGGTGCATTGGATTTTCTTTAAGATTAAAAGCTTCCTTAACTGTGCTCCATTTCCTAGGTCTATTATCATTCTCAATATTCTTTGTGAATCAAACTCATGGATACTAATGACACAATGGACCCTTTTGTCTAGCTCATTCCTCCTTAGTTTACACACATGACCTTACTACCAATGTTGGTAATGAGTACAATATTTTGGTTGTATTTGTCCTTGAAGCTATAACATAACTGAACATTATATAAATAAAAATATATAAGAGAATGAGCATTTTTTTGTTTTTTATGGAAATTATGCTGACCATTGGATTAATTAAGTTAATTAACCCAATTAAATTGGATTACTAACAATAAAGTTTTTTCCTACAATAACTGTACTTGTTAGTCACCCAGTCATGTGCAACTCTTTGCAACTCTATGGACTGTAGCCTCTGTCCATGAAATTCTCTATGCAAGAATACTGGAGTGGGTAGCCATTTCCTTCACCAGGGGATCTTCCCTAAGCAGGCATCAAATCCAGGTCTCCTGCATTGCAGGCAGATTCTTTACCCTCTGAACCACTTGAACTAGGTGTAAACAAGCTAATTGTGAAAAACTGAATGTTACTATGAATCTTCTAATTATACTGCTCTGTAGCTTTACTTAAATTATTGATCCACATGAAAGAAATGGAAACTGAAAATCCAAGGTAATGAACTATGGGTACCTTTTATACCTGAAAGATGACAAGGAAATAAAGTTGGCAGACTTGTACAAAAATAAAATAGTTTGGTCTTAGGTCAAAGAGGGGCAAAAAGATTAACATTTATGTCTTTTTAATTAAAAGAAAATGCCTAAGTTGTTTTGCACATCTTTTATGATTTTCTGATGTAACCAAATCTGTTGATGAAAGACCCAATGCTGTTTCAATACTAGTTCTAATAACATCCAATACTCCATTAAAGGGCTTCCTTTTCTTTTACTACTACTTCTATACTGCTGTTGTTTTATTATTCGGTGGCTGGATGAGTGGGAACATTTGCAAAAACTTAGCCAAGTAGACACCAATATTAAGGCAGTGTATTTTTAACACTTTATAAATGACTCTTCTGCCATTCTTAATGACAAAAAAATCATAAAGATATATTTCTATCCTTGTAATCAGAGTGGACCAACACCACTGCCTTCATCTGGGAGTTAGGTTCAAGTCCTGACTTACTGAATCAATATCTGCATTTTAACAAGACAGCCTCGGTGCCTTGTCTTCAATTCAAGTTTGAAAAGTCATAAGCCTAGTTTTCTGAGTGAGCATAAATAACTGATAGCATTTCAGTTATAAATGGCCAGTTTTGAACAGATTTGAAGCAAGAATAATGAATCTGATTCTAAAGGAAAAGGTTAACTTTAAGGTAAAGGTTATTTACAGAGCTTGTCTTTGAGCTATATATAAGATCTCCAAAGATCCTAATTGAGAGTAAATATTGCTAAGGATACTACATTCTTAGTAATTTTCTTGTTTTTTGGAGAACTGATTTGATATACAGTTGGTCACAACATGATATAAACATATTTATTTGTTGAGAAAATAGAAGTACAATTGCAATATTTATTTGCAAAAACAGAAACTTTAATATTTAAAGCCATTGTTTGCCTTTGTCTCCTGCTGATAACTGTTTTCCTTAAAAGCACTACAAAAGACATTTTGAACAGATGGTGACTGGTTTTCTCTATCCTGCATCCCCTCACAACTGCCACCGAGCCTCACCATTCATTAATCTTCCATAGACTTCCAGTAGCAAAGCAACTAAATTACACACACACACACACTGAGGCCAGCATTTCTGTCAGGCTTAAAATTAAACTGAGGAGCACTGTGCCAAGTCTTTTAACCAAACTTCCACTATGGAACAGTTTGAAAAATAAACATTTAACTTGGAGGCTGATCTGGGAATGTCCAATTTTATATGGGAAATTTTTCCTGGTCATTATATCTTAGACATTCTCTATAGTACATCTCAAAAATTTTGGAGTGAAATTATACACTCAAAACATCTGGTTTGAATTCAGCTTGACTCAGAACTGTTCTAAGAGACCTATTTCCTTAATCATTGAAATGAGGAAAAGAACCAAAAGAAAACAAACAATAATGATTTTACCAAAATGATCATCTGCTATGATATCATCTACATATAAAATAATAATGCATATTCTTAACTTAGTCCTGGAACATATTATCCAGTCTATAAATTTTCTAACAAATGATGTGGGTATGTTAAATATTTAAAATACTCTCTAGATTTGAAATATATATATACTTATATATAAGGATAAATAATGTACATTTTCCAGTCACTTTTGTTTATAGTAATTATATCCAAATTCACCAAATTATTTACTTTCTACTGTGGTTGCTTTATTACTATTTGTCTGTATATTTTTGATATGCATTTCATTTAATACTGTTTGATTAAGTTGGCAATATGGTGACCTATATCCCTTAATTCTCTCATGTTTATTTCCTAAGACCAAGGATAAATTTTTCATGATTATTAAAATTTTCAAAATTAAGAGATATAACATTGATACTATGCTATACCTAAATTTTACCCCATATTCAAATTTAGATGTTTCTGGTTCAAGATGGCAGAATAGAGAGACCTGTGCTCATCTTCTCCTGTGAGAGCTCCAAAACTGCAACTAGCTGTTGAACAATCATTGATGGGAGGACACTGGAACCCAACAAAAAGAGATGCCCAATGTCCAAAAACAAAGACGAGATGGTAGGAGGGGGTGAAAATAGGATAAAATCAAATTCTATACCCACCTGGAGAGCAACCCACAATCTGGAAAACAGTAATATTAAAGAAGCTCTCTCATTGTTGTGAAGGTTCTGAGCCTCATCTCAGGCTTCCCAGTCTGTGGATCCAGCAAAAGGACTAGGAATCCCCAAAGAATCTGACTTTGAAGGTCAGTGAGATATGATTACAGGGTTCCCATAGGACTCAGACGAACAGAAACTCCACTCTTGGAGAGTACAGAAAATTTTTGTGCAGGCCGAGACCCAGGGGAAAGGAGCAGCGACCCCACAGGAGACCGAACGAGGCTTACCGGCTGGTGTTGAAAGGTACCCTGTGGAGGTGTGGGTCAGCAGTGGCTCTCTGTGGGGATAGGGGCATTGGCAGCAGCAGTCCTGGAAGGGGCCCCTTGGCATAAGATCCTCTTGGAGGTCTCCATTAATCCCACCATATGCCCATAGACCCCAGACCTGGGTCACCTCAGTCCAAACAACTATCAGGGATAATTGGATTAAAGCTTTACTGAGCACAGTTCTGCCCACCAGAGCAAGACCCAGTTTTTTCAATCACCAGTCCCTCACATCAAGTAGCTTACACAAGACTTTAGCCCTCATCCACCAAAGGAAAGACAGAAGAAACAAAAAGAATCACAGTCCCACAGGGCTAGAACTAAAACCACATCACAGAAAGTTAACCAGGATGTAAAAGCAGCAGGTTTTGCCCCAGATGAAGGGACAAGATAAAATCCCAGAAAAACAACTAACTAAATGAAGTGGAGATAGGCAACCTTCCAAAAAACGACTTCAGAATAATGATGGTGAAGATGATCCAAGATCTCAGAAAAAGAATGGAGCCAAAGACTGAGAAGATGTAAGACATGCTTAACAAAGACTTAGAAGAATTAAAGAACAAAGAAACAGAGATGAACAATACACTAGAAGGAATCAATATCAGAATAACTGATGTAGAAAAACAGATGTTACCTGGAGGACAGAAGGGTGGAAATCACTGCTGCAGAACAAAATCTAGGGGAAAAAAAAGAATGAGAAATGGATGAAAACAGACTAAGAGACATCTGGGACAACATTGAACACACCAACATTCACATTAAAGGGTTCCAGAAGGAGAAGAGAAAAATAAAGGACCTGATAAAATATTTGAAGAAATAATGGCTAAAAACTTCCCAAACATAGGAAAGGAAATAGTCAACCAAGTCCAGGAAGTGCAGAGTCTCCAGCAGAACAAACCAAAGGAAGAACACACTGAGACACATAGCAATCAGGATGATGAAAGTTAAAGACAAAGATGAAATATGAAAGTGACAAGGGAAAACACAACATAACAAATATCATACAAGGGAACCCCATAAAGTTACCAGCAAATTTATCAACAGAAACTCCACAAGCCAGAAGGGAATGGCATGATATATTTAAAGTGATGAAAAAGAAGAAACTTCAACTAAGAGTACTCTTCCCTGCAAGACTATCATTCAGATTTGGGAGAGAAATCAAAAACTTTCCAAACAAGCAAAAGTTAAGAGAATTCAACATCTCCAAATTAGCTTTACGATAAATACTAAATGAACTTCTCAAGGCAGGAAACACAAGAGAAGGAAAAGACTTGCACAAAATAAACCCAAAAGAAATAAAAAATGGTAATAGGATTATACATATTCATAATTACTTTAACTGTGCATGAATGCTAAGTCACTTCAGTTGGGTCCGACTCTTTGCGACCCTGTGGACTGTAACCCACCAGGCTCCTTTGTCCATGGGATGCTCCAGGCAAGATTACTGGAATGGGTTGCCAAATCCTACTGGAGGGATCTTCCTGACCCAGGGATCAAATCTGGGTCTCTTGATTGCTGGGAGAAATATCAACAACCTCAGATATGCAGATGACACCACACTTACAGCAGAAAGTGAAGAAGAGCTAAAGAGTCTCTTGATGAAAATGAAAGAGGAGAGTAAAAAGTAGGCTTAAAATTCAACATTCAGAAAACGAAGATCATGGAATCTGGCCCCATCACTTCATGGCAAATAGATGGGGAAACAGTGTAAACAGTGACAGACTTTATTTTTGGGGACTCCAAATCACTGCAGATGGTGACTGCAGCCATGAAATTAAAAGATGCTTGCTCCTTGGAAGAGAAGTTATGACCAACCTAGACAGCATATTAAAAGGCAGAGACACTACTTTGCCAACAAAAGTCCGTCTAGTCAAGGCTGTGGTTTTTCCAGTAGTCATGTATGGATGTGAGAGTTGGACTATAAAGAAAGCTGAGCAGCAAAGAATCAATGCTTTGAACTGTGGTGTTGGAGAAGATTCTTGTGAGTCCCTTGGACTGCAAGGAGATTCAACCAGTCCACCCTAAAGGAAATCAGTCCTGAATATTCATTGGAAAGACTGATGCTGAAACTGAAACTCCAATACTTTGGCCACCTGATGGGTAGAACTGACTCATTTGAAAAGACCCTGATGCTGGGAAAGATTGAAGGCGGCAGGAGAAGGGGATGGCAGAGGATGAGATGGTTGGATGGCATCATCAACTCAATGGACATGAGTTTGAATAAACTCTGGGAGTTGGTGATGGACAGGGAGGCCCGAGGTGTTTCAGTCCATGGGTTTGCAAAGAGTCAGACACAACTGAGTGACTGAACTTAACTGAACTACCTCTCTTGTATTGGCAGATGGGTTCTTTACCACTAGCACCATCTCAGAAGCCCTTAACTGTAAGTGGATTAAATGCACCAACCAAAAGACATAGAATGGCTGGGCAGATGAGAGCATGCACATGTATGCTTTTCCACTTACCACATCACTCTGCTTGCCCTAGCTCAAGCTATATGTAATTATTTTGTATTGCTAGGCTAATCATGTTTCGATTATGGTTGGCAGTTGTAATCACTTTTTATTTTTTGTCTGGCTTTTTTGATTGTGAAAACTGATAAATACCTTTTACTATAGTTATTATGTAACTATTGTTCAATTAATACCATTGTATCTTGATTGGTCAACAGAAAATAATAGAATTCTATGTCACTAAAACTACCGTTTAATAGAAAATTTATAATCACTCTTTAAAATCCATATGCATAACTGAAATATCTTGGAAAAGTTTTTGAAAATTACAAATGACCAGGTATTGCTTTTCTTATCCAAAGCTCCAGATGTGTTTCTGATGAGCAGCCATGCTTAAAAACAATTGGATTATATGATGATCTTTCATTTTTGCCCAGTTTATTTTTTCTATTTCATATTCAGTGTTTCTATTTCATTTATTTTTATGTTTTCCAATTTTTCTGACTCTTTTTTTGTGGTTGTTCTTTCTCAAGCCTTTATCAAGCATAAGAGAAAAGTTTTGTATACCTGTGTGTATTTATATATATTATACATATATGTATATGGTATGTATAATATATATTTTAGAAAATTCATGAACTTTTGCCTAGCTAAAAAAAGTATAACATTTTTATTTCACTTGTTTGACTTAATAGGAATAGAATGCTATATTTCTAATTTATGTTCACTCAAAACTTTTATATTATTCCATGTATTTTGGCATCTAGTATTACTGCTAAAACTCTACAAAATTTATTTTCTTAGTAATTTAAAAAAAATTCGAATGAGATTTGAAACTTCTAATCCAATTCTAAGAATATTAACAAATACTGTATTGTTGAAAGAAAAAACAAAAGATCAAACAATGATACACTATTATTAACTAAGGTACAAATTTGGTTTAGATTTCACAAAAATTTTTGCTGGTGTCGATTATTTGTTTTTGTACCTTTTTCAAGACTCTACATTGTATGTTATTGCACTGCGGAGCTTCAACTGCATGCAACAAATTCTGGTAAATTAGCTTTTTATTTTTATTCTATTACAAATATTTTCTAATTTTCTTTACTAGGGCTTCTCACATACAGCCGTCATCTAGAAGTGGATTTTTAATTTTCAAGCATATGGGAATTTGTCTGAGGTATCTCTACTTATTTGAACACTAATTTCTCATTTAAATGATTCTTCTCTAAAATCACCCTCTGTGTTTTTTTTTTTTTTCCGCCCAATCTATCTTGATTGAGGCTTTTGATGGCTAAGTCGAAGATCTCTCTTGGTAAATGTCACACTGCACTTGAAAATATATGGGTTATTTTCAAATATCTTTTGATACTGATTTCTAGCATAATTCTACAATGATAAGAGAACAGACTCTTTATGATTTCAATGACTTTAGGCCATGAAATTTTTGCACCTTGCTTTATGTCCCTGGATATGTTCCAATGTCTCCTAGTTTACAACCTATTGGAAACTTGAATAGAATTTGTATCCTACTGTTGTGTGAAAATTGTATAAATTTTAATTATGTTGAATTGGTTCACAGTGCTTTTCAGGTCTGCTATATCCTTCTACTTCTCTATATATTCAATTTATTAATTTTTGAAAGTTTGATATTGAAATTTTAATTAAAAATTTTAATTTATCTATTTAATATATAATGATAGCATATAGTAGAACTATATGAAACCTTGTTTGGTATTTTCAAAGTCTCCTGTAGATGTGTCATCATACTTTCATAATTAAAAAAAAATTAAAGTAAAAAGAATTAATATCATTAGCTTGTCAAAAATAATGCAATTGAGAGATATTTTTCTTTTCTTATGTAAGATTAGATTTTCCACACTTCAGAGTGCATTTAGTTGGCATATCTCTGGATTCTTTTACTCTGGAAAAGTTGCTCAGTTGTGCTTCAACAGTCCTGACCTTTACACTTTTGAAGAATGCAGGAAGTTTTTCATAGAATGACTCTCAATTTAGTATATAATATTTCCTCAAAGGAGAAAGGGAAAGTGTACCCAACTGAATGCAGAGTTCCAGAGAACAGCAAGGAGAGATAAGAAAGCCTTGGAAAGCAATAGAATGGGAATTACTAGAGAGCTCTTCAAGAAAATTGGAGATACCAAGGGAATATTTCATGCAAAGATGGGAACAATAAAAGACAGAAACAACAAGGACCTAATCGAAGCAGAAGAGATTAAGAAGAGGTGGCAAGAATACACAAAAGAACAATACAAAAAGATCTTAATGACCCAGGTAACCGTGATGATGTGGTCACTCACCTAGAGCCAGACATCCTGGAGTATGAAGTCAAGTGGGCCTTAGGAAACTTAACAAGGAGCAAAGTGAGTGAAGGTGATGGAATTCCAGCTAAGCTATTTCAAATTCTAAAAGATGATGCTGCACTCAATATGTCAGCAAATTTGGAAAACTCAGCAGCGGCTTCAGGACTGGAAATGACCAGTTTTCATTCTAATTCCAAAGAAAGGTAATGTGAAAGAATGTACAAATTACCATACAAATGCACTCATTTTACATGCTAGCAAGATTATGCTCAAAATCCTTCAAGCTAGGCTTCAGCAGAATGTGAAACGAGAAATTCCAGAATACAAGCTGAATTTAGAAAAGGCAGAGAAACCAGAGATCAAAGTGCTAACATTCACTGGATCATAGAAAAAACAAGGGAATTCCAAAAAAAGGAATCTACTTCTGCTTCATTGACTATGCTAAAGCCTTTGAGTGTATGGATCACAATAAACTCTGGAAAATTCTTAGAGATGGGAATCAGACCACCTTACCTGCCTCCTTAGAAGCCTGTATTCAGGATAAGAAACAGCAGTTAGAACCAGACATGGAACAAAGGACTGGTTCAAAAATGACAAAGGAGTATGTATAGGTTGTATGTTGTCACCCTGCTTATTTAACTTATATGTAGAATACATCATGCAAAACGTGAGGTTGGATGATCACAAGCTGGAATCTGATTTCTAGGAAAAATATCAACAACTTCAGATATGCAAGATTTAATGGCAAAAAGTGAAGAGGAACTAAAGTGCCTCTTGATGAGAATGAAAGAAGGAGAAGTGCAAAAGTTGGCTTAAAATTCAATATTCAAAAACTAAGATCATGGCATCTGGTCCCATCACTTCATGGCAAAAAATGCAGAAAAAGTGGAAACAGTGACAGATTTTATTTTCTTGGGCTCCAAAATTACTGCAGATGGTGACTGTAGCCATGAAATTAAAAGATGTTTGCTCCTTGGAAGAAAAGCTATGACAAACTATGTCATACCTTAGACAAAGCTATGTCTAAACAGCATATACAAAGCAGAGACATCACTTCAATGACAAAGGTCTGTCTAGTCTAAGCTATGGTTTCTCCAGTAGTCATGTATGGTTGTGAGCTGGACCATAAAGAAGGATGAGTGCCACAGAATTAATGCTTTTGAACTCTGGAATGCTAGAGAAGACCCTTGAGAATCCCTTGGACAGCAAGATCAAACCAGTCCATCATAAAGGAAATCAGCCCTGAAAATTCATTGGAAGGACTGATGCTGTAGCTGAAGCTCCAATACTTGGCCACCTGATACAAAGAGCCAACTCACTGAAAAATACCCTGATGCTTGGAAAGATTAAGGACAGGAGGAGAAGGGGGCAACAGAAGATGAGATGATTGCATGGCATCACCTACCCAATGGACAAGAGCTTGAGCAAACTCCAGAAGATAATAAGAAGGCAGAGAAGCCTGGCCTGCTGCAGTTCATAGGGCCACAAAGAGTTGGACATGACTTTCTGACTGAAAAACAAGATTCAGGTTATGAATTTTGGGTATTTCTCAGTGTATCAAATCCAGATGCACATAGTGTTGATTTTCCTGTTAGTGATGATACTAAATTTGGTTACTTATTGAAGGTGGTATCCCTTTCTTCACAGAAAAGTTACTACTTATTCTGTCATGATTAATATTAGGCATCTTTTGAAACAGATTTAAATGTCATTAAAATACTGGAAAAATTACAATCTTACTTTCCACACACTAAATTTTGATGTTTATAATCTATAGGTTATCAATTTTTTGTTTTTATAAAAAATATGCTTAATCACACTAGAATATAAAAAGATCAAGTGCTATATAGGGCAACATCTTTTTAATTGCAAGGGTTTCCTTAAAGTCAAATAACAAACTACAGAAGTAATAGTTTGAAATTAAACTTTCCTTTAAATATTTTTATATTTTGGGTTTACTTCAAAATCATAATACTTTGGATTTAAATTAAAAAAAAATTAAATGTGTTTAACTTAGAGAGGAAGACGTATAACTGTCACTGTTTGCAGATGACATGATAATATACATAGAAAATCCTAAAGATGTGACCAAAAGGAAAAAAAACAAAAACAATTAGAACTCATCAATGAATTCATTAAGCTTCAGATGCATTTCTATACACTAACAGCAACCATAAGAAAGAGAAATTAGAAATCAACCTTATTTACAATGACATCAAAAAGAATAAAACACCTAGAAATAAATCTAACTAACAAGGTAAAAAATTGTACTTGAAAATTTAAGACACTAATGAAAGAAATAGAGGACAACAAAAACAAATGGAAAATGTATTGTGCTCTTGTCTTGGAAGAACCAGTATTGTTAAAATGACCATATTACTCAGGGCAATCTACAGATTCAATACAATCCCTATCAAATCACCAAAGGCATTTTTCATAGAATTAGAACAATATATTTTTAATTTATATGGAAACCTAAAAGACCCTAAATAACCAAAACAATCTTGAGAAAGAAGAATGGAGCTCGAGTAATCAAGCTCTTTGACTTCAGAAAACACAGAACACACTTTGACTTAAATCACAGAAAAAAGAAAAAAAAAAAAAACTTTGGATCTGTATCCTAGAAATAAAAATAACACTATAGAAATGCGGCAACTACCTGGTAGCTCAGATGGTAAAGAATCTACCTGCAATGAGGGACACCTGGGTTCAGTCCTTGGGTCGGGAAGATCTCCTGGAGAAGGGCATGCCAACCCACTCCAGTATTCTTGCCTGGAGAATCCCATGGACAGAGGAGTCTGGTGGGCTACAGTCCATGGGGTGACCAAGAGTCAGACTCAGTTGAGCGACTAAGCACAGCAAGCAAAGTAGACCACAAACAAAATGAAAAGACACCCTATGGACTGGGAGAAAGATGTCTGCAAATAATAATACCTATAAGGGACTTATTTCAAGAATATACAAGCAGCTCATACAGCTTAATATTAAATTTTTTTTTTTAATGCACAGAAAATCCAAATAGGCATTTCCTGGCCAAAAGCTTGTATGAAGATGCTCACTATTGCTGATTATTATTAGAGAAATGCAAATCAAAACTACAAGGAGGTATCACCTCACACCAGTCAGAGTGGCCATTATTAAAATCTCTATGAATAATAAATGCTAGAGAGAATGTGGATAAAAAGGAACTCTGGTACACTGTTGGCAGAAATGAAATTTGGTGCGGCCCGTGTGGAGAACTGTATTTAGGTTCCTTAAAAAACTAAACATAGAATTACCATATGATCCTTCAATACCACTTCTAGTCATATATCTTGAGAAAATTCTAATTGGAAAGATACATGCACCCGAGTGTTCATAGCAGCACTATGTACAATAGCCAAGCCGTGGAAGCAAACTAAATGTCCATCAACAGATGAAAGTATAAAGAAGATGTGGTATGTATAGTAAAATATTCAGTTCAGTTCAGTTCAGTCGCTCAGTCATGTCTGACTCTTTGCGACCCCATGAATCGCAGCACACCAGGCCTCCCTGTCCACCACAAACTCCCAGAGTTTACCCAAACCCATGCCCATCGAGTCAGTGATGCCATCCAGCCATCTCATCCTCTGTCGTCCCCTTCTCCTCCTGCCCCCAATCCCTCCCAGCATCAGGGTCTTTTCCAATGAGTCAACTCTTCACATGAGGTGGCCAAAGTACTGGAGTTTCAGCTTCAGCATCAGTCCTTCCAATGAACACCCAGGACTGATCTCCTTTAGGAGAATGAAATAACACTGTTACTGAACATATGATATCATTTATATGGGGAATCTAAAAACTGATACCAATGAACTGATGGTAGACTTTGATACAGACAAACAGAAATAGACATAGAAAACAAACTTACAATTACCAAAGAGGCTAGGGAGGTGGAGGAGGACAGAAATTAGGGCTTGGGTTTGAGAAATTACAGTTGTATATTAAAATATACAAAAAATAAAATAGATAAAGATAAAGTATAAAATAGATAAAGTATAATAGATAAGTATAAAATAGATAAAGATTAAGGATCTACCGTATAGCACAAGGAAATATATTCAATATCTTTCAATAACATATAATGGAAAAAATCTGTAAAAAGAAGATGATACACAAATAGATAAATAGATAATATATTAATCACTCTCTTGTATACCGAAAATGAATACAACATTGTAAATTAGCTATACTTCAATAAAAAGATCTTGTTCAAAACAAGATCAAACCCTCAATTAAATTGTATTATCTTTTTCTTGGAGAAACAATTTAAATATGGATTAGAGAAATTTTGAGTAATTTAATTGTTAGCATCAAATGCAAATATGTGAGTGTAATTTAGAGCTAAATCTAGCTTTTAGTTGCACCAACTTTAGTAGAGAACTAGCATTAATCTCCCAAATTGGACTAAAAAAGCTCAGAATATTATGTGTTGATATTCTTCCACTGCTCTCCAACACTTTTCATTATATATTAACCACATATCTGTTATAATCATGTTAAATAGCTGTTTTATTAGGCTTATGGCTTTAACTATTAAAAACATTTTCACATTAAACAGTTTTTTTCCTGAAGGAAAATATTTCATAGCTTTTCATAGAAAGGGGCAGAGAAGTTAAGATTTATTAAGTATCTATTTTGTATCAGTCTCTATGTTAAAGGCTTTTTACAACACACTTATCTTTAAAGGTTACTTATGGAAATAATGAGTACATTCGAAAGTAATGGAGATATTAGTTTGCACCAGGTGGTGCTGGTGGTATAGAACCTGCCTGCCAAAACCAGAGACCCAAGGTTGGTCCCTAAGTCTGGGAGATGCCCTGGAGGACGGGACAGCAGCCCACTCCAGTATCCTTGCCTGGAGAAATTCCATGGACGGAGGAGTCTGGAGGGCTACAGTCCAGTCCGTAGGGTAGGAAAGGGAAACATCTGAAGTGACTTAGCATGCACACAAGCTGTTTATAATTTGATTTTTCTCGGCACGGTTTTATTTTATAGAACTAATGGGGTAAGCCCAAAAGAAATCCACTAAGATGAGGAACTGAAAGAATTGTCTTTAAGAAAAAAAAAATAAAATTACATTAGAGAAGAAAGTGGTTGTGAGTATAGCACAATATCATCCCATATAGAATGGATTCATGGATGTGTTTTAGGTGAGGATTCTCAGAAAAGGATGAGTGAAAACTGAAAGAACTATTTCACAGATCTTTTTGAGACACTGAGAACTTATCTTAGCATTGCTTATATCAGGAAAATATGAAAATAAAAAAATTTGCATAGGCTTGAGTGCTTCTGAAATGAGTGTAGACAACCAAGGAACAGAGAGATAGGCATTAGCATTCTGGTGGTGCCTTTACAAAACATGCCTCAACACAGTACTTCAGTGCTTTCAGTACTGGGTATCTTCACTTATTTAGTCCATAAAAATTTTAGAGACAAAATCACATGGTAGCCACTATACCAGTCACCAAAGTTATAGCATTGAATAGAACTTCTAAGAAGAGATACTAGGTTTGATTATGTATTGCAAAGTTCAATGTTCCATGCTAAAGGGTCATCTTAGCTGAACTCAGAAAGGGCCGAGGGCGGGGTGTGGGGGGTGAGCTGGACAAGATTTAAATATGGACAAATTCCTCTAAAGTTTTGTCTGTGCAGTAGTTTTAAAATGTCATTAGGTACCTTGTTAAAAGCAAAACAAAACAAAATGATCCATCCTAAAAGATGATTGTATATTTGGTAGAAGTTGATGGAATAGGAATTTCAAAATGTTGCTGTTGTTTATGTTCAGTTGTTAATGCATGTCCTATGCTTTGTGATCCCATGGACTACAGCATGCTTGTTTTCTTGTCCTTCACTATCCCCCAAAGTTTGATCAGATTCTTCTCCATTGAGAATTATGAAAATCTGTAATCCAATATCATTTGAGATTTCTTAAATATATATATATATATATATACATACACATATACAGACATCTATTTATATAAAATGGATTGTGCGTCATGCCTGTCCATGTGGCAAAAAGGCCATCACCAAAATTTAGATACTAGAAATATAAAGCAAAACGTATAAATTGATATTTCTATAAGATTTCTACTTCACACTAAATTGCTCTGTCTTTAGCCAAAGAATACATATTCAACAGAAATATCACGCAATAGATAAACATCACTCAGTGTATAGCTTCCTATTGCTGTTGTAAAAAGTTGCCACGAACTTAGTGGCTCAAATCAATGCAAATTTATGATCTTAAGTCTTAGGAGACTTAAATCTGAAATGAGTCTCACTGGGCGAAAATCAAATTGTTAGTAGGGTTGTGTTCCTTTCTAAAGGTTTTCAAGGATAAACTATTTTCTTTTCCAGGTGCTAACAATCACCCTCATTCTTTGACCTGTGGCTCACTTTCATTCTGAAATTTAGCAATAGCACGTTCAGTCTTTCTCACACTGCATCACTGTAACCTGCTTCTGCCTCCTTTTCCACTTTAAGGGCCCTGTGATTACACTGGGTCCACGTGAAAAACCCAGGATAATCTCCCTATGTGAATATCTGGTGATTAGCCATCTTAATTTCATCAGCTAATTTAATTCTTCCTTGCCATGAAGCCTAATATATTACCAGGTTCTGGGGATTAGGACATGACCATCTTTGTACTGGGGTGGGGAGTCACTTCTCTGCCTTATCCTGCATGCTGCTCAGTTGGCATAGAGTGGATATTAACTTGCTAAGAGATTCAGACTGAACGTTTTATTCTGCCACTTAAAAAATAAAAATTTTCTCTTGTTATTTTTCAAACTATTTATAGACAAAGTATAATATGAAAATTTATATTGTCTGTAGAATTCCTTTCAGATACTCCCACAGAACTTTTTACCTTGGGATAGAGTTATATTCACTGAGCTTCCCTCGTGGCTCAGATAGTAAAAATTCCTCCTGCCATGTCAGAGACCTGGGTTTGATCCCAGGGTTAGGAAAATCCCCTGAAGGAGGGCATGGCAACCCACTCCAGTATTCTTGCCTGGAGAATCCCATGGACAGAGGTGTCTGGTGGGCTACAGTTCATGGGGTCCCAAAGAGTCTGACAAAACTCAGCGACTAAGCACAGCAGCAGCAAGGCAAAGCCAATGGGATTTTTTGCTTTCTGCAACAGAAAATGTCATAATAATCCATTAAATAATCTAAATTAAATGGCAGATTAATAGATGATGGACAAGTGTCCTAGACCATTTGAGCTGCTAGAACAATTCAGTGGGTAGCCTATAACAACTTAAATTTATTTTCACAGCTCTGGAGGCTGGGAGACCACCAAGTTCAAGATAATGGCAAATTTGGTGCGTGATGAGGGCCTACTTCTGGTTTATGGACAGTCTTTTTTTCATTTTGCACTCAAAAGGCAAAAGATGTGAGGGAACTTTCTGGAGCCTCTTATAAGAGCCTTAGTCCTATATAGAAAAGCTTCACTCTCCTGACTTAATCACCTTACAAAGGCCCCACCTCCAAATATCAACAATTTGAAAATTAGGTTGCAACATATAAATTTTGTGTGACACAAACATTCAGTCTATACCAACAAACGACATCAAATACTTTCTTAAAATGGGTATGTTTCTAAGATACTTATAATTAAGATGTTAGTTTGGACACCTTATCCCTCAAGGTCTTGTTTCCATTGTTCAGTTGCTAAGTCGCGTCCAATTCTTTGTACCCATGCACTGTAGCACACCAGGCTTTCCTGTTCTTTACTATCTCCTGGAGTTTTCTCAAACTCATGTCTCTTGAGTCTGTGATGCCATCCAACCATGTCATCCTCTATCATTCCCTTCTCCTCCTGCCCTCAATCTTTCCCAGCATCAGGGGCTTTTCTAATGAGTCAGCTCTTTGCATCAGGTTTCCAACATATTGGAGCTTCAGCTTTAGCATCAGTCCTTCCATGAATATTCAGGGTTGATTTCCTTTAGGATTGACTGGTTTGATCTCCTTGCTGTCCGAGGGACACTCAAGAGTTCTCCAGCACCACAGTTTGAAAGCATAAATTCTTTGGTGCTCAGCCTTCTTTATGGAACAACTCTCAGATCCATACACGACTACTGGAAAAACCAAAGCTTTGACTAGATGGACCTTTGTTGATAAAATGTTTCTGCTTTTTAATATGCTGTCTAGGTTTGTCATAGCTTTCCTTCCATGGAGCAAGCATCTTTAAATTTGTGGCTGCAGCCACAGTCCATAGTGATTTTGGAGCCCAAAAAAATAAAATCTGTCACTGTTTCCAATTTTCCCCATTCATTTGCCATGAAGTGATGGGATAAAATGCCATGATCTTAGTTTTTAGAATATTGAATTTTATTAAATAATAGTTTAACTCCAACTATTGTAGTAAGTTTACAGCCATCCTAATATTCATTCAAACTTTTAAAAGTGGTATATGGGGGAAGGGAGATTATCTATAATCTCTTGGTCACTGTGGCTCCTGCTTCCAGCTTTAACTGAAGAAATATTTGGAAATTGTTTCCCTTTTCTGCCATTTTTTATTTGTCCATATGTACATATACACACACAGAAACAAAAAACCCTCAAAAATCTCATATGTATATATATATATATATATATATATACACACACACACATATACATGCATATTTTTATTTATATATATATATGTATATGTGTGCATTTATACACAAAAACACTTCACTGAAGATTCCTTTCCTTTTCAGGGAAGAAAAAATAATGTGTATATATATTTTTTTCTTAAACCCAAATGAGCTTTTTCACCAAGCCAATATTCTATATACATCATTTGTATATTACATATATAATTTGCATGCTATATATACATAATCAATCAGGGCTGTAAGTTTATAGCATATAATCAATAACTACTTTAACATTTATTAGAAGTCTAACAAGTTATTAAATGAATTAATAATTTGACTCTTAGTTGATCAGAAGCTAGTGTGTTAGAATGATTGCCTCTGAAGCAAGGTAGACCTGGTATGACATCTTGGCTCTGAGCCTATGGTTCCATAATGATTCTGGCCCTTCCCCCTTTCCAGTATTCAGTTTCCTGTCTAGAAGCTTGGGTCCTGCTCAGGATAAATCATCAATGTGTAGACTTTCTTCAGGCTTGAGGGGGGATTGGTGGCACAGTGAGGCCTCCATCTCTACAGGGTCTGATTGATGATAGTAATCTGAATTTTCTTCATATGTAAAGTGGGACACTTAATCAGTATTGGTTTCCTGAGGAATCAGTGAAGTGACTCCTGGAAACTGACTAGCAAATATATAATTCCCACTTTAAAGTCTCACTTCTTTATCAAAGCTTATGTGTGTTGATTTTTGTTATTGTTTGCAAGTAACCCCATAACATTGTTTTTATTGTTACAAAGCATTGGACTGTGAACCAAAGTTTTTCCTTCACTCTTAAAAAATAAATCTAGGATTTATCAAATTATTTAAATATGTGTGTACTATATAAAGAAAATTGCTGTAAAAAGTGTGACTCAAACATAAATTCATATGAATTACTGGTTCTGGAAGGCAGGGAGACTGTTAATTGGGAACACTATTGTTAATGCTTCCCTGTTAGAGACTTCTATTGTTAGAGACTGCCCTGGTGGCTCAGAGGATAAAGCGTCTGCCTACAATGCGGACGACCCAGGTTCTATCCCTGGATCGGGAAGATCCCCTGGAGAAAGAAATGGCTACCCACTCCAGTATTCTCACCTGGACAATCCCATGGATGGAGGAGCCTGGTGGGCTATAGTCCACAGGGTCGCAAAGAGCTGGACACAACTGAGCCACTTCACTTCATTATTAATGCTTAGATTTTTTTTGATATATACCTGCTGTGAATCTTGGTTTTTGGCTGTCTTGGCCTACCTAACAGTTTATGCTTACCTAAATAATAAAATTCCAGGGCTCTTACAGAATCATTGGGTACAGATGGTTCGAAAGGATTCTTATGACAAACAGGCCTTTGGGATCCACAAACAGGAAAATACATTCTCTAAAATTATAAGATTCCTTGGGGCAGTTGTTGACAGCTGCTATGCATACAAGCATGGGCTAATTGCCAATTAAATGACCCATATTGGGTGGTGCAGAAAGACTTGGGAGAAAGATCATACCCCATTGACCTATTTTGGCATCCTAAATAGTCAGCAAACTACCTTAAATTTTATAAAATGCATTAGGATATGCCAAATAATACAACATTCAACAATTTTTTTTTGCCACAGTAGAGCTGGAATATTTCCTTGACTTCACAAAAATGGACTGGTAAAAACAATAATAATGTTTTATTTAAAATAGTCTATCTGATTAAGCATAGCAATTTGGGTCATGACCTATATAACATTGCTCAATGGTGGATTACAGAGTGTCTGTCTTTGTGTGGGGGTGTGTAAGTGTGTGTGTGAGAGAGAGAAAAGCACTTAAATTAGTTCTTTCAGATTTTAAACAGCTAAATGACAATGTTATTTTTTTAAAAAAAGCTAATTTGAATATAACTTTGGAATATTATTTCTAGTGGTAAAGTTAACTAATAAAATTGCAACAACTTAGCATGTAGGCAATTCAACATGAAGCAAAGGAAAACATTGAAATTATGCATTTCAATTCAATAATTTGAAAGACTACTGGTTTATTTTGGATGCAGTTACCCTATAAAAGGGGTTTCCCTGGTGGCTCAGAGGATAAAGCATCTGCCTGCAATGCAGGAGACCCGGGTTCAATCCCTGGGTTGGGAAGATCCCTTGGAGAAGGAAATGGCAACCCACTCCAGTATTCTTGCCTGGAGAATCCCATGGACAGAGGAATCTGCAGGCTACAGTCCATGGGGTCACAAAGAGTTGGACACGACTGAGCGACTTCACTTTCACCCTATAAAGGAGGATGTCAGTGCTTTGGAAGAAATCTTGGAACAGTGGCATTTAATTAGATGATTTAAGAAAGATTAGCCTGAAGATGTTACAGAAACAATTAGTGGAGGGTGCAGCATGATTGAGTCTACTTTATAAATTTCATATGCTAGTCTCCTTTAGTAAAAGTTTAATACATCCCTAACCCAGAATCGTATTGTTCATTCATTAAGTTGTGTCTGACACTTTCCCACCCAGTGGACTATAGCATGCCAGACTTTCCTGTCTCTTACCATCTCAGAATCGTATAGGTATTGCTTAAAAGAATTTTAAAATAGGACTAGAAGAAAAATAATATAGATAAAATCTTATCTCAAGACATACTTATTACTATGTTTGGCAAAATATAAATACACACACACATACACACACACACACACACATATGTACACCAGAAAAATTGCATGAGTAAAATACATAGAATTTATCTCTAAATTTTGACATCAACTAATTTCAGTGTTCAATTGTGTGTTTAAAATAATTATAGGCTACAAGTTTAAAGAAATTGAAAATCATATATTACAATATTATACTGAAAATAAATGACATTACCCAGCTGACAAAAAAATTAAAAGTGAGAGGCTAATTGTAAACAAGACTAAAATCTGTTTAATTGTGGGGAAATGGAGAAAATTTAAAAGGCAAGTCAGGGATGCTCGCCACACTGATCACACCCCAGGAGCCCGATGATTATCACCATCCAAGCATTTTCAAACAGTGCACGGTAATGGAAAACATTGCAGGCGAGTCACAAACTGAGATCAAGCCTTTAAACAAGTAGAAATACAACTTGAAGAAAAATGTGTTAGAGAAAGTCTTTAATTATTCAAAAATTTTTAGAGCTGATTAACCAAACCTAGAAAATATTACAATGTAAAGACATTTGCTGAACAAAAGTAGAATAATTGGGAACTTATTTACAGAACCTCTTATCTAGAGCATCAATGTTAATAAAACTAATTACACTTAATTTTTTTTTGCAATACATTTAGTCTTTAACAATTGCTAAATAGGACATTAGTTACATATTTAGAATTAGATACCTCAATTTTAACATGCTTTTATTTTTTGTTAAATTAAACTTAGTTATATTAGACATTGAATATGACTAAGCAAAGTAGGAGGAAATGACCTAAGGGCTGAGTTATAGCATGAAATTATACAATCTAAACACAATCTAAACATGGGCAGGGAAAGGTAAGAATATAGGCAGAAAAAGTATGACAAAGTTCAAAACGTGCTTTGAAATAGGATAAATTTCCCTGCGTGGGGGTTAGGGGGTTGTGGTGGTGGTAATTTAGTTGTTTAGTCATGTCCAACTCTTGCAACCCCATAGACTATAGCCTGCAAGGATTCTCTGTCCATGGGATTTCCCAGTAAGAATACTGGGGTTATATGCCGTCTCCTTCTTCAGGAGATCTTCCCAATCCAGGAACTGAAACTGCATCTTCCCCATTGTAGACTCATGCTTTACCTCGGAGCCATCAGGGAAGGCCCAGCAGGGGCCGGGGAAGGGAACACGGCAGGGCTACTATGAAAAATAGTATTAATTCCCTCTGATTGCAAGTTTAAGAGAACTCATCAAGATTGGGACTGGAAAACAGTAATTATCTCGGTTAAAATGCAAATGTGAATTTATATTAATGGATAATTTGAAATGAAAATAAATAGATTCTTTTATTTTTACTTTAACGTGTGAAGAAGTATTCTAAGCTTAGCCTAAAGATAAAATGTCATGTGTAAGAGGGAGAGAGGAAGTTACTGCCTTCCTCCATTTACTTGCTTCTCTCATTCCTCTAGATATCTTTAAATAAATCTCTACCTTTCTTGGAAATGAGCCAGGTCTGTTTTGGAGGAGCAGTTGAAAGGTTATGTTCATTTCTCTCTTCCTCCTCACTTGTTTGCTATCTCCTTGGTAAACCACTGTTGCCTGATTAGAAAGATGATGGGATTTAGGTTTCAAGTTATAAGAAGTTATATCTCCAGGGAACTGAGAGGTTATAAGAGAAGGCATCTATCTAAACTTTAGTCTCTGTGACATGATGGGGAATATAAAAGTGTTGGTAAATGAGTATTCAGTCATTCAGTCTGATCAGGGAAGCAGCTACTGATGGTGATGATCAAGTAAACTGTGGTAAGTTTATAAGAATGAAGACAACAAAATAAAGACACTAGAGAATGTGTGAAAGTTTTTGTACAAAATTATTTTCCTTTTTTTTGTTTGAAATGTATCTGTAAAATCTCCCCCTTATTGTAAAAAAATATGTGTATATAGTAATTATGACATCATTCCTCTATGTTTGCTTCTATTATCTTACTGTCATTGTCCTGAAACTTTATTTTAGAAAGCTGATCAGGTAAAACATTTCATATGACTTTGGATATAACTAAAGCCCTCTGCAAATCAAACCTAGATGGAATTGGTCAAATGAGGGAACATCTGGGTTATACCTTTTTAAAGTAGTTTTTTGTTTTATTTTTTGTTTTTTAGGAACTCTCAGCATGTTGTTCTTGAAGTGTGGAGTTATAACTCTTGGTAGACTATGAAGAGTCACCAATTTGTATTTAAGTTGCACCATTGCCAAACGTGTCTCTTATCCAGTATTCACACACTACTTTTTTGTACTACTGGTCCTATTCCAGAACTGTTTTCTTTTATTGTTACTTGTTTTTTAAACTTTGTTTAAAAGAAATTTTTCTTAACAGCACAATTTGACTAAAATCCACTCCAAACTATATATCTGTTTTCCAATATAAGACTATAAGAATTATAATTTATCACCCAATTTTCATTCAAGCAGTATGTCTGGAGTGTCTATGATGTGCCAGACAATGTTGTAAGCGCTGGAAACACCAAGGAGATCAGGCAGACAGCAGCTCTGCTCTTATGCAGATTATATTTCAAAGGCAGAGACAAGCAATCTGAAGGAAATGAATAAACTGGTAAAATATTTGAAGTAGAGATAGTACTATGAAGAAAGGTGAAGTAGATTAGGTGATCAAGTGGGGCAAAGTAAGACTCTGACATACTAACAAAATTGTTCAGTCTGTTCTATGCATGGCTTTGGTTCTTCCTATCTTTATTAACCCTCCTGAATTGTCCAATAAGTGGTTACTAAGCCAAAAAAATAATTTCTCCTTCTTTGGGAACCATCTTTAAATAGCTATTTTCCAAACTTATGAAACTTCATCTGACTATTCATGCTAAAGCTATATAAAAATTATTCTCTTCTTCCTCAATTTAAAACACCTCTTTGAAGTTGTTCTCATGATACAGTGTTGTAAATAAAAGATCATGCCTAAAACTATGTAATTAAAGCAAACAGATAAATTAAAGTGGAATTCTGAAATCATTCAAATAATTTAACTGAAGTCAGGAAATTGGAAACAGAGGAAAAATATCAGAGGAGACAGAGAAAACAGAATATAATTGTAGACCTAAATCTAACTCCGAAAGAATCTGCATTTAATGTTATTATATAAGCATTTCAATTAAAAGGCAAAAATTACCAAAGAGATTAAAAAGTAAGACACAATTATGTTATGTCCAAGGACCACTTTAATTAAAGTTACACATAAGTTGAAAATAAGTAGGTAGGATAAACATACAGTTTACAAACACTAAAATTAGCAAGACTTTAGTGGCTATATTAATATCAGAAAAGATATTTCAATATAAAATTATTATTACAGATAAGAAACATAAAGGCAAATGGTCAATTCATAAAGATGAAGCAATAATTATGAATATGTAGTACATAATAACAGAGCCTGAAAATACATGAAGCAAAAACTCCCAGAATAGACAGTTTCCCAATTAAAACAGCATATTTTGACACATATATCTCAGCAACTGAGAGAACACCTATATAAAGAATTAACAAATATACAAATTATCTAAACCACACTATTAAATGCCTTGTACTATTTGACATTTATGGAAATCTATTCAATAACCAGCAACTGCAAAATATAAATTATTTTCAAGTAAATGTGTACACTTGTTTTAGTCACCAAATAAGCTGTATGCCAAACATTAAAATAATTGCTGTAAATTTAAACCTATTGGCATCATACAGGGGCTATTTTCTGACTGCAATAAAATTAATTTAGAAACCAATATCAATCAAGATATGCAGAACCTCCTCAAATTCTTTTGAATATTTAACAATACATTTGTAAATAATACATAAGGTAAAAAAGAAATCACAATGAAAATAATAAAGACTAGATTATAATAAATATAAAATATATT
Source organism: Cervus canadensis (assembly GCF_019320065.1). NCBI lineage: Eukaryota > Metazoa > Chordata > Mammalia > Artiodactyla > Cervidae > Cervus > Cervus canadensis. The sequence goes on along the minus strand of NC_057394.1, from coordinate 41,096,593 downwards.
AAAATTTGTGGACAGCAGGTACCAACAGGGAAATGTATAGCTTGAAAAGATAATATTCAAAAAGAAGAAAGATTTGAGCTCAATAATCTGACACTCCCTTAGGAAGTTAAACAAAACAACTAGAGTCAAAATAAGTAGATGAAACTAAATATTTAAAAGCAGAATTTAGCAGAATATGAGATAAATACAAAGTTAACACCAAAAACTAGATATTGAAAAAGATTTAAACAATGGCAAACTAACTAGAATGATCAAGGAAAGAACAAAAGCTAAAAATATGCATTTTGAGAAAGGGCTTACTACTACAGACTCTACAAAATGTGAAAACGATGATAATAGATTAGTGTGAATAAATTTAGGCTAACAAATTTTAAAACTTAGAAAAATATAAATTCCTTGAGAAATAAAGCTTACCAAAACCAGCAAAGATGAAACAGCTTATCTGAATATCTCTAAATCCATTGAAGAAATGAATTCATTATCTTTTTGCTTAAAAACACAACCAACACACACACACACAAAACCTCCAAAACTAAACAAAATAAACTCTAGACCTCGATGGTTTTTCTACAAACACCTTCCCTGGGTGACTCAGAAGTTCATGTCTTCTGAAAAGAAGGACAAAGGAGACAGCAAAAGACAAGGAGAAAAGGGAAAAAGTGAGGGTGTGGCTGCTACCAAAGAGGAGAACCTGGAGGTTCCTATTCTTCCCTCTGCATGTTCCTTATATAAAAGAAGCATGTATTAGGAGAAAGTTATCATGTGAGTGAAGCATAAAGAATCTGGACTATGAACACAGTTGAACATTCAGATGACTCCAACCTTAGCCACTATTTAATTGAACTGTTTTAGAGACTCTAATGGACTAGCTATCCTGTCAAGCCTTAGAACTATGAATGTTAATAATGATTTTTTAAATACACTTTCATTTCCTTTTCTCAGGAAGAAAGGAAGTAGAGTATTTCCATCACAAACCCTAGAACATGGAGCATTAACTTTGGGACCTCATCAAGAGCTTAACTCTAAAGGTCTATAGGAAGAGTATTAAAGATTGAAGAACGATAAGAAAACCATTACTGGAATCTGCAAAAATTAAGACATATGGCAGAAAATTTGGAAAATTCTGTAAAATAGAAATATGTATTAAAAAAGAAATATACATAATGAACTAGTATATTTGCTCAAGGAAATTTCCACTTAGTGTGTTGAAAGGGCCAATGGATTGCTTTTAGCTGCATATCATAAAGGATAGCTACAGAGATATGAACTAAAAAGGGGGCAATTTCTAGTCATACCTAGAAGAAACATTTCTGAGTTAAAAGTTGGTGAGTTCAAAATTAAATCTTTCTCATCCCTAGTTCCTCCTAGAAAAAGTACCTCAACTTAAGAAATGATTTTAGCCTACAAGACATTTTGTTTAACCCTCAAAAATTTGTATGGAAGTGCCTAACAGATCTTCAAAAATAGAGAAAAAGATTTAGAAGAATCCTAAGGACATTGTTCCAAGTTCCCTAATTCTCAGTTTAAGGTAGAGAGAGATCTATCCTCAAGAAAAGGTTTCTGGCTATTGCTTCTGTCTAAGTGGACTAAAATGTAATACACAAGAGACCCAAGAAATGTCTAAAGGAATTTGCCAGCTTAGTCTGTGACAGAGCCAGTTCAAAATGAGTATAGGCACTTTAGGCTTAGAAATTCTACAACCAGAAAATAGGATAAGAAAACTACTCAACAGCAAGCATGGTTACTATTTTATAGAGAAGAAAGAATGACGTAGAGAATGAAGATGAGAGCACAGAGGATTCATCTAAAAATCCAGAGAGAACCATTTCCAGGAACTATGAAACTAGTTAACTAAGTTACTAAAAGATAGTAGTAAGTCATGTCCAACTCTTACAATCTCATGAACTATAGCCTGCCAGGCTCCTCTGTCTATGGGATTTTCCAGGCAATAATATTGGAGTGGGTTGTCATTTCCTTCTCCAGGAGAACTTCCTGACCCAGGAACTGAACCTAGGTCTCCCACTTTGAAGGTAGATGCTTTACCAACTGAGCTACATGGGAAGCCAGGTATGTTAAGTAAGTCGGAATTTAACTAACGCTATACCTTAATCAAGAAACCAGTGACATGGACATGGCAAGATTTGACAAGTGTTATGGGCTAGTAATTGGCTCAGTCAGTAAAGAATCTGCTTGCTATGCAGGAGACCTGGGTTTGATCCCTGGGTTGGGAAATTCCCCTGGAGAAGGAAATGGCAACCCACTCCAATATTCTTGCCTGGAAAATCCTATGGATAGAGGATCCTGACAGGCTACAGCCCATGGCGTCGCAAAGAGTTGGACATGACTGAGTGACTACATACCACCACAGTAATAACTGTATGGTCTCCCTTGTTCCCCCCCCCTTTTTTTTAATTGGAGTTGCTATTAATGTTTTGTAGCCAGTCCTTATAATTGCATGTTGTATATGGAAGGGAGAAAGCTTTACTTTACGAAATTTTCAGGTCATGAAGAATCATATCGAAGGAGTTAAACCCAAGGAACTGCATGAAAAGAATTCACTCCTCATTTGACCAACTTAGATTGATAATTTCCCAAGCTAGAATTTGATGGCATAATGGAATGAGACTTCGGGGTATCATGGGAGAGAGTGAGTGCATTCAGAAAATAAGAGGAATATAATTTGTGGCCAGGGGTAACTGCAAATTCTTTACCATCCTTCCCTTTCAGAGACAGAATACGGTGTGGGCTTGTTTATGTTTAAGTCCATAGTATGTGATGGAAAAATGATGAGTCCATTTCTGGTCTATGCCTATAAACAGACCGGTGACATCTGCTTCTTCCACTTGGAAGACAGCTACCATGTTGAACTAGCTTGAGACCCTTATACTCAGAAGACCAGCCTAGTTATAGTAACAGAGAGCTTGCAAGGCAAACACCAAGAAATCAGGCACATGAGTGAAGCCTTCCTACACTGTCCAGCCTAGGCAGCTAAAATCAATTCCCAATTGACTATTTCCACTCTTGGAGACACCCCAGCTTAGTCTCCATGCATCATGGAACTGAGACAAGCAATTCCCATGTGTCCTTTTTGAATTCTGGACAAAATTAAATGATTTGGTTAAACAAGTGAGAGACAGGAGTTTATAAGCAGCATGTGTGCCTGCTAAGTTGCTTCAGTCCTGTTTGGCTCTGTTTGACTGTATGTGCTACAGCCCACCAGGCTCCTCTGTCCATGGGATTCTCCAGGAAGGAATATCGGAGTGGGCTGCCATACCCTCCTCTAAGGCATCTTCCTGGTTTAAGATTTATTATTGTATCTGGTTCCAGTAGTCCAATTAATCAACACAATCCTTGTCTCTTAATCCTCCTGCACTGGCTGGCATTGGGTTTTTTACCACTATTGCTACTTGGGAAGCCTGGTTTATAAGGGGACATGTGTCTAAAAGGAAATTGGAGATGCCACTAAACAGAACTTTGTCAACATCAGAATTTATCCATAAACATATTTTGTTTTTCCTATAAGATTTTAAATTTTAAGTACATAATCTGTAAACTTTTAGTTTCAGGATAATAACCAAGAAAAAAGACTATAACTACTTCTTGAAGGGGAGTAAAGGAAATTGCAGTCATTTTTATTTAACCAAATGTACTTTTATTCTGATATTCTAGATTTTTGCTTAGTAAAAAAGTTGGTTTATTTTAATATGACCCTTTCTAATCACCACATTAAGGAAAAAAAATAAAAACTCTAACCAGATTGGTTTAAGATCTATTATCATATCTGGTTCCAGTAGTCCAATTAATCATCATAACCTGATTGTATATTATTTTTCACATTACAATTGCTCCTAAGCATTAATTGTTTCTCATGCAATGGGAATGGAAAGTCATCACACTCCTTTCTAGCACATGAGGTTTTGCAGAGTTCTTTGTATTGTACAAGTGTTTTAATTAGGCATGTTTTCTTATGGGAAAAAAATGATAAAGACATGCAAGATACAGAGTACATGAAAGGTACATATGATGGGAACAGTATATAAATTTGGGAAAAGTTTACAAGGAAACAAAGGAATTTCTTAGTAATTGCTTTTCTAATAATCATAAGGGGAATTCTAGAGAAAAGTTCATGAATTCTGTCAATTCCAGAAAATCAACAGCTTTTTGATCCATCAGCGAAATCTCAGATAAATAATTTCCAGTCTGGATAAATGGTTTGCAATGTAATAGTAGTTGATGGAGATTGTTTTCTTTCTTTTTTTTTTTTTCCTGAAAGCACACTTTCTTCCAGCCAAAGTTGTCCCATTTCTTGAAATTACTTATCTAATTTCAGTATCATAGGTAAAAAAATGTAAAAATCTCTCTTCATTAAAAACAAATGAATTACTATATAATTTTTTAAATAAAATCACTATTCTTATTAACATTCAGTTAAGTGAAGTGACCTATCACCTGGGGAAGAAGGCATTCACATTTCTGTTCATACCTTGTATTTCATTTCTCAAAAACCACCTCTACTTCAGGCAATTACAACATAGTTTGTCCTAATCTCTGTTTTACAAGATGCAGAATACACGTGCTGTATTTAACATTTTTCATTTAAAATTCGGTTTTTTGTTACTGCAATTATTATTGCTCCTACATCTTATAGGTAATATTTAGTTTATCTTAGATAACTAAAAAAATGGAACTTCAGATTATTATCAGTGCTTTAATAAATAAATAAATTGGTTAATACAACTTTATTTTTTGTGTAAACCTAAATCTGATTCGTCTGGTCAAGGTTATGGTTTTTCCAGTGGTCATTTATGGATGTGAGAGTTGGACTGTGAAAAAAGCTGAGCGCTGAAATATTGATGCTTTTGAGCTATGGTGTTGGAGAAGACTCCTGAGAGTCCCTTGGACTGCAAGGAGATCCAACCCGTCCATCCTAAAGGAGATGAGTCCTGGGTGTTCATTGGAAGGACTGATGCTGAAGCTGAAACTCCAATACTTTGGCACCTCATGCGAAGAATTGACTCGTTGGAAAAGACCCTGATGCTGGGAAGACTTGGGGAAGGAGGAGAAGGGGATGACAGAGGATGAGATGGCTGGATGGCATCACCGACTCAATGGGCATGAGTTTGAGTAAACTCCGGGAGTTGGTGATGAACAGGGAGACCTGGCGTGCTGCGATTCATGGGGTCGCAAAAAGTCGGTCACAACCGAGTGACTGAACTGAACTGACTGAAATTTGATTCAGATAAAAGATAACTACTGTAATAGTCAAGTTTATATAAAGCTTTCAGTACAACAAGCAGCTATTTATTTACACTATTTTCATCCACCACCATTTCATACATTGTTTTATACCATCATTAATGAATAATGTTGTATAATACCTATAAATTATATTATTGGAGAATAGGAGAAAATATAAATAAATTCAAGGATATATGTACCATTTTTAAAAACTGAATATTCCTAAGTTTTCCATATATATGTAGATACAATTGTATAATTTGAGAATGATGGCTTTGTTTCTAGATAATTAAAACTGATATTCTTAATTGTCTGGAGAAGAGATACATTCCAGACTGTATAGTTTTCATTTCTCTAATGAATAGTGTACAAACAGACTGAGGAAATTCTATCAGGTAGACTAGAATAAGTGGTGAAGAACCAATTATTTTTTAAATAGATTCTCTCAAAAATGTACAATGGGATGAGAAGGGCTGAGAAGAAAAATTAAAATCAACATAATATTTACATGAACTTTCTTCTCTCAGAAAAAGGTGGAATCTGAGAATATCTTTAAGCTTTAGAAGATTAGAAAGTTGTGATTTTTTTCTTTCTTCTTCTTTTTTTTTTTGCATTAACTTATCCTGGCTGCAGGAAGATAGTTCAAGGAAAAGAGAACTTGCCAATAGCTGGCTTCCAGCTTGTAAAACATGGTGCATTATTTTGGAGATCTATGTTAATAGTGACTATGGGGATTTATTTGTGTTAATCTTAAATGGATAGGGAAATAGGGCAATTAGACTTGCATTTTTTGTGTGCAAAATCTTCAGTAATTTATAAATATGTTTTATAAAAGAGGAAATTGTCAAAACACATTAGTCTTTACATATTTGTCATTTTTAAATTTTCTCCTATAATCTTATAATTGATCTCCACCTCTATTCAGTAGTAACATTCCTCACAAAACTATCTTCACTAAGGATGAATTGCACTCATTTCTCCTTATGACAAACCATCTGAAAGGGGTACGATTAGACTTAAAGATTATTTTCTATGTGAAGTAAATGCTTTCTTCCTGTGACTTCTATAAATTTCTTCTGGACTCAAACAAAATAAGCTTTAAGTCCTCCTCTATGTTGTATGTATTTAAATATTGACTACAATTACGATGCCTGTTTGTCGCTGTGCTACGCTGTGCTTAGTTGCCTCCAACTCTTTGTGACCCACTGGACTGTAGCCCAGCAGGTTCCTACATCTATGGGATTCTCCAGGCAAGAATACTGGAGTGGGTTGCCACGCCCTCCTCTAGGGAATCTTCTCAACCCAGGGATAAAACCCAGGTCTCCCTCATTGCAAGTGGATGCTTCATCACATGAGCCATAAGGGAAGTCCCCATTGGTCTCTAGGTATAACACATGTAATTATTTTTACTATTTGTGAAGTGACACATGTTTTGGTTACCAATACCACTTATAAAAATATAGGCAGTCTTTAAATATGTGTTGAACCAAACAGAGAATGAAAGATTTTGTATGGGGGAAGATAAGGAGTTAGAAAGATTAAATGTATTACCTAAAAATTTGAACCTTGAAGAGGGCAGAACATAGATGTACTCTCAGACCTTGCAACTATATTCTGCTGGTTTCCCTCCACACAAGGCTGGACTTCAAATATTGTTCATGTCAAAAGAAAGGAATGTATTCCTGAGGAATCTGCTGCTGCTGCTAAGTCACTTCAGTCGTGTCCGACTCTGTGCGACCCCATAGACGGCAGCCCACCAGGCTCCCCCGTCCCTGGGATTCTCCAGGCAAGAACACAGGAGTGGGTTGCCATTTCCTTCTCCAATGCAGGAAAGTGAAAAGTGAAAGGGAAGTCGCTCAGTCTTATCCGACTCTTAGTGACCTCATGGACTGCAGCCTACCAGGCTCCTCCGTCCATGGGATTTTCCAGGCAAGAGTACTGGAGTGGGTGCCATTGCCTGAGGAATCTACTGGAGCATAACTATGATATCCTTTTCTTTGCCCCATGAAACTATGCTATTTTTATAGTAATTTAGATTTAAAACCCATTTTTTCATACATGATTTCATTCATAGGATCAGGATTCTAGAGCACAGGAATTTGACTCATAGTCTTATTTTGTAAAGTAAATACAGGTATATATCTCTATTCCATCATGCCTGTACTGTATTAACAAAGATATATTCACATTTTTTCAACAACAGTGTGAATAATCATATGTATTGAGATCCAGATGGTAATTGAGAGAATTATCTGTTGCCGTGTGTGATCTCATTTTTAGGCACTTTTTTTTTTTTTCAAAGAGGGCATTGAACCATGACATCCCCCTTTTCTGCCTTTGCTTTCTGTATGGGATATGTAGGCAAAGAGTACTTAACGGAGCAGTGACTTGTTCACAGGGGAATAGGGAGTTTAATGAATCATACATACTTTATTTGAAAAATATCAATAACCATTCACTGGTCTATTCTTGCATAAACTGAATAAAAATCCCCATGTAAATGGTGCATGGCTTTTTTTTATGAATCACACTCTATTTTTTAGTACAATGCTAAATCATCTTAAAACGTGTAGTTTTACCTGCCAAGCCTAAGATAAATTTCCATCAGTGATTAAAGACTAGTTCCATTCCCTATAATCCTTGTCAATTATATGAATAGGCAGTAATGGAACACTTTATTTTCTCCGGTTATTAAAACACAAAATAGTAATGCAAATGCACTGTACAATGTCTCCTTACTAGATTGGCAGCATAATTTATTTAATCAAATACAGAAGTCAAAGACAGAAAAGCACGAGTAAGTTTCAGAGTCTATGCAGAACAGAAATGTGTTCTGTTATGGAAAGCCCACAAAAGATCAGAATGCAAATTTGAAGTCTTTCAGAGATCTCTCTCAGCATAACAGTTGCACATAATTTATATTCTATGAACATTTTAATTTCATTGGTAAAGCTGCAACTTTTTAATTTCTCCTTCAACACAGGCCATTCACATTCATTCTGAAGGAAAAAAGTATATCTTTAATACCTATGGCTATAGGAACCATTCATTTTAAGTTTTTAAGTCTCAAAGAATAGAGATCAGTCAGATTGGAATTCATGGTGACATTAAATCAAATACATAGGGCAATGTCACAAACAGACGAGATGGAGCCCCTTGCTTTCAGATGGGGCTCATGAGAAGGGAATGGGCGAATCAGGTTTTGGTGAAACTAGCTAATGTTGCTGCCATTAGCTGTATGGTTCTCATGACTGGAGCTCTGAGTGAAAATTTAATAAAATTAACACTACTTTCTTGATTTATTTTTTTTTTCTTTTCTTCTTAATCTTCCCTTCAAGATTAAACTCATCAGCACTTGACAAAAACTGCAAATAACAGCCAGATGCAGGAGTTGGTTTTATCTTTTTATGCAAGTATGTGGTGCTAATTAGTGCAAATTGATTAAACTTTAATTGCCTGATCCATGGCTAATTAATATTTATAAGATGAATGAGCAGGAAAACCAGACATTTATTAAAACACTTTAATGATTTTTCATATGTTTTGACAAAGCAAAGCAAATAGATGTTATGAGTACGGATGTGCTAGACTAGGGGACGGTATCTGTTGCCTCTTCTACGTGTGAATGCCCTGTAAATGTACATTAACTTTTAAACACACAGGTTGTAAGCTTATTTTTCTTTAGGGTTCTTTTTCAAACCATTTTCAAACACATTTAGTGTTAGGTCAATGCATCATGTATGACATCAATTATTGCAGGAATATATTTATTATTAGGTGTATAATTATATGTTTAATTGTCCCAACACAGGGATCGAACCAGTGTTTTCTGCATTGTAGGCAGATGTTTTACCATCTGAGCAACCAGGGAAGACCTTGACTATTATATACCGTGCATTCATGTATTATAGTAATATGTTAATGCAGTGTATAGCTGTAGATTTTGTAAGCAATGAAATATAAGCCAATATTTTTATTTCTAAGATGATAATCATTTGAAAAATAATACATAGACTATCAGTTAAGAGCATTAATCATTTGAATTTGCAAATTAAATAGACCTAATATGTTTCTCCTTAATTATTCTTGATGCCTAAAGTTACAATCCAGGACTCATTCTTATTTGTGCAAAACTAAGTTTACACTGTGAAATAGGTTGTACATCATATGCAAATTGTACAAATAAAGTACATAGATATGTACTTAAAGAAAAATATAAATATATATTTCTAAAAATATTAGTTTATACATGACTACTAAAGGAACTTTTGTATATTAATATAATAGAAGCTTATTTATAAATTAAATTCAATCATTATCTTGGCAATACAGTAGTCTCATCTTATTCTTGAAGGATATGTTCCAAGACCCACAGGGGATGCCTGAAACTGTGGATATCAAATCCCATATATTCTGTTTTTTCCTATAGGTACACATTTCAGATAAAAGTTTAACTTATAAATTAGTGTGACTGTGGCCTCTCTCTTTCAAAATATCTTACTGTACAATTTTCATATCTGTTCCATCTTAGCTAAGTGCTTATCATGCACTGTAGCCATAACTCTTGCAGTTTGAGGTGCAGCAGCAAAATTAGCATGGATTTCTTTTTCCTTCTTCACAATTACATGGATAGAAGATTCATTCTTATCATAGATCTTAGCAACGTAAGCATACAATTTCTTTCCTAACACGAGATCTTTCACATTTTACTTAAAGGAAGTACTTTATTGCTCCTCTTTGGCATATTTGAATTTCCAGCATCACTACCCTTGTACTTTGGGGACATTATTAAATAAAATAAGGGTCACTTGAACACAAACACTACCATACCACAACAGCCAAGGTGATAATCTAGAAGGCTACTAAGGGGCTAATGGGTGGAATACTGTGGACAAAAGGATGATTCAGGTCCAGGGCAGGATGGAAGGGAATGACAGCAGATTTAGTCATCCTCCTAGAACAATGTGCAATTTAAAATTTATGAATTGTTTATTTCTGGAATTTTCCATTTAATATTCCAGACCCCAATTGATTATGTAACTGAAACGGCAGAAAGCAAAACCACAAACAAGGTGTGGAACTACTGTATTTTACAATTACTTCACACAATCAATATATCTTTAGTGAAAAGCTTGTATCAAAGAAAAATGTTTCAAAAAATTAAGATTCCAAATATCTATTTCCCATATCCTACATTTAATTTCCATACTTAATTCTCTGCCATATCAAACCAGACAATATTTCATATTTTCTTAAATATGTACTTCCATACATTCCACTATTTTAAACAATTCTAATAAACTCACTGTTTGGTAAAATGTCATTTCAGTTCAGTCAGTTCAGTTCGGTTGCTCAGTCATGTCTGACTCTTTGTGACCCCCTGGACTGCAGCACGCCGGACCTCCCTGTCCATCATCAGCTCCTGGAGTTTACTCAAACTCATGTTCAGTGTGTTGGTGATGCCATCCAACCATCTCATCTTCTGTCGTCCCCTTCTCCTCCCACCTTCAATCCTTCCCAGCATCAGGGTCTTTTCAAATGAGTCAGTTCTTCACATTAGCTGGCCAAAGTATTGGAGTTTCAGCTTCAACATCAGTCCTTCCAATGAATATTCAGGACTGATTTCCTTTAGGGTGGACTGGTTGGATCTCCTTGCAGTCCGAGGGACTCCCAAGAGTCTTCTCCAACACCAGAGTTCAAAAGCATCAGTTCTGTGGCGCTCAGCTTTCTTTATATTCCAACTCTCACATCCATCCATAACTACTGGCAAAACCATAGCTTTGACTAGATGGACCTTTGTTGGCAAAGTATTGTCTCTGCTTTTAAGTAGGCTGTCTAGGTTGGTCATAACTTTTCTTCCAAGGAGCAAGCGTCTTTTAATTTCATGGTGACAGTCACCATCTGCAGGGATTTTGGAGCCCCCAAAAATAAAGTCTGTCACTGTTTCCACTGTTTCCCCATCTATTTGCCATGAAGTGATAGGATGAGATGCCGTGATCTTTGTTTACTGAATGTTGAGTTTTAAGCCAACATTTTCACTCTCTAATTTCACTTTCATCAAGAGTCTCTTTAGTTCTTCTTCACTTTCTTCCATAAGGGTGGTGTCATCTACATATCTGAGGTTATTGATATTTCTCCCAGCAATCTTAATTCCAGTTTGTGCTTCATCCAGCCCAGCATTTCTCATGATTTACTCTGCATATAAGTCAAATAAGCAGAGTGATAATATACAGCCTTGAGGTACTCTTTTCCTTATTTGGGACCAGTCTGTTTTTCCATGTCCAGTTCTAACTGTTGCTTCCTGACCAGGATACAGATTTCTCAAGAGGCAGGTCAGGTGGTCTGGTATTCCCAGCTCTTTCAGAATTTTCCAGAGTTTATTGTGGTCCACACAGTCAAAGACTTTGGCATAGTCAATGAAGCAGAAGTAGATATTTCTATGGAACTCTTTTGCTTTTTCAATGATCCAGCAGATGTTAGCAATTTGATCTCTGGTTCCTCTGCCTTTTCAAAAACCAGCTTATACATCTGGAAGTTCTCTGTTCAAGTGTTGCTGAAGCCTGGCTTGGAGAATTTTGAGCATTACTTTACTAGCGTGTGAGGTGCGTGCAATTGTACAGTAGTTTGAGCATTCTTTGGCATTGCCTTTCTTTGGGATTGGAATGAAAACTGACCTTGGAAAGTCTTATTTACTATAGTCTTAACAAAAATGACTTAATGATGTTCTAAATTGGATAGTTTAAAAATATCAAAACAAGCAATTGCATAATTGTTTCTCTCTTGTAATTTAAGATTAAGGCATAATCATCTCTATGTATAAAAGTTAGCCCCTCTTCCTTTTTTCAGTTCTCTCAACCTAAGATGTTATAAAATTATATTAGCAGTTGTGATGGTCTTTTGATATTCCACTTGACTAGGCTGTAGTTCACAATTAAACTATGATCTCAGTGTCACTACGAAGGTATTTTGTGAATGTGATTAAAGTAATCATAATAAGTTGATAATCAGTAATTATAATCATAATTGTAAATGAAATCATCCTAGGTATTCTGGCTGGACCTTATTCAAACAATTGAAAAGCCTTAAGAAAGCTGCTTAGTACTATTCCATTGTATATGGGTAATTTGCAGAGACATGGATGGACCTAGAAACTCTCATACAGAGTGAAGTAGTCAGAAAGAGAAAAATATCATATATTAATGCATATATGTAGAATCTAGAATGCTAGTATAGATGATCTTACTTGCAAAGCAAAAATAGAGACACAGACATAGAGAACAAATGAATGGATACCAAGGGAGAAGGCGGGGGAGTGGGATGAACTGGGAGATTGGGACTGACATACCTACTTTACTGTATATAAAATAGGTAATAAATGAGAACCTGCCATACAGTGCAGAGAAGTCTAATCAGTGTTCTGTGTGTGTTAGTCTCTCAGTCACGTCCAACTCTTTGTGACCCCGTGAACAGGAGCCCGCCAGGCTCCTCTGCCCATGGGATTCTCTAGGCAAGATTACTGGAGTGGATTGCCATTCCCTTCTCCAGAGGATCTTCCCAACACAGGGATTGAACCCTGGTCTCCTTCACTGCAGGCAGATTCTTTGCCATTTGAGCTACAGGGCCTAATCGGTCCTCAGTGGTGACATAAATGGGAAGGAAATCCAAGAGAGGAGATAAATGTATACATATGGCTGATTCACTTTGCTGTAGAGTAGAAACTAACACATTATAAAGCAACTACGCTTCAATAAAAATTAATTAAGAAAAAAAAAAAGAAGAGTTCAGGTTTCTAAGTTGAAGTAGATATTTTATTTCTGAATAGCAGCTTCAGCTTGGGTTAGTTTATAGCTAACCCTATGGACTTGGAACTAACATAGCCGGTCTCCCCAAATGTGTAAACTAATCCCTTGCCATAAATCTCAATATATATTTCTTACTGGTTCTTTTCCTTTTGTGGAACTCCGACTGATACAACAATCAATATACTTTACAACTTCAGTAAGAAATCAGGGGAACAGACATGTGCATAAATAATCACCAAACAATGAGATGAGTACTAAGCAAGCGTGGACCATGTCACTCAGGCATATAGAGAATCCTCTAAATAGGCAGAAGGGCAGTGTGGGTATGGTAATACTAGCATTTACACTTAGAGTGAGTAGTGGGCAAGTGGAGTTGAGTAGAGCATTTTTGGCCCAGAGAACAATGGTATCAGTGCATGAGAAATGTGGAGAATAACGTCCCTGTGTTGCTATTATGTGTGTTTCTAGAGGAAAAAAACAATTGATGGAGTCTGCAACTGTAGGCTTAGTTCAGATGACAAAGTACCTATATGATAAGAAAGGTTAGTGGAGTTATTTCTAGAAGGAGTATGATGATTAGATACATTTAGAAGAGGAAAGACACAATCAGACTTATGTTTAAGAAGATTATTCTGACAGAACTATGAAGGAAGGACTGACAAGATAAAGAAGAATGTGTTAAGTGGGCTTTTCTGTTTTATTTACATTAAAAAATTAGATACTAAAGTTTAAAACAAAGATAATGACCATGGAGATATTTGGTAAACAATAATTATGACAGACTGGTTAGTAGGACTAATTAAATGTGGGAAGATTAAGGAAGTGGATTGGAGTGGACAAGTATGGATATCAGATCTGGAACTCAGATATTCCTCTGTTCTTGATAACATGAGACTCTAAACATGAAATCTAACTCTCTAGGCCTCAATTTCCTCTGTCCTCATCTTGAGAATAAGACCTATCTTATTCTGGCTTTGTGAGAAGCAAATTAAATAAAAGTACAGGATGTTTCATTTTTATTAGATAATCAGCTGCAATGATTATATAATAAGGAGATGGAGGAGGGAAGCATGTATGTGTGCTCAGTTGCTCCAATTGTCCAACTCCTTGCAACCCAATGGACTGCAGCCCACTAGGCTCCTCTGTCCATGGAATTCTTCAGGCAAGAATACTGGAGTGGGTTGCCATGCCCTCATCCAGGGCATTTTCCCAACCCAGGGATTCAACTTGTGTCTCCTGCATCTCCAGCACTGCAGGCAGATTCTTTACTTCTTATGCCCCTGGGAAGCACAAGGTAGGAAGGAAAGAGGAGAAAGAGAGGAGGCAATAAAAGGAATATCCTCAGGAACTAGATTGCAGAAAGTCAAGGGCATCTGTGTTTCTACAATGAGAAATAAATATACTGAAAACTTGGCATTACATATTCACAGAAGTGAATGCAGAGAGATTCCAGAGAGATGAGGAGTGAGTTTCTCAGATAAGGTGATCAGAATCTACTGAACCATCTGCTGAATTTGCTTCTTATAAAGTTCACTAGTCCAGCTTTTGATAAAATGCTTCTAATTTTTTCTATCGCTCTTGGTTAGGGAAGCAAAGTACTTTTACAACTCTTCTGAGCATTACTTGCAAAGTATCCCTTATTTTCTCTACTGGACTGATTCTTCACTGTGACAGTACTTCAGTCTGAACTCACACCTCTAAATCTTTACCATTCACGGTGTGGTCCAGTGACCAGTAACATGCCCTCGCCTGGCAGCCTGTTAGAAAGCCGGAACCTCTAGGTTCCACCCCAGGTCAGCTGAATCTGGTTAACATGTTAACAAACCCAGTAACTTATTTGTATACACATCAAAGTTTAAGAAGCACTATTTAACCAACACTTATTTCTACGTCAGCAAGCATCTCTGTGTAAGGCCAATGACATCATGCCATATAACTTTTTAAATTTACATCCTAACTAAATGCTTCACTGATAATAGATAAGTCCAATTAGGGTAAGAAGGCTGAGCCTTCTTAAAGTGCTGCATAGATTAGAAAATTAGGTTAGACCTCATTAAAGAAAATGAATGACTTGCTTCATTTCTCAAAGAGGTTTAAAATATCCAATTGTATTGACACAATTTCTCTACCATTCCTGGAGATTATACAAAAAACAATAAAAGATAAATTAATTACTTAATCCTTAAAATTATACTAAATTGCAAATGTATTTTGGGCTCCATATTTTAAAAGTAATGTTCAATCTAGTAAAGAGTAAACTTAAGATCTCCCAATAACTAAAAAGAAATACTATGCTTTTTAATAAATCAGGAAATAAATAAAAATGTAAGAGTCAAAGCATGAACAAGGTATGTGTCAAGCAAAGATGTGAATGTAATTCTTTGCAGCGCTACTTTATTCATTATACATGGACTTCCTATTAACTTATTGGACTAACCTATTTAACTTAGATTATCTCTGAAATTGCTTCTGAATCTGTACATTACCTTTCTAGGTGTTATATACACTGAAAGAGGTATATTTCATTTTGACAATGGCTTGATGAATGACACTGATTTGTACTTGTAAATTCAAAAATTGTGAAAAACTATCATTGAATTGAAAAAAACTGCATTAATTACATGAAGTCTTACTTTCCCTTAATTCTGTCTGACTAGCAGCATTTTTATATTAGTTTATATATGGCCTGAATTTGTGCATCATTATTTTTCCCTCAGGTAGCTCAGAGGTAAAGAATCTTGCCAATTCAAGAGACTTGACTTTGATCCCTGGATTGGGAAGATTCCCTGGAGAAGGAAATGGCAATCAACTCCAGTATTTTTGCCTGGGAAATCCCATGGGCAAAGGAGCCTGGTGAGCTACAGTCCATGGGGTCACCAAGCGTCTGACAAGACTGAGCATGCATGCACAAGCAAGAGATGGCTCAAAAGCTCAGTTCTAGAATTATCTGAAGGTTCATTGATTTACATTTTTGTTAGTTGGTACTAGATGTGGATTGGCTGGATGTTGGCCAGAACCTTGGCTGTACAACTGGTTAGAACCTTTATCCATGACCTCCACACATAGCTGAGGCTTCCTTGCAGCATGATGCCTAGGTTTGAGGTTCTATAAGTGAAAGTGGAGAAAATGAGACACTATCATCTTCTATGACCCAGTATTGAAAGTTATATAACACCACTTTGTTGCATTCTATCCAATGAGGCAGCCACAAAGTCTTGTCCAGCTGCAAGGGGAGACTAGTCTTCTTATTGGGGCAGTAGCAAGGTTCTAGAATAATATGGGAAAAGAGAATATCCCTGTGATTATTTCTGAAAAATGCATAAACTTCACAGGGGAAAATGACATTTCTTAATCTAAGCCAAATTGAGCCTTTTACAAAGCCTTTTACAAGAGAGTTTAACTGTATTTCTCTTTCTAATAACAGGAGAGAATTTGTACACACATACTGATCCACAGTCTTCATTAAAGACTCTAAGCTTGTAGCATAGACTCAAAACTTTTCATAATCAGTGTTATTAAGGTTTCTATGGTAGATTGTTACACTGATGACTTCCAGTGTATGGTAAATAGGCTTCACCCACATTGATTCTGGGCTTTATTGTGTGGTGTAATTTGACAAATGAGATATTACAATTGGGATACAATTAGAGACTTGAAAAAAATACTTGCATACTTGGCCTTGCCTTCTCTTGCTGCCGGGGAACACTTCTGTTATGGACTTTTATATATATATATATATATATATATATATATATATCCCAGGCTAGTATGTCAAGATGAGAGTGGATATGGAGAGAAAGGACCCAGAATTTTCCATCCTAGTCAAGCTCCAAGTGCATGAGTAACTGTGATTGAATCCAGCTAAATTAGTGACCCCCATGATCATGAGCAAATAAATGGTATGTTAAGCTGAGAAATTAAACATGCCATTATAGTAGAGTGGATGACAACAGACTTTGTGTGACAGAAACAACATGCAATTCACAATAGAGGATTCCTTTGTCATTCAACCAAATTTGTGGGGTGTTTCCACTATATAGGTTGCTAGGAAATGAGTTAAAATACTTGCATTCTTGGAATTAAAACTATTCAAATTATTTCCCTGATCAGTCTCTAGGTATACTGATATAAGAAGCTCTTATCCTAGATAATAGTTATGACTTTCTTACTCCTCAGAGATTTAGGTTGGCTTTTACAATCTCTCAGACTTACAAATCAGGAGAATGCAGAGTCAGCCACACCTTCTGAAAACTATATTCAGTTTATACTTTCTCTGTGCTCTTTGCAGCTCCAAGGAGCCCCATGTTGTCCACATATGGCACCTCAGCTTACTTCAAACTAGATGCAAAACTCAGACCCTTTTCCCTTGTTCCATTCAATTCAGTCACTCATTTGTGTCCAACTCTTTGCGACCCCATGGACTGCAGCACACCAGGCCTCCCTGGCCATCACCAACTCCCGGAGATTACTCAACTCATGTCCATTGTGTCAGTGATGCCATCCAACAAATTCATCCTCTGTTGTCCCCTTCTCCTTCCACCTTCAATCCTTCTGAGGATGAGGGTCTTTTAAAATGAGTCAGTTCTTCACATCAGGTGGCCAAAGTATTTGAGTTTCAGTTTCAACATCAGTCGTTCCAATGAATATTGAGGACTGATTTCCTTTAGGGTGGACTGGTAGGATCTCCTTATAGTCCAAGGGACTCTCGAGAGTCTTCTCCAACACCACAGTTCAAAAGCATCAATTCTTCAGCGCTCAGTTTTCTTTATATTCTAACTCTCACATCCATACATGACTACTGGAAAAACCATAGCTTTGACTAGATGACTTTGTTGGCAAAGCATTGTCTTTGCTTTTAACTATGCTGTCTAGGTTGGTCATGACTTTTCTTCTAAGGAGCAAGTGTCTTTTAATTTACGGTGGCAGTCACCGCTGCAGTGATTTTGGAGCCCCAAAAAATAAAGTCTCTCACTGTTTCCACTGTTACCCCAACTATTTGCTATGAAGTGATGGGGCCAGATGCCATGATCTTCGTTTTCTGAATGTTTAGTTTTAAGCCAACATTTTCACTCTCTTCTTTCACTTTCATCAAGAGGCTCTTTAGTTCTTCTTCACTTTCTGCCATAAGGGTGGTGTCATCTGCATATCTGAGGTTATTAATCTTTCTCCCAGCAATCTTAATTCCAGTTTGTGCTTCATCCAGCGTGGCATTTCTCATGATGTACTCTGCATATAAGTTAAATAAGCATGGTGACAATATACAGACTTGACGTACTCCTTTCCCAATTTGGAATCAGTCTGCTGTTTCATGTCCAGCTCTAACTGTTGCTTTCTGACCTGCATACAGATTTCTCAAGAGGCAGGTCAGGTGGTCTGGTATTCCCATCTCTTTCAGAATTTTCCAGAGTTTGTTGTGATCCACACAGTTAAAGTGTTTGGCACAGTAAACAAAACAGAAGTAGACATTTTTCTGGAACTCTCTTGCTTTTTCAGTGATCCAACAGGTGTTAGCAATTTGATCTATGGCTCCTCTGCTTTTTCTAAATCCAATATGAACATCTGGAAGTTCATGGCTCACATACTGTTGAAGCCCAGCTTGGAGAATTTTGAGCGTTACTTTACCAGCATGTGAGATGAATGCAATTGTGTGGTAGTTTGAATATTCTTTGGCATTGACTTTTCTCTGGGATTGGAATGAAAACTGACCTTTTCCAGTCCTGTGACCTCTGCTGAGTTTTCCAAATTTGCTGACATATTGAGTGCAGCACTTTCACAGCATCATCTTTTAAGATTTGAAATCACTCAACTGGAATTCCATCACCTCCGCTAGCTTTGCTCATAGTGATGCTTCCTAAGGCCCCCTTAACTTTACATTCCAGGATGTCTGGCTCTAGTTGAGTGATCACAGCATCACGATTATCTGGGTGGTGAAGGTCTTTTTTTGTATAGTTCTTCTGTGTATTCTTGCTACCTCTTCTTAATATCTTCTGCTTCTCTTAGGTCTATGCCATTTCTATCCTTTATTTTGCCCATATTTGCATGAAATGTTCCCTTGGTATGTCTAATTTTCTTGAAGGGGTCTCTAGTCTTTACCATTCTATTGTTTTCCTCTATTTCTTTGCACTGATCACTGAGGAAGGCTTTCTTATCTCTCCTTGCTCTTCTTTGGAACTCTGCATTCAGATGGATATATCTTTCCTTTCCCCCTTTGCCTTTCACTTCTTTTCACAGCTATTTGTAAGGCCTCCTCAGACATCCACTTTGCCTTTTTCCATTTCTTTTTCTGTGAATGGTCTTGATCCCTGCCTCCTGTACAATGTCATGAACCTCTGTCTATAGTTCTTCAGGCACTCTGTCTATCAGATCTACTACCTTGAATCTATTTCTCACTTCCATTGTATAATTATAAGGTATTTGATTTAAGTCATACCTGAATGATCTGGTGATTTTTCCCTACTTTCTTCAATTTAAGCCTGAATTTGACAATAAGGAGTTCATGATCTGAGCCACAGTCAGCTTCTGGTCTTGTTTTTGCTGACTGTAGAGAGTTTCTCCATCTTTGGCTGCAAAGAATATAATCAGTCTGATTTCAGTATTGACCATCTGGCGATGTCCACGTGTAGAGTCTTCTCTTGTGTTGCTGGAAGAGGGTGTTTGCTATGACCAGTGCGTTCTCTTGGAAAAACTCCATTAGCCTTTGCCCTGTTTCATTCTGTACTCTATGGCCAAATTTGCCTGTTATTCCGGGTGTTTCTTGACTTCCTACTTTTGCATTCCAGTCCCCTGTAAAGAAAAGGACATCTTTTTTGGGTGTTAGTTCTAGAAGGTCTTGTAGGTCTTCATAGAACCATTCCACTTCAGCTTCTTCAGCATTATTGATTGGGGCATAGACTTGGATTACTGTGTTATTGTATGGTTTGCCTTGGAAATGAACAGAGATCATTATGTCGTTTTTGAAACTGCATCCAAATACTGCATTTCAGACCCTTTTGTTGACCATGATGGCTACTCCATTTCTTCTAAGTGTTCTTGACCACACTAGTACACATAATGGTCATCTGAGTTAAATTCACCCATTCCAGTCCGTTTTAGTTTGCTGATTCCTAAAATGTCGATGTTCACTCTTGCCATCTCCTGTTTGACCGCTTCAATTTGTCTTGATTTGTGGACCTAATGTTCCAGGTTCCTATGCAATATTGCTCTTTACAGCATCGGACTTTACTTCCATCAAAAGTCACATCCACAACTGGGTGTTGTTTTTGCTTTGGCTCTGTCTTTTCTTTCTTTCTGGAGTTATTTCTCCACTGATCTCCAGTAGCATATTGGGCACCTACTGACCTGGGGAGTTCATCTTTCAGTATCTTATCTTTTTGCCTTTTCATACTGTTCATGGGGTTCTCAAGACAAGAATACTGAAGTGGTTTGTCATTCCCTTCTCCAGGGGACCACGTTTTGTCAGAACTCTCCACCATGACCCGTCCATCTTGGGTAGCCCTACACAGCATGGCTCATAGTTTCATTGCGTTAGACAAGGCTGTGGTCCTTGTGATCAAATTGGTTAGCTTTCTGTGATTATGGTTTTCAGTCTGTCTGTTCTCTGATGGAGAGACTTAAGAGGCTTATGGATCTTCCTGATGGGAGACACTGACTGAGGGGGAAACTGGGTCTTGTTCTGATGGATGGGGCCATGCTCAGTAAGACTTTAATCCAATTTTCTGTTGATGGGTGAGGCTGTGTTCTGTCCCTGTTATTTACTTGGGGCCATACTGATGGAGGCAATGAAGATAATGGGGACTTCCTTCAAAAGATCCCATACAAACAGTCTATATACACAGTGCACATTTTGTACACAGTCTATATATTTCAATCATTTTATGATTTTATAAATATCTGATGGTCATAGGGAAGAATCCTATCTTAAAGCATAAAGTCTCTAAAGATTAAGCTGGTTCCATTATCTCATTGCACATTTCACTTTTTTTTCACGTCTTTTCCATATTCTTCTCTCCTCCTTTCTGATAAATGTCCAATGTCTCACTTATTCTAATCTCTCAGAATCTCATTTTCAATTTCCAAACACTTACAATCTTTGTCGGGCTTCCCTAGTGGCTCAGCTGGTAAAGAATCCAGTTGCAATGTGGGAGACCTGGGTTGGGAAGATCCCCTGGAGAAGGGAACGGCTACCCACTGGTATTCTGGCCTGGAGAATTCTACGGACTGTTAGTTCTTGGGGTTGCAACTAGGCGGACATGACTGAGCAACTTTCACTTTCATCCTCATACAAGGAACTTAGTGACAGTCATTTATAAACATTTTCTCTCATTCCATAAGACAAGAATATAGCTTAAAACTCTTCTCATCACCTCAAGGGAGCTTTAGCAAAGCAAAATAAAAAAAGAAGCAGGTTGAGGTAAAGGCATGAGTCTCAGGGGTCAAAGAGATAGATACACATTCACACACACACACACACACACACACACACACACACACACACACAAATGGGTAAAAAATGCAAGATCCCTGTTTTTCTCCTTCCTCTGAATATTCTCAGTCCCTCTATGTGTTTTTATAGGGACAATCAAGGAAAATAAAGGGGTCAGGTTGGTGGGAAAAAAAGGCCCACACTAAGCCAATGAGAGATTCTCTTTGGGCTTTCCCCTAAAGCTCATAAAAAAGATTGTCATTAACTTTGGAATAGGGACCTACATCTGTGGGAATTGGGCTCAGCAGCTATCTTTGACATTATATGGACAGAGTCACATTTTGATAGGGAAGAATGAGGTCAGCATGCAAAGAGAAGGAGAGACAAAGACAGCTGAGATTTAGGAGACAGAGAGAGATCATTATTTTTTAAAAGAGGCCCTCTGAATTTCTCAAGTATGTGATCCAGGGAAATGTCTATTTTTGTAAGAACTATTGATGAGTTGAATTCCGTAACTTACTAACAAAAGTTCTGATTCTTGCAGCCATGGACTGTTCATATTTAGCATACAGAATCAAGGAAAGATTCCCTGAACAAGTAAAGAGGAACACACAAGGTGTTCCTACTGCATGTGGTACTTGAGAAATGGGTTTCAAGTACATACAGAGCACTCTAAGCCTTGGAGAGGTTACCTGACAACTTAGGTAACCTTGGCAGTTTGTAAATTCACACCCACCTCAAGCCAACATTTGCCTGTCTTAGCGTTGTTTCCAATTCATAGTGTTAGGCAGGTTCACTTTCAATTAGAATTAGTTTCCCATCAGATTTTTTAAAAAGGAATTTAGGAGCAAAAACTTTGATATTCATATTTGAATAAAAATTAAGAGCAGCAGCTTCTGATGGCTTTAAAAATGATATCCCTGTAGGCAAAGAGAAAATTAGCCAAGATGGCGTTGGTCAGGCTCTCTCGTCTCACTCTACTCACATCCTACAGCTGTGATCGTTTGCGGTACTGCGCTCTGTGCTTCGTGATGTGGTCCTGTATAAGCACCACCTGAAACTTTCTTGGAGTCAAGTGGAGTCAAGTCCAGTCAAGTCGAGTCCAGTCGTGTAATCATCGTTGCTGCTGTGTCAGCCATTAGAGAGTAAAGGGTGTCTGCCTTGCCACAGTGATTAAATGTGAATGTCTGCAATTCCTAAAACTCCTCGCATTTTCTCCCAGCTTCCCCTCTCATGCCTTGCCTACCCTGGGTTCAGTGAACAATGAAATACAGCGAGACAATGCCTCTCGATCAATCTCTATCCTAAACTCATTCTTTGCAAATTTTTATAACCTTGCTTCCCTGTATTCATCAACTGTCAACACTTACAGAAATAGCAGCATGAAATAGTTAGCATCTGCTACACTAACAAACAGTCCCAAGATTTTCATGGTTTATAGCAGCAAGCATTTGTTTTTTGTTCATATTTGACCTGTGTTTTTAGGAGATTGGCTTGCCGCTGTTGGATTTGGCTGGATTCCATTAGGCTTGACTGGACTTGGCTGGACTTGACTGTTCACCTGAACTCTGCTGTCTTGGTTTGGCTTCATGTGTGCTCCCATTCCACTAGCAAAGGCAAGTCAGACGACCAAACTGAACAGCAGTGGAATAGACAAGCTTTCTCTGCCCAGAGGTAAAACAATGCAAAATTCCATGACAAAGGTGTGAATGTATAAAGCACTTAGAAAGAAGAAGAGAAGTGATGGGAAATAATATAATCTACAACAGAAATTGAAGGGTTGCAGGTGTGAGGTGGGGCAGGGAAAGTGACAACTTAAGACTTATTTTTATAGGCCAGGGGACATCACGAGCTGACAATTAGAAATCTAACCAAAATTTTGATACCTACAGATAGAAAGAGCACTTGAATTGAAGGTACCCCAGTAAATAGGAAGTAGCCACGTCATTTTCACTGGAAGATGAATCAAGTACTCTATCCCTGTTCCCCAGTGTATTCTAGGTTCGCCTCTGGGAGGTAATCTTTAACTGCATTAACTCATCTGTGTTTACAGTCCGACACATGCTTATAATCTCTTTCCCCTTACATTCTTCAGTGTCTTAAAATATCCCTCTGCTTCCCTGCTAGTCACTTAACACTACTGACAGGTTCAGTGCAACAGTAGATTGTGAGCATAATAAACGTTTAGGAAAGCAGACATTTTAAAGTAGACAAGTAGGTCTCTGTGGAGTAAGAGCAGCAGACATTTCTTGCTTACTTGATGATTTTTTGTGTGTGTTAAAATTATTTGGAAAGAACACCAGATATTTCAATTTTTTTATTTTTTGCAATAAAGGAAAAGTACAAGTTTCTTCTAGGGATTTGAATAATTTTGAGCCTATGTAAAAGCTTTATTCATTGAATTTTCTTTTTTCTTTCTAAACTTAGCTTTACTTTTAAGTATCTGTAAGAAAATGTCATAATAGTCTTCAAGTTCACGCCGATGAAACATGCAAATAAAAGCTTCCTTTCTCTCCTGATTTTATATCTCAGCTCGGCTTTCTTCTTCTCCTTTCTATCATTCACTGAGACTTCAATGGAGAAGTTCATTGAGGATCAAACAATCCAGCTGTTGTTTTCAACTTTTGCTATTTTAATGTTTATTTTCCAAGTCATTCCCTACTTTTCTTCTAAAAATATACTGCCAAATCATTTTTTGGAGCAACTCTAATGCTTTCTGTTGCTAGATATCTGATCCAAATCCAATATTTTTCTTGGCAGTCAGTGAACATAATTATAAGTAGGGATTTTTTTTCCCCTCTCTCTACATTTAGAGTTTGGCGAAAAAGACACAATTCATGATGAAAACAAATTTAAAGATTGATGGAAATTCTCACATTAACATAAATTCACAAATATCGCACAAAGGGAGAACGACATTGTTAACAGTATGCTCTTCATGTATGTTTGCACTTAGATTTCTCCTCAACACACTTTTATTCTGGATATATTTTGTGATTTAGGTAATGGTGCTACTTTCACAGCTTTTTAACTTCATTTTTAAAATATTTGTCAAAATGATAGTATGCACATAGAAAACAGAAATCTCAGTGTTGAGGATGACAATGAAAAGTGGAATAAAACTATTTCATTCCATTCTGCCATTTTAGTCCCAAAACCCATTGTTTAATGACTCTTGGATACATATTTTTTTTCTTTGATTTTCTTTATAACCCTAGACAGCATTCTTTTTATATGTATTAATTATTTTATCAAGTTTAGATCACATTTATGGTCCAAAAAAGAGATGACTTAGATCACTTAAACTGTCCTCATCATCTTTTTCTACTTCTAATAGATCTATTAATATTGTCTGTTTTTCTGAAATTTTAATTTTTTGAGATTTAAAAAAAATTTTTCTTGTTTCTTCAAAAATAAATAAAATTTCTTATCTCTCTCAAATTAAGTATTGTGAGGCTATTTACGCTTCTACTCCTCACTCAACCTTTTCTTTCTTCTAATTCCCAAATTCTGCCCACCAGCCATTTATGTCTATATTATCAAGACTGATATTTTCACCTCACTTTTTGTCAGTCATTAACTATCAAGCTTTGTTTATAACCATGTGTCTAAAATGTCAAGGAACATATGATAATCTTATTTTCAAAGAGTATATCAGTTCCATTTTCAAAGTAAATAGTTACAATCAATATTTGGGCATCTTTTTCAGTGAAAGTTTTCTTCATTTAAGCAATAGCTCCCACTGTTAATAGCTTAAAAGATAGGAAATATGGGACAGTATTATTATTTTTTTTTGGGGGGGACAGTATTTTTGGGTGTAATTTTAAGATGAATGGTATTGTCCTTCTTTAAGTGAACCATTTCATTTTTGCTTTAAATTTAAAGGAACTTGACCTGCAAGGGTTTTAGATGTATTTGTTATTTTTTAGCCAAACACTTACCATTAGATGACTGAAATGACCCCCAAGCAATTAATAAATAGTTTTATAGAGAGGCCTCCAAAATAATAAACATAAAGCCCTGTTGCAAATGTAAGAGCTAATTAAAATTAGCAGGATATAATTTTAATAGAGTCAACATGAATTTGGTGAGAAATGGCTTATCAGAGAAAAATCTGAGCTACCAAAATGTAGTTTTCTGCCTAATAGAAAAGTTTATATTTTGTTTCAACCCCAAATATTGATGTAACTTGATTCTCCATATCAAAATGAGCTTTTAACAGAGCCATGCAAGTGTGTGTTCAAGTAAAAGTATTAGAGAGAAATAATTTAGATTAACATATACATTTTAGCAGGTATTTGTAGAGCACATGAGAAGAAACAAGAGATTTTTTGAAGAGTCTGAAGAGATTTTTTTAAACAGTCTTATTTAAAATAAACTTTTAAATTACTTTAGATGTAAATATGAATAATATACAAATAGTCATAAATGCCTTTAAGCCAGAAACTAATATTTAATCATTTACTCTTTTAACAAATATTTACCCCAAAGAAAAAGAACAGAATTTCCTCTGTTCTTCTGTACTTTATACTTAGTGACACAGACAAGTAATTATGAAATAAATAAGGAAAATACACAGTGTGACAGATGGTGATAAATGTTATGAAGAAAATATGATGCAAGAAAGTGGATGGAAATGGGGTGCACTTTACATAAGGTGATCAGAGAAGATATCACTTAAGAAGAGACACTTGAAAAAAGTCTTTAGAAAATGAGAGAATGAGTCAAGGCAGGTGAAGGAATTGCATGCTAGGAAGAGAGAACAGTCAGTGGATAGCTGTCGACACATGCCAAACCTGTTTAAAGAAAAACAGGTTCAGCATAGCTAAATGCACATTGTGGCAACTTGGGTTTTTCCCTCACTATTGCCCCCATATTTCTTATCACATTAATGTAAGCTACACATAGTATAACCAAATAAACTAAAGGCATTGTAAGAATTTGACTTCCACTCTAAATGAGATGGAAAGTCCTTGATAGTTTTGAGCAGAGAAGAAATCTGGTATGTCTTTTACATATTTAAAATATTTGGCAGCTTTGAATAGGAACATCAATTAGAAGATCATTGCAGAAGTCAAACAGAACATGCGTGCGTGCTAAATCGCTTTAGTCGTGTCTGACTCTTTGCACCCCTGTGGACTCTAGCCCTCCAGGTTCCTCTGTCCATGGGATTCTCCAGGTGAGAATACTGGAGTGGGTTGCCATCCCATTCTCCAGGGCATCTTCCCAAAGCAGGGATCTAATGGATGTCTTCTGTGTCCCCTGCATTGCAAGCAGTTTCTTTATGGCTGAGCCACTGGAAGCCCCCTAGTCAAACAGAGAGATGTTGGTTAACTTGCATTAAGGTAGCAACAATTAAGGTTGTAAATGGTTGGATTCTGTGTAAATTTTGAAAGTAGAGAAAGCATAATTTCCTGAAAGATTACATGTGGAATAAAGAGAGAAAACTTAAGGATGACTCAGATTTACTGTTATAAGCAACAAAAAGAATGGAGCTACCATTTCCTTAGATGTAGGAGATTATGGAAGAGACCTCTCACTCCTAATTTAGAAAGATAGATAAGGTGTTAAATTTTAGTCATGCTAATATGGAGATGTCTTCTAGCAAACTGTATAGTGATGGCAAGTAGGCAATTAAACATTATTCTAGAGTCCAGGGGAGTTGTCTAAACTGGGAGCATCTGTGTATGCAGCACACTTAAAACCATGAGAAACAATGAGATCATCGACATGATGCATCCGAATAAAGTAAAGAAAAGCTCCCAGTTACTCCCAGCTTTCACGGTCTTGGAGGTGTGGTTACTAAGAAAGAAGGAACCAGGAATACCTAGTATCTGAGAAACCACAGTGATTAAAAAAAAAAAAAAGTGTATTAATGGAGAAAGAGTGGTCAGCTGTGTCAAACTCAATTTGATTGATGGTCAGTAAGATAAATTGGACCATTGCTTACCATGACAAGAGCATTTTCAGTAAAGTAGTTGGAAAAAAGCTTGGTTGGAATATGGAATAGGACAAAATAGATTGATTATAGAAATTATAAACAACTTTTTTGAGGAACTTTGCTGTAAAAATGAGCAGAAAGGTAGGATAGTAGCTAGAGGAGAGTATGGAGTTATAAGATATTTTGGTTTAGTATTGAAATTTCATCAGTAGTATCTTTGAATTATAGTGAAGATGATGCAATTAAGAGGGAAAAATTATGAAGATTCAGCACAGAGATGGAAAGATGTTGGAGGAGCGCATCTGAAGAAGTCAAGAGAAGAGGAGATTTGCTATATCATGAACACCATCATGTGAGGAAATTCTATGAAACACAGGATGAAGAATAGCAGAGTCTGTATTATGAATGATCCAGACAAGAGCTCATTACAGACTTAGCTAAATCTTCAGTTCCACATCATGGTTTAGGATTACTCCTTTGTAGTACAGAGTGAATATATATATATTATAAATATATATACATTAAAAACCCACTTTTTAATATTATTTCTACTTGAAATTCCAATGATAAGATTAATACTATGAAAATAGATTATCAGTGGGGTGGTAAGTGCAGTTTCTCCTACTTGATCCTCTTTTAAATTCATAAGACTCAATTTGTAAATGACTCTCTAAAAACTCTGTTTTGGATGGAGTTAAGCATGTCTCATGAAATATGATGAAATTCTGTAACATGGAAATCATTATAGTGACACGCTATTTCATGCTATGGTAATGTCCAGCAAGTAGCCTCCCACCCGCTGATGGTCCACATGATTGAATGTTGGACAGGGAAACAACTTTCAGTAAAAGCAAGTCAGAGACTGAATTTTTTCAAAGTGTGTATGAGTGAGCATACATGTGCATTTAGGTTACTTCAGGTATTAATTTGCATAAGGCAAAAAACTATTGTTCTTGCTTTCCCCATCTGTCTTCTGCATTGTAGAAATATTCTAAAGATTGAAGATTTCAGAGTCCTTAGAAGAATAAGGAAATTTTCATTTTCACTTCTGTAGACTGAACAGAGAATTCTCTGAGACAAGCAGATAGAGACTCTGTATGTGTGGAGGTACATTTGAATGCATACATGCATCAGACAAATTTTCCAAAACTGTCGAAGTTAGGGAAATCTTAAATTAGTAGATTTTCTTTTTTTTTTTTTTTCTTTTTTTTAAATTAGTAGATTTTCTGAGAGAACGATGAATAATTTTTGAACTATAACCACTGTCTACATTAGGAAGACTCCAATTTTCTTACTATATTGCTTTCATGACAAAAATCTAGTACAGAAATTTAAGCAGAAGGAATCTAAGTTTACTGTAAAAAGAAACCAGCAATACTTTAATTCTATACATTGGCTTCTTTTTCTGCTACCTCTGTTAAGTTCAATGTTTCATCAGACTTTTGTAGAGTCTTTATCCTGTGACGGACCCCAAAAGCAGATCAATAAAAAGAAGCAAGACTGTCCTCAATTTACCTACATTTCAGTGGGGAAAGCCTGGAAACAAATTCTTATAATCTTAGGTGACAGATGTAGTTGGACACAGTAAGTGCTTAAAGTCAAGAGGAAACTGGAAATGAGAGGTGTGATCTCTGTAAAATTTAAGATCAAAATGAAGATACAGGTCTTTTTTTGAGAAATGTCTCAATCCACTCCCGCCTCCAAAAGCAAGGCAGTATATAATCAGTTGTCGCAGCAGAGAATGCTCCATTTATTCAAGTAGAGTCAGAATGGGAGCAGCTGGCCATGGCTCTCTGATTCTCTCACAGGATAAGCTCCAAAGTCCCTGCAGTCACTTTATAGGGTTTGGTGTCAGTTCCTCTCACTAAACTCTCCCAGCACATTCACTCTGCTCCAGCCAGCCTGGCTTCTAGCTGCCAAGCCTTCCAAGAACACTCCTTGGTTAGACCCCTAGGAATCTGCTTTTCCCTCCTGAAAGGTGCTTGCCCAAGACTGTGCCTGGCTCCCTGCTTCCCCTCCCCCAAGTCTTTGCTCTAATCCTTTTTCTTTCTTTTTTCCGGAGTATAATTGCTTTACAGTGTTACATTAGTTTCTGCTGTCCAACCAAGTGAATCAGCTGTACATACACATATGCCCCTTCCTGTAGAGCCTCCCTCCCATGCCCCCATCCCACCCTTCTAGGTCATCACAGAGCACCTAGTTGAGCTCCCTGTGCTATATAGCAGGTTCCCACTAGCTATCTGTTTTCCTCATGGCAGTTTGTATGTGGCAATCCCACTCTCCCAATTCATCCTGTCCTCTCCTTCCCCTGCATCCGTATGTCTATGCTCTACTTCTGTGTCTCTATTCCTGCTGCAAATGGGTTCATCTGTACCATTTTTCTAGATTGCTTATATATGTGTTCATATATCATGTTTGTTTCTCTCTTTCTGGCTTACTTCACTTTGTGTAACAGCCTCCAGGTCCATCCACCTCAAACCAGTCAAAATGGCCATCATTAAAAAATCTACAAACAATAAATGCTGGTGAGCTTGTGGAGAAAGGGGAACCCTCTTGCACTCTTGGTAAGAAGGTAAATTAATGCAGTTACTATGGAAAACAATATGGAGGTTCCTTAAAAAACTTAAAATAGGACTATCCTATGACCCAGCAACCCCACTGATGGGCATATATCCTGAGAAAACCAGAATTCAAATCCCTTTTCAAAGAGCCTTTTCTGACTATCCTTTTTACATTGCTGCTCTGCCCCTTCCCCTTGGAGAGCTCCCTTACACTGATCTCTTCTCATTTTAACCTACTACTACATCTCTCATCTCATAATGATTTAACGAACTATATCATTTTTAAAATAATGCTTGTTCTTTATGTGTTTCCTTGCCTGATAGCTCCGTTGGTAAAGAATCTGCCTGTGTTGCAGAAGACCCCGGTTGGACTCCTGGGTCAGGAAGATCCCCTGAAGAAAGGAAAGGCTACCCACTCCAGTGTCTGTGGCTCAGCTGGTAAAGAATTCACCTGCAAAACGGGAGACCTGGGTTGGGAAGATCCCCTGGAGAAGGGAAAGGCTACCCACTCCAGTATTGCAGCCCAGAGAATTCCATGGACAGCCCATGGGGTTGCAAAGAGTCAGACACAACTTTCACTTTTCTCGTTAGACTAAGCTCCACAAGGATAGGCATTTCAGTCCAGTATATTTGTTGGTGCACCCCTAGTGCCCAGAACAGGGTCAAGCATATAGCAGGACATGATCAGTTTGTTAAATGAATGAATGCTGTAAAAACATTTTTTTCTGATGTTAGTTGGTGAGAAGCTCTTGCTTCTCTTAAGACTGTGACCAATGGTGCCGTGTTGTTATTTTAGTCATGATGACTTTAAAAGTGTCATGAACCATGCAATAGCCAGAGATGAAAAACCAGTACCAATACCTTACCAAAATACTATGGAAAATCTCTTTTATTTTTATTTTTATTTTTTTTAATTTTTTTATTAGTTGGAGGCTAATTACTTCACAACATTTCAGTGGGTTTTGTCATACATTGATATGAATCAGCCATAGATTTACACGTGTTCCCCATCCCGATCCCCCCTCCCACCTCCCTCTCCACCCGATTCCTCTGGGTCTTCCCAGTGCACCAGGCCCGAGCACTTGTCTCATGCATCCCACCTGGGCTGGTGATCTGTTTCACCATAGATAGTATACATGCTGTTCTTTCGCAATATCCCACCCTCACATTCTCCCACAGAGTTCAAAAGTCTGTTCTGTATTTCTGTGTCTCTTTTTCTGTTTTGCATATAGGAAAATCTCTTTTAATATTAGTGACTAATAGCTACTCTGTTATAACAGTAAGCACAAAAGTATATATATTTACTATAAATATTATGTCTTCCTGCACTAATTCATAAGTGGTTGCAGGGAGAAGATTCAGACAGGAGCCAGAGCATAATTCATTAATTCAGCAGATTTTTGAGTACCAAGTAGGTGCCAAGCAGTGTTTTGGTGTAAGGACTGAACAGTGAATAAGAAATACCCATAAGAATTGTGTTCTCATGGCCTTTACATTCTAAGGTTTCCATGATCTCTTTTGCTCTCGATATTATAAAAGAGATTGCTGTGCCAGCATTCAAGGCCAGGTCTGAGATCATGCATTCGGACACTTCTGAGAAAGACAATGCATAGCAAATCCACAAGGGGTGTGAGTAATAAGCAATATGGTGTTTAGTAAAAATTAAACAATGTTTTGAGCTCAGGATTTCCTTCCATACCTGCTATTCACATCAGTACTGATTGCAGAACAAGACTTGAGCCTATAAGACAAAGGAAAGTAGAGACACCTGCTGGAGTGACAGGGTGAGGAAACAGGAAGGAGCTGGTGACAAAGACTATGGCATTTCATCTGAGGTCACAGAAAGCAAAGGGTCAGAAATGTGAATAGACAGGAAAGTTGTGACTGCTAATCAAGAGCCTTAATAACTGGATATTACTAGTACTTTTATTATAAAATATGAGGGTAATAAAAACAATTTAATATTTGTGGTATTTAATTCAAAATTATCAAGTGTTAATTGAAAATTCATTCTTTTTAGCTACTAATAATTAAAGCAATAAAGGTAAGTTCAATATCCACTACTTTTATTTTGAGGTAAAAGATCCTAAGAAAGGTATTTTCCTTTTTAAAAAAAATTAAATCTTCTATGTAAATTAGAAAACAAGCATTCAGGATTCAAGAAGCCTGATCATTTTGATACACTGGGTATATATATTTTGTAAGAGGTGTAACAATGAGATAGATCTGTGAGGAATGAGGAAGAGGCCCTGGAGGTCATGGTGGACGTGTTTTCTCAGCTTTGCCCATGCTGTGCTAAAAAGCTGTTGTCTAAGGCAAAGGCAGCAGAAGAAAATGCATTAAAAAAAAAAAAAAAAGGGCTCCTGTGAATTTATGAGAAGTGCATCACGAAGACAAATATTTCAGCCATGCAATTCCATTCGGCCTTTTCAGCTGTGTGTCCATAGCAAGTCAACGGCTAAATTGAAAAATCAATTCCAATTTAAATTATTGGAATAAAGAACACCAGGAGTCAGAGATAAAATGGCTTTGTTCTCTGAGATCCTTTTTAATTGGAAAGTTATTTCTTCAGGGTATTCTAATGGTTCTGAGGGAAGATTGCAAAATAAAGTTGATCGGCTGGGGGAAGGTTAATAGCTAATGTGCTTTCCTTGCTGTTCGGCCGCCTCCTGTCTTTATGACATCCCCATCATATCTGGAAGGATTGAAGATTCTAAATCATTTGATACATGCAAGGACTGTATTTTCTCTTAGTCTTTCAAAAACCATCTTGAGGCTGGAACCTTGGCAGAACTTTCTCTTTCAGCCTTTCCAATCAGACTCACTTCTGCTTACAAATATCACAAAACACTTGTCTTCTTTCTTTTCTTTCTTTGTTTCTTTTTTTTTTTTTTCATATTCCTGATGGGGATGTTTCTCTAACAATGAAGTGGTAATTAATGGAAATAAAAGATACTTGAAGAGAATGCTAGTAAAAGCTCTGCTCTTTAATGATGGTAAAAGAAAAGAAAATACTTTGCTGGCCTGTATTAAACAGAGGAAAAAAGTAGTTACAGACTCAGGAAATGGAGATCAAATGTATACAGATCGGGCAAAGGAAAAACATGGTAGATATAGAAAATGTGAATAAATATTATTATCAAAAGTTAATATTGAATGCCCTGAGAAACCAAAGGTCATATTTAGAAAGCTTCAGCCCAAAATTTAAAAACTAAAGTTTAACTACACATATAATAGCCTTTTCTCAGCCTGTAGAAAATTGTTTGGGGCAGCTGTAGTTTAAAAACCTTAAATGAGCATTTAATTTGAAATTAATAAAACAGTTATGGTATGTGTTAGGAAAAGTTACTGAGGTTTGCTTAGTATATTTAATTACTGTAAAGGAGATAAATCTCATTGCCATGTAATGAACTCAGAAGTGTAGATATAGTAAATATGTACTTACGTTCTTGTTATTAATGCATTAAATTTGTAAGAATATTTAGGAATTTAATTAGCATTTAATAAGATGCTATAGCAAATTATAGTAGTTAGATGTTAAATGTAAATTAATATTTTTAGTATCTAATTGATATTAACTAATTAATTACTGTTTATTACATGGCAACTAGATTTATCTTTTATGGAGTTATTAAATCTCAATTAAAATGCTCTTTTAAGAGGGAGCATTCAATTAAAAATAATATTCTCTATGAATTCCATAACTCCCTTCTCCTTAGGATGTGAGGTGCAAAATGTATCAAATCAAATTACCAAGTTGCTTAGAAAGGAACCCAGTTGGGACTATGCTAGAGTTGTTCAAGCCATCCCAGAATTTTCCAAGTGAGGAGAACTAATTTTTTGAAAGTCATATTCTTTTCTCTACTAAAGTTATAAGCATATGGAAGCCTAGAAAGACCCTAACTCAAAAATCTCTCTCCACAGTTAATGATATTGGGTTCAGGTGTTATTTCCTCAAGAAAAGTAGCTACAGGTTATTAAAATAAAAATGTGATTTTTTAATTTGTTATTTCCCCTTGGTGTAACTTCATACATCAGATATAACATGGCAATTAATTGGGGGTGGGTTTTGCTAGAGGGAAGTTTAGAACATCATGAATTCAATAAGCAGTCAATAATCAAATGTATTAGGCTAGAGGGAGAGGAAAATGAAAGAAAAGGAAATAGACAAGTTGAAATTTCATTTTTCTGTCAAGGTCTCTGTGGTGCCTGTCAATTCCTAGAATATAGTGTGTATTCAATAAACATTTTCTGAATAGAATGCATTAAATCTCCCATATCTGGCACCACACAATTCCTGAAATGACTTTATAGTTATTTTGAAATCTGATCTGAGACAGTAGAGAGTAGAGGTTAATTGTCCCAACAATTTTAAGTCTTCCTTTTATGGACTTCCCTGTAGCTCAGATGGTAACAAATCTGTCTGCAATGCAGGAGACCCGGGTCTGATCCCTGGGTCAGGAAGATCCCCTGGAGAAGGGAATGGCAACCCACTCCAGTAATCTTACCTGGAGAATCCTATGGACAGAGGACCCTGGCCGGCTACAGTCTGTGGGGTCGCAAAGAGTCGGTCACAACTGAGCTACTAACACTACTAAACACTAATTTTAAGTCCTGATCACCTCGTTCAAGGTGTGACACCTTTGAAAAGTCATATTACTATTACTACTAATATTCTATTCCTTGGTATCCTCTGTAATTACAGACAACGGTAGAGCCCACCTGAGGATTATCGTGAGGGCTAATGGAGTCAATAAGAGACACTTGAGAACAATACCTAGTACATAGCAGTAACACCACAAACACTAATTTTTTTTATAATCTTCATTTTTAAAGCAATGGTGTTCTCTACAGTTGGGAGCTGGAGTAGGTACATTATGTTTTAGCTCACTAAAAATAATTGGAGAACAAATTAGCTTATTTTTATCTAGTTTACTCCCCTTAAATAATTAATCTCAGTAACTGTAAATATTTACCATTACTCGCAAGTTGTTTTTTGGCAAAGCTATAAATACTATGTAATTTTAATCTTTCTCTCATGAATCAATCCTTGAAGATTGTCATTTTTGTCCCTACAATTTTCAAGCATAATGAAGATATTAAATAAAACCTATCTTACATTGATTCTCACTTCACTCAACTAGATATCTAGCATCTCAGTTCAATAAATAGCCATTCATCATTATTTTTTAGTCAATGTTGGGTCTTGTGACTATATTCTTGCCTAAGGTCAGTGAAATTAATTTTCAGTTAATATTGACCCAAATTGTTTTTAAAACATAAACATGACACTGCTTATAATGCCAACAACTTATGTTTACTTCCCACATGTGAAATTTGCTCATGAATTTTTATACTCAAAAATACTTTTTTATATTATAACTTATTACTTAAATATATTTTTGTGCTCAATTTCTGTTGTTTTCTGAAACAGTGAGTTTAAAATCAAGAGAAATAAAGTCTCCTACCATCCACCCTAGGCATATCATTTATATTATCTTAGCTTACTTTTATACTTTTTTTAAACAAAGGTTTTGATAGAATAATCTTATTAAAAATACCTCTAAATCTAGCATGCTATTACATTATACTCAAACACTAAGCTTATTCTCTGTTATTTGTGTTTGGCTTAGCAGTTTTCTTTTGTTTGGCACTTTAAAATGTGTGTGTGTGTGTGTGTGTGTGTGTGTGTGTGTCCCCAGAAAAGAACATATAGAAATAATACAATTTTAATATAAAAAACCAGTAGACAAAAACTGAAATTAAATGGGAGATGCTGTCTCCTGTTGTGTGAAGAGTAGCAATGAAGATATTTGCATACTCATGATTAAAAGAATAAAAAGTGTAAAAATAATGGATGGAAAAGACAAGTCCGTGGAGGTGTAGAGTCTCATTTCTTTGATTCTTCACTCATCTCAGCTGATTCAACATTGGTCTTTAGATGTGTAAGACTAAGCTCTGTGGCAGTAAAGAACTAAAGGAGAAATGACAGAGGATTTGACAGATGTGCAGAAAAAAATGATTTACTCAAGAGGAAAAAGAGTAAAGATGAGAAGAGGAAAAAAGCAAACATTTGATCAGAGACACTAAAAGGGGAAAAAGAAGGGGGGAAATAACAGATACAGGATACAAGAGTGTTTTAAATGTTGAGATGTGTGTTTGAAATTGACTGAAAGCCACAAAGGGAGGACATTGATTTTCATCACTAATATTTTGAATGGATCCAATCAGAGTTTGACAAAAAAATATATATAACTAAAAACAATGAGCTAGTCACTTTGAGTATGACCTAAAATATCTGCAAGGAGAAGGGCTTAATAGACAAGGAGAAACTGAAGTCACCAATAATGACAAAATTGTCTAAGAAGGGAGAAAATTCAATGTTTAGCTTAGCATGGCTTTTCTTACTACAAGGTCTTATATACTCCCACAGGACAGGAAGTAAAGAGATGCTCAGGGATTCACTTGGCTCACAGTATGTAATGCACCAATTTTTGGATGTATTCCTCAAATCTGTGCTCATTTTGCTCTTGTCTGTTGTACATACTTGCTCATCTATTTCTATTCTTGTTCTGTTCTTTAGGTTCAAATGCATAATAATGTTGTGACTGTTTCAAACTCAAATTCTCCTAGTCTTCTGATTCTTCACCTTAGCTCTGCTGCTCCTCAAAGGACATTCCCCATTTTTACAGAGCTATTGAGCACCTGTCATGCTAGCACATTCAAGAGGAAATGGAAACACTATTTTATCATGCTCTGCTTTGCCAGTGACAAAAGGACTTCCATATTTCATTTGACACCAGTGGTGGCAGCATTAGAGAAGGAAAATGCTACAGAGATAAATCCATGGCATTATTTAGTTAACACCTACTGCAGAGAAGTAAGCAGTATCATATTCCTAACTGGAGATTAAGTTCTGGGTGGGTAGTTCTGAGTGGGTAATCAGAGATACATGTGCAGAGGAAATGGCATGCCTCCACCTGTATATACAGGTGCCAGATCCTGACCATGCATTCTCTCTCTTTGGTTTTCCTTCTTTGAAGTGAAGTGAAATGAAAGTTGCTCAGTCATGTCCAACTCTTTGCAACCCCATGGACTGTAACCGGACAGGCTCTTCTCTCCATGGAGTTCTCCAGGCCAGAATACTGGAGCGGGTCGCCATTTCCCTCTCCAGGGGATCTTCCCAACCCAGAGATGGAATCCAGGTCTCCTGCAATCCAGGCAGATTCTTTACCATCTGAGCCACCAAGAGAGCCCTTTCCTTCTTTATTCCTTTTCAATTTCCTTTCCTTTTTCTTTTATTTTCTCTTTCTGCATTATTTTTTCTTGCTTACCATCCTTTCTCCAAAGAGCTGCTGTCACCAGTCCCATCCCCTCCAATGCTTCTGCCACAGCCCCTCAGACATCTCCACTCTCACTGGACAGTGGCTGCTGCCTCCCACCTGGCTTCTCCCCCAGCTTTTCCCCCATGACCATTCCTTACATGCATCTTTACACGCTGGAGTGTACTCTGAGCATTAAGAGATAGGCTCTGGGATTGCAGAGATTTGGACTCTAATCAAAGCTTGCCCACTTGCTTATCTGGACAGCTTTCAACAAGTTACTTAATCCCTCTGAGCCTCAGTGTGCTAACCTGTAAATTGGGGGTGGCAACCTGGGGAAGGATTCAATTATACTCTATTAATATGCACTTAATACTGTTCTGTCATGGTAACTGATACTGTAATTTTCTCTTTTTAAAACATTTTTGAAGCATAGTTGATTTATAACAGTGTATTCAATTTTTCTGTACAGCAAGTGCCTTGAAAAAATATATATATGTATATATATATATATTCATATTCTTTTCCATTATGGTTTGTCACAGGATATTGAATATAGTTACCTATGCTATGCAGTAGGTATTACATAGATTTTTACATCTAGGAACAATATGATTACATTCACTCTATATTTTAATGGAATTCTTAGTAGCCTACTTGCTGTGGTTTTGAGATTGCAACCAGGGGACCAAGGGATTCTAGATAGACAGTAATACAGTGTCATGTGAAATTGATGAGTAGAGTACAGAAAAGTACAGTGTGGGTTGACTTAGCAGTAGCTAAACAAACCACAGAGCTATGGGGAGAGGCTGACTATGGCTCATGGACAAAATACCAGAGGTGATCTTCAAAGTCTGGGTTCGCTTGGAAGGTTGAGGATAGACATGATACTGACTCCTACACAGGAGTTTTATTTCTGAGAGTAGTTCAAATGGGAATACCATGGCATCAGAGAATACATTTAGAACTACTAAAACTGTGCACCTCATACTTAGCATCTTTCTAAGAACTTGCAGACACTTGGAAGAGTTTTGCATGTGTGCATGCGTGCCACGCTTCAGTAATTTCTGACTTTTTGTGACCCTATGGACTATATCCCGCCAGGCTTCTCTGTCCATGAGATTCTCCAGGCAAGCTAACTGGAGCAGGTTGCCATTTCCTCCTCCAGGGGATCTTCCTGACAGAGATCAAACCAACATCTCTTACATCTCCTGAGTTGGCAGGTATGTTCTTTACCACCAGTACCAAGTGGGAAGTCCAGAAAGAGTTTTACCCTACCTCAAACTTTAACATCCATGGAGGTCTTAGCAGATCATTCTGTCAAGAAAGACAATAGGGAAAACTATTTTCTTTTTGCTGAAATACTAGCAAATAATTAGAAAATGAGAAATCAAGTAAGGGAATTTTAACTTGAGAATTTAATTAGGCCTTAAATGCTGTGTCTTAGTCACTCAGTATTGTCCAACTCTTTGTGACCCCATGGATTATAGCCCACCAGGCTCCTGTGTCCATGGGGACTCTCCAGGCAAGAATACTAGAGTGAGTTGCCATTCCCTCCTCCAATGGATCTTCCCAACCCAGGGATGGAACCCAGGTCTCCCAAATTGCAGATGGATTCTTTACCATGAGAGCCATCAGCCCAGTCCTTAAATATCTATTTACATAATTGAAGGAGAAATTACATTTTTACAAATTCACTCATTTTGTTATTTTCAGTAGCCAAAATGGTTGTGCAGTATGTCGCTTATAAAGGCAATGGGAGAGCGTTGGTGCTGTTCCCTTGGGTGTCGCCCACATTTAAATTTGAATGCACC
The DNA here is from genome assembly GCF_019320065.1 of Cervus canadensis. Classification (NCBI taxonomy): domain Eukaryota; kingdom Metazoa; phylum Chordata; class Mammalia; order Artiodactyla; family Cervidae; genus Cervus; species Cervus canadensis. The sequence continues at coordinate 41,057,493 of NC_057394.1, read as the reverse complement.
CCTGATTATAGGATGCCTGATTTCTTTGAAAATAGTTGGAACAGAGGAAGAAAATAGAAAAAAAGTATTTGAGTTAAAGAAATAGAGAAGTTACACCAAAAAGAAGTTTTTTAGAGCATTGGTTCTTAAAATTCGTTGTGGATCGCTAGAACACACATGAAAGTGAGATAGGAGACATTGCCTTTCCTCTTTCTACAAATCCTACAGAATATTCTACTACAGATCAACCTTTGAGAAACATCGAATTAGAAAGAAAATGCTACACAAATAAAAAAATAAATACACTTACCTCTATTTACTTTTGTGTATCATAAGGTACACTTTCAACACAGCATTTGTGCAACCATTCATCTTGTCAGAGCGAACAATTTTGTTTGGAAACCAAATTTTCAGTCTCTAAGTAAATGATCATATATGTAGTGTTTCACTTCAATTTTGAGATACTAGATAATAGCAAGCATCATAATAACTTCAACTAGGATAGTTATAATATTAAAAATGCATTTATCAAAACCATAAACATCTTTAAGTATGATTATTTTTTGCATTAAAACTTGGCTAGGGTATTTCACCTTTTAATCCTCTTTAAAAAATTTAATGATAAATCTTTATCTAATATTCTTTTTTAAGATTTATTCTATACTTGACACATAACTTACCCATTAATATTAGTGGGAATAAAAATTTATGTGCATTCATTCATAGGAGAATAAAATTCTTCATATCATATTTTCAAATATAAAATTATAACTTCTGAGGATGTATTTGATCTGGGCAGAAAAGCAGGCTAATGAGCAACATTTGATTGATAATACATTGCAATTCATAATTGATATAATCTTAGATCTGCCAGTGCAACAAAAGGTCACTTCGAAATTTGATGGGAGGTAAAGCATGGGATAAGTTGGAAATGATATTGTATCATGTAAAGAAAGAAGATACTGACACAAATCTACTATTTCATATTAAATTAAAAATACCTTGAAAAGCATAGTAATTAACAGAAAGTCCTGAGAACTTGACATTCCACACAAATGTCACTCCCCAGGGTACTACACAGGAATTAAAGTGTCGTTTTACTGTCAGACTGATGTATACCACTGAACCAATGCTAGGGAAAAAGTCAGATTATTGGTGATGTTTGGGCTTTAAATTGTAGATTAGCCCCACTTACTCCTGTTTCTGTGTTAGAAAAGTAATTCTAAATCTTACTCCTTTTTATATCTTAAAGAGAGTATGTACTCATGTGTTTTCCTTTTCATTGAAAATAAAATATTGGAGAACAGTTAAAAATGATTTTGCCTGAATGCCTCATTCCCCAGAGAGTGTATCTTTATCTTATTAGAACACAAAATTTTACCCTTTGGGAAGAAAAAATTTCCCCATAAATTAGTATCAACATTGTCTCTCACAATCCCCAACATTTTTTCAACTTAAAATTATATCCATGTGTATAGAGAGACAGAGCATCAAGCACCATCCAGACCCAAATGTCACATTAAAAACCAACCTATAGGATGAAGTTTGAGTCTGTTAATCTAATTTTTGATACCTAAATTCTTTATGATCATGATCAATATTTATTCATCTCAGTCACTCTTTCCTCTTTCTTTCTTATATATGTTATTAGCGAAGAACTCCTGACTACATATAAACAAAAAGAAATAAGCAAACACCAGACAAATTCCTATGTTTGAAACAAACATGTAGAAAGGAAAGTCCATGGTCTAAGATGTAATCTCCACTGAATGCATCAGGCCTCATGTGCGTATTTATGTTTCTCTTTGCCCGAATAAAAACATCCTTATCATAATCAACTCATTATCCTTCACCCTATAATGCTTCACACATCTGTTCCTTTGACCCAAGCTTTCCACTTTTGCCTCCCTCTCACACCCTATTTATCAGCTCAGCAGATAAAGAATCTACCTGCTATGCAGGAGTCCCAAGCTCAATTCCTGGGTAGGGTAGACCCCCTGGAGAAAGGATTCAGGGATCCTTGGCTACACACTCCAGTATTCTTGGGCCTCCGTGGTGGCTCAGATGGTAAAAAATCCGCCTGCAATGAAAGAGACTTGGGTTTGATTTCTGGGTTGGGAAGATCCTCTTGAAGAGGGCATGGCAACCCGCTCCAGTATTCTTGCCTGGAGAATCCCATGGACAGAGGAGCCTGGAGGGGTCCACGGGGCCACAAAGAGTTGGATACTTGGGGTCACAAAGAGTCGAGTAAGCGCACAGCACAGCGCACCGTGTTACTGTGTTCCCTGAACTCTGGATCTGTGTTTTTCCTACACTTCCTCACTTTGAAACTCTTTGAACACTACCACATCTTTGTGGAAATAATACTGCTTCCTTATACGCTTCTTCAAAGGATGTTTTTTCTTTACGTTTGGTCTGAAAATGGCATCAAGTCATCTTTTCTGTTTATTGTCCCAGGTCATAAAATGTCCTCAGCCATATGAAAATTCCCACTCTTTTGGTGTGGAGAAAAGGTATCCCTCCTACACTGATGGTGGGAATGTAAATTCATGCAACCACTATTGGAGAACAGTATGGAAGTTCCCGCAAAAGCTACAAATAGAACTACTATATGATTCTGCAAATCCCATCCTAGGAATATATCCCAAGAAACTCTAATTTGAAATCACACATGTACTCCAATATTTACAATGGCCAAGACATGAAATGTCCATCAACAAATGAATGAAGAAGATGTAGTATATGTGTGTGTGTGTGTGTGTGTGCGGGAGACCTGGGTTTGATCCCTGGGCTGGGAAGATCCTCTGGAGAAGGGAAAGGCTGTCTACTCCTGTATTCTGGCCTGGAGAATTCCATGGACTGCATAGTCCTTCGGGTCACAAAGAGTTGAACATGACTGAGCGACTTTCACTTTCATATATTGGCAGCAGCTTGGATGAACCTAGAGATTATCATACTAAGTGAAGTAAGTCAGACAAAGACAAATATCATATGATATCACATATGTGAAATCTAAAAAATGATACAAATAAACTTATTTACAAACAGAAAGAGACTCACAGACATAGATAACCAACTTATGGTTACTAAAGGGGAAAGGAAGGGAAGGATACTTTAAGGAGTTTGGGATTAGCAGATACAAACTACTGTATATAAAATAGATAAACAACAAGGTTCTACTCTAGAGCTAGGGACCTATATTCAATATCTTGTAATAACCTACAATGAAAAAATATGAGAAAGAATAAGTGTAATTGAATCATTTTGCTTACACCAGATACTAACACAACATTGTAAATTAACTACACTTCAATTAAAAAACGAAAAATAAAGTTCCTACTCTTTTGAATTTTAGCTTATTAGGCTCCTTTACAATTCCCCCTCCTCACTGTTATCATCTATGGGCTATGTTATCCACATCCAATTCACCAAAGATAACTGTGATTTTTTTCCCCAAATCTTGGTATTATTAGGAAGATTTTCCAAGACCATGATAAATAAATATCCATTTCCCTGAACTGTCCCTGGTGGCCTAGTGGTTAGAATTCCATGCTCTCCCATTTGACTAAACTCTCAGTTCTTTGCCTTCATCATCTCAAGGGACTTTGCCTTCCTTCCATCTATTTATTCCTAAGGATTTATTCACCACTATGACTAATCAATACAGTTTGCATTCTCTTAAACCACATCCCTGTCCATCATTATCTCCATTCAATCATTCTCTAATTTGAGAGCTATCAGATGGAAACTTTCTCACCCTCCAAAAATATCCAAAGCCAACTGCAATTAAACAAATATTCTGTCTTCTTTTTAAAAAAAAAATTTAAGAAATTTACCTTCTCCTAACAAGGTAAGGTTCTGAATGCCAGAATTTTGTCTCTTCAAATATTATATTCATCTTTATTCCTTCACTCTTCTATAATTTCAACTTCTCAAAAATCCTTCCTGTCAGCATTTAAACATTATTTTTAAGCATCACACAAAGCTCTTATGACTGTTTTACCTCTATTACAAAAACTAACAAATTTTATGCTATATACACTTTCTCTTCTTCATCTCCCCTTCATTCTCAATAAATTCATGTCTTAGTTAGATTGTGAAGTCCTAATGACTGGACCATCAGGCAGTTTCCTCAGCTGCCATTCCTTACTTTCACCACTTGCCATACCTCTGCCGCTCTCCTGCATTGCTCATTTTCTTCTACCTATTCTCTTAAAATTACCCAGATTTCGTTCTATGACTCTATTTCTTCTTAGTTTCATAAACTACATAGTAACCTCATTAGTCCCCATGTTATATTATCTGCACATGAATAACTCAAAATATTTTACTTCTAGACTAAACACCCCTTTTGAACTTTGGATTAATACATAAAGCTGATTATTCGATATCTCTTTATCATACCTCAATTGATCATAGACAAAAATCATAGATCAATATATCATAGATAAGATAAATTACTGATCCTCCACTTGAGTTCTGCTGCTTCTTCATGTCTACTTGTTTGTTATAATTTATTTATTTTAATCAGAGCATAATTACTTTATACTATTGTGATGGTTTTTGCCATCAGTTCAGTTCAGTCATGCAGTAGTATCCAACTCATATGAACCCATGGACTGCAGCATGCCAAGCATCCCTGTCCATCACCAACTCTCAGAGTTTGCTCAAACTATTGTCCAAACAGTCAGCGATGCCATCCAGCCATCTCATTCTCTGTCATCCCCTTCTCCTCCTGCTTTCAGTCTCTCCCAGAATCAGGATCTTTTCCAATGGGTCAGTTCTTCACACATCAGGTAGCCAAAGTATTGGAGTTTCAGCTTCAGCACCAGTCCTCCCAATGAATATTCAGGGTGACTTCCTTTAGACTGACTGGCTTGATCTCCTTGCTGTCCAAGGAACTCTCAAGAATCTTCTCCAACACCACAGTTCAAAAGCATCAGTTCTTCAGTGTGCAGGTTTCATTATGGTCCAACTCTCCCATCCACACATGACTACTGCAAAAACCATAGCTTTGACTATAAAGACCTTTGTCAGTAAAGGTTCATGTTGTCTAAGTTCGTCATAGCTTTTTTTACCAAGGAGCAAGCGTCTTTTAATTTCATGGCTGCAGTCGCCATCTGCAGTAATTTTGGAGCTCAAGAAAATAAAGTCTGTCACTGTTTCCATTGTTTCCCCCATCTATTTGCCAGGAGGTAATGGGACCAGATGCCATGATCTTAATTTTTTTAATGTTGAGTGTTAAGCCAGTTTTTTCACTCTCCTCTTACACTTTCATCAAAACTTTCTTCAATTCCTCTTCACTTTCTGCCATAAGGGCAGTGTCTACTGTGTAGATGAGGTTATTGATATTTCTCCCGGCAATCTTGATTCCAGCTTGTGCTTCATCCAGTCTGGCATTTCTCATGATGTACTCTGCATATAAGTTAAATAAGCAAGGTGACAGTATACACCTTGATGTACTCCTTTTCAATTTGGAACCAGTTGGTTGTTCCATGTCCAGCTCTAACTGTTTTTTCATGACCTCCATACAGATTTCTCAGGAGACAGGAAAAGTGATCTGTTATTCCCATCTCTTTTAGAATTTTCCACAGTTTGTCGTGATCCACAGTCAAAGGCTTCAGTGTAGTCAATGAAGCAGAAGTAGATGCTTTCCTTGAATTCTCTTGCTTTTTCTATGATCCAATGGACTTGGGCAATTTGATCTCTGGTTCCTCTGCCTTTCCTAAATCCAGCTTTAACATCTGGAAGTTTTCAGTTCACACACTGTTGAAGACTAACTTGGAGAATTTTGAGCCTTACTTTGGGTTAGAACGTGAGATGAGTGCAATTGTGCAGTAATTTGAACATTTTTTTTTTTTTTTTTTTTTGGTATTGCCTTTCTTGGGATTGGAATGAAAACAGACCTTTTCCAGTCCTGTGACCTCTGCTGAGTTTTCCAAATTTGCTGGCATATTGAGTGCAGCACTTTCACAGCATCATCTTTTAGGATTTGAAATCACTCAACTGGAATTCCATCACCTCCACTAGCTTTGTTCATAGTGATGTTTCCTAAGGCCCGCTTGACTTCGCATTCCAGGATGTCTGGCTCTAGGTGAGTGATAACACCATTGTGGTTATCTGGATGATGAAGATCTTTTTTGTATAGTTCTTCTGTTTATTCTTCCCACCTCCTCTTATACCTTCTGCTCTTTTTAGGTCCATACCATTTCTGTCCTTTTTGTGCCCATCTTTGCATGAAATGTTCCCTTGGTATCTCTAATTTTCTTGCAGAAATCTCTAGTCTTTCTCATTCTATTGTTTTCCTCTATTTCTTTGCATTGATCACTGAGGAAGGCTTTCTTATCTCTCCTTGCTCTTCTTCGGAACTCTGCATTCAGATGGGTATATCTTTCCTTTTCTCCTTTGCCCTTCACTTCTCTTCTTTTCTCAGCTATTTGTAAGGTCTTCTGAGACAACCATTTTGCCTTTTCGCATTTCTTCTTCTTGAGGATGGTTTTGACCACTGCCTCCTGCACAATGTTACATACCTCCATCCATAGTTCTTCAGGCACTCTCTCTATCAGATCTAATGCCTTTAATCTATTTCTCACTTCCACTGTATAGTCATAAGTGATTTGATTTAGGTCATACCTGAGTGCTGTAGTGGTTTTTCCCTACTTTCTTCAATTTAAGTCTGTATTTGGCAATAGGGAGTTCATGATCTGAGCCACAGTCAGCTCCCAGTCTTGTTTTTGCTGACTGTACAGAGCTTCTCCATCTTTGGCTGCAAAGACTATAATCAATCAATCTGATTTTGGTATTGACCATCTGGTGATATCCATGTGCAGAGTCATCTCTTGTGTTGTTGGAAGAGGGTGTTTGCTATGATCAGTGCGTTCTCTTGGCAAAACTCTGTTAGCCTTTGTCCTGCTTCATTTTGTACTCCAAGGCCAAACTTCCTGTTACTCCAAGTATCCCTTGACTTAATACTTTTGCATTCCATTCCCCATGATGAAAAAGACTTTTTTTTTTTTTTGGTGTTAGATCTAAAAGGTCTTGCAGGTTTTCATAGAACTGTTCGACTTCAGCTAATTTGGCATTAGCGGTTGGGGCATAGGCTTGGATTACTGTGATATTGAATGATTTGCCTTGGAAACAGAGATCATTCTGTCATTTTGAGACTGCACCCAAATACTGCATTTTGGACTCTGTTGATGAAGAGGACTACTCCATTTCCCCTTAGGCATTCTTTCCCACAGTAGTAGATTAATGATCATCTGAATTAAATTTGCCCATTCCAATCCATTTTAGTGCACTGATTCCTAAAATGTTGATGTTCACTCTTGCCATCTCCTGTTTGACCACTTTCAATTTACCTTGATTCATGTATGGTTATTTCCATACATTAACATGAATCAGCCATGGGCATACATGTGTTCCCCCCATCCTGAACCCCCTCCCACATACCTCCTCACCCTATTCTTCTGGGTTGTGTCATAGCACCAGCTTTGGGTGCCCTGCTTCATACATTCAACTTGCACTAGTTATCTATTTTACACACTCAATGTACATGCTTCAATGCTATTCTCTCAAATCATCCCACCCTCACTTTCTCCCACTGAGTCCAAAAGTGTGCTCTTTACATAAAAGTTTCAAAAACTGTCATGTGAAATGACTTACAAAACCTACATTACAATTGAGACAATACTCTTTTTCCCCATTCTGCCATCAAGCCCTATAAATTTCACTTTCAAAGAATAGTACAAGTCATTCATTTCTTCTCATCACATTTCCATTCATCTTGGGTCTACATGAAATCATTTATTTCTTGATTATTACAAGGACTTCCTAATTGTAATCCACATTTCTCTTTCATTTCTTCTAATACATGAAACTTATCTAGCTTAAAATATACATATACATGTGTATATTCCACTTATGGAAAGTGAAAATATAATTGCACAATTTGTGAGCTATCACAAACTTTTATATGTTCATGCAGTAAGCAACCATATCAAAAAACAGAACATTACTAACGCTCATGATGTCACCTTTGAGCTAGATTTATTTCACTCCCCTCTCTCATAACTTCTAACAGAATGGAATAATTGTGCCTGTTTTATCATTTACCATTTTAGACATATAGCCTTTCATTGCTAAATTTGAAATCATTTTCACAAAAAAATGGATAAAACACTTGAATAGACTCTTCAGAAAATAAAATGTACAACATCCAAAAACTGCATGAAGGAACAGTCAAATAATTAGTTATCAGGGAATTGCAAATTTAATCTATGAGTTACCACAACATGCCAATAAGAATAGCTAAAATTAAAAGACTGACAACACCAAATTCTGAAAAGAACATAGAGTAGTGTAAATTTTCATACATTGCTAATAAGAATAAAGAGGAACTAGCACTATGCAAAATGGTTTATAGTTCTTTTGTAAAAAATAAATATATACTCATTATGGCCCCGAAATTCCACTCCTAGTTTTCTAAGAAAATTTAATGCTACACATATAAAAGCAAACAAGCAAAAAAAAAAAAAAAACTTGACGAAGAATGCTCATAACAACTATATTCAAATGCCTCAAAATTGAAAAGAGCCCTGATATCCATTGGGAAGAGAATGAATAACCAAATACAAATATTTGTATATTCACACGATGGAATATCATCTAGTAATAAAAAAATATTCAAATACACACAATAGTTTAGGTGAATCTCCAAATGATGTGCCAAGTAAAGGAAAAAAATCTTTATATAAAATAATATATACCACAGGAGTCCACATACATGAATTTCCAGCACAGATATAACTAATCTATGGCAAAAAAAAAAAAAAAAAACACAGCAATAGATGCCTGTATGGGCATATAGGTAAATATTAATTGGAAAGAGGCAGGAGGGAACTTCCTGGGGTAATAATAAGAGTTTATACACAGAAGAGGTTCAACTTACACAGGTTATACATCTGTTAAACTTTTTGTTAACATTAGGAACTCACTGCTAGTGAGAAGGCAAATTATAATAAACACTTTAAATTCTATGTGAAGTATTTCGTAATATTGAAAAAATGTTCATGCTATGATTGATTAAATCATTGTGCTTCCAAATATAGAATCATAATAAATACATCTTACACATCCAAAGATATATGTAAAAGAATATTCAAAGAATTGTTTTTAATTGTCTTCGAAACTGGAAACAAGTTACATGGCCATCAGTTGTAGAATGGATAAATAAATTGTGCCACACAATATTTTACTGTACATTTCTTAGAGCAATGTAAATGAATTAGCTAGAACTACACCAACAATGTTGATGATTCTTACAAATGCAATTTTGAAAAGAACAATCAAGACACAAAAGATAATTACATGTGATCCCACTTTTACAAGTTCTGAGAATAGATAAAACTAAACCATATTATTTGAGGATATTTTCATAAATGCTAAAAGCATTTTTTGGATGAAAACAAAATTTTTAATGTAAAGGCCAATGCCTTGGCAGGAAGGAATTCTTTGGAAAAAAAAAAAAAACAGACTGGAAAAGCTACTAAAGTGTACATGGTTTCTTAGTTATTCACCTTTTTGATATTAACTTGGATTCGTGTTATAATTTTTTTAATGTAAATTTTATTTTATTTTTTTCAATTTATTTTTATTAGTTGGAGGCTAATTACTTACAATATTGTAGTGGTTTTTGCTATACATTGACATGAATCAGCCATGGATTTACATGTATTCCCCATCCCGATGGATTAGTGTTTTAAAATTTTAAACTATGACATTCATTTTAAAGTGAAAATCCTTGATAAAACACTTCTGTTACTCTACATACTTGTATTGACTCTCTGTTTTTTGGAAACTAGATGAGTATAATATTAACCTGTGGTCTTATATATATGTATTGTATATATGTGGTCCATATTAAACAGCTTTATATATATATATAAAACTACAAGTTAACACTATACTCATCTAGTTTCCAACTTTATATAAAGTTGTTTAATATGGACCACATATATAGGCTTATATATTTTCCAGTGACATACACCAATTGCTAAAACACATATAATTGTATAAACTATTAAGATGATACATATAAAACTTAAAATAAATATTTTTACTGTTCAGTGGACTAACCTATGAGCCTTTTGTGAATGAGATGGAAGATATTTTTGCTTTCTCAGCAAATTTGTTTTCTCAGGTTACATAGTAGTTATGTTCCTATACTGAAGTTTGTTTTAATACAGTTTGGTTTGCAAAGTTTTGAATATAAATTTTACATGAAGTGTTTTATGATATTAAATAGAAGAAATCAAGTTTGATTTTGCAAGCTTGATATTTCTGACTCTAACACCAATGCTAAAATTTTAAAGGAGGTGTACTGGAAGCTTTCGATTGTTTTTTTCTTTTCACAGGAAGAGTACCTGCAAATAAATCTTTGTATCTACTAGTCTGACACCTCAAGTCTATTCTTGAACTTCCACAATGAATGGTATGTGATCAACTATTTCAGATTTTTCCATTACTAAAATTACATTTCTAATGTAAGGATGGGTTATTATTAGCTAAAGCTTTTATTTCCTGGGATTAGATAAAATGAAAAGGGTTATTTCTGTTGATACACCCCATTTCACATTGCAATGCAACTATTCAACTGAAAACGTCCTTATATTTCTATTTGAATGGTCAAGGAATGGCTGATTATGTGTTATTGGCCTTTAAAGGGCCAGTGTCACTAATAGCCAAAACAAAATTATTCATTCAATAATTCTATAGAATTATTAATTCTGCAGAGAGCAATTTAGATTGTCTCTCAATTTTCTTGCAATAATATTGAAAGATTATAATATTTTTAACAAATATGTGAAATAGAAACACTATATTATCTTATAATAATGTCAGATGAAAACTTATATTCATATCTAAAAATAAAGCTTACTTATAAAATTGGTAAGATGTATTTCTTATTAATCATTCAGAAGTTCCTATATTTAGGAATACTTATAAGCATTCGCCATCACTGGGGTACACTGCCTTATATAATAGCCCTTTGCTTCCCATTGTTTGAAAAAGGATACAATTGATTCAGGAAACACCAAGGGATTTTTCATGGGAGTAAAAAGTAACAACATAGTTTATGGTGAAGACAGTTTATGAGAACAAGTTATTCCTTTGTGGTTGAACAAAACTTTAGTTCTACACCTGCCATATTTAGCACAGATAACTGGACCCACATAATGTCAGTATTACTGAAAATTATCATGTGCCTACTGATATAAATAGTATTATATAAATATAATAAAATACAAATTTCTGAAAACAGAAAAATGGTATAATTTCACTGAATCACAATAACTGGATATGCAGAAATTACTACTAAATCTAGCACTTGGAAAAGAAGTAGTTGTAACACATAATTTAATGAAATAATACACTTAAATGACATTTAGACAACAAGTTATAAAACATATATGAAATGTGGTGAGTATAACCATAGTCAGAGAAGTAGCTAATTTGAATATAGGCTATATTCTTAGATTTAAAATCATATAACTTTTGACAGTTGGACAAATGTATGAATGTAGCTAGAAAATATAATATCTGGAAACTATTAGATAATCCTAAATTTTATGACAGTAGTAATAAAGATAACAAATCTGCACATATAATGACTACACAATGAAGCTCAGTTGTTGCTGTGCTTCTCATATTTAAAACAATTAAAAATTCAATCATGAAAATGCATTGATAAAATAAATTCAATATAATGATAAAATAATAATTTGTTAAACATCATCCTAAATAACTGTAAGTGCAAATGAGGTGTCCAAGCCTTCATCTCATGATATTTTCCTTTTTTTCTGTTTTAATGTTGATTTGACCTCTGAGAGTTCAATATAGAAACACAATGGAGACGTAAGTCTCCCTTACAAGGATGGTGACAATTGTTTATCTACTGTGTCTGTCTAGTGCATCTGTCTTTTCCAACTCCTGTCTATAACATGTGCTGTTTTCCCGCAGCTTTCCTGCAAAGTTTGCTCTTATAACCCATGTAGATATAGGAAGAAAACAAACCTTTTCAAAGAATGTTAGCACGCTAGTCATTTAGTCTTTCTAAATTAATAACATGAAACTGCTGTTTTTCTTTCAGTTTCTGCATATCAGAATTACAAGCTCAGAAATCTGTGGAGGGTTTAGATTTTAGCTAAGCCACAACTACCACTGAGTTCAGCACATCCCTCTTTCTCAAAACTTTCTCTCTCCCCTCCCCACCTATCCGTGCACTACTCTTGGACTCCTCATTTTCTCTTCTAGTAGAAATTAGCTAGCCCAGGACTTTAAGTACAGAAATGAGCATTGATTACAGTATGAATTTTATGTTTCCTGGTGCTTTTTAATAATATGCTGATTTGAGGCTTCTGTATTACTTTGAATGAGAGGCTACAGCTTTAACGGTGACTCCTATTCTTCTAATCTGTTCTTTAATTGAAGCAGAGACCTAAAAAAAATCTACATATATGCAGAGGCAGATTTGGAAATGGAATATTTTCTTTCTCTAGGTAGTATTAATATAGTCATATATTTAGACAGTCACCTAGGCAAGAAGCAGATACGGACTACTATTCAAGTATTATTTGATCATCCTTGGAGCTGATGCAGACTTTCTCTCCCCCAAAATAATATTAACCATCTCTACTTCCCTTGATGACAAGGTGGAAACAAAGCCTATAACTGCTGTAACTATGCCTCCTCAGAAAAAATGATTAAGGTATTCCGGGAATGGAATTAGCAAGGGTAGCACATATAGTGATTTTTTTTATGTCTTTTTAATCTCTCCTTACTTTCTAAGTGAGAATAGGTGAGGACGAATCAGTGAGCATAGACTGTGTGTAATTGGGTTTCTCTCTAGAAGACTATGGGCTTCCATGCTGGCTCAGATGGTAAAGAATCTGCCCGCAATGTGGGAGACCCAGGTTCTATCTCTGGGTTGGGAAGATCACCTGGAGAAGAGAATGGCTACCCACTCCAGTATTCTTGTCTGGAGAATCCCATGGACAGAGGAGACTGGCAGGCTACAGTCCATGAGATTGCAAGGAGTTGGATCCATCTGAGTAACGAACACTTTCACACTTTCACTAGCAGACTGGAACCCACAGACCACACCATTAACCATCACTTTGCCTCAAGTTCTATAGAAGAGATTGTTTCCCTTATAATTATTACCTCATGACCTCATAGAATGAAAAGTAAAGAGCCTAACAAAATGAATTATGTGAAATCAAAATATATTATACTGTTTCAAACTATGTTCAACATTGTACTAACTATTTTTGTTACATATTATTTTAAGGTTCATACTTTTCATACATGCTTTAGGAATAGGAAGGGCAATTTAAATGCAAAATGCTTTTTTTTTTTTTTCCAGAGAGGGTGTAAACCTTTAAATGCATCATTGCACATGTGGATGAACCTTTCATAAAAATGGAAAGTGAGTAATGAGGTGCATCTATCTCCCCACTATGATTACTTATGAAATTCTATGGCAGGCACATTCCTCTATGATTAAATAATTCTGAATCATTTTCTGCCAAGTTCTTTTTTAAAAAATTTACACTTGGGTTTTATTTGTGAATGCTTTTATTCCAGATTCTATGAACTCAAATATTTCTCTTATCTCTCCCATGAATGAACTCAAATATTTCTTTTATCACCACTTACTCTTTACTTTCATAAAGAATAACTATTTTGAAGGGTGACAGTGCTCAAAATATTTTGCCTACTTTGAAAGATTAATGACATTGGATTTTAATATCTCTACCCTCAAATTGATTTATGATTTGAGATAATATTCTTAAATGTATATACCCTATACCTAACATATTTGAGGTCTATCTTTATAGATAGGTAGATAGATAGATCTATACTCAGAAAGTTCATAGGGATGTTCTTCACTCTTGAGGCATACACTGAGCATGGTTATAGCAAACTGTCCACTAGGGAGAGCTGCCTTACAACAGACCACAGCTACCGGCACAGCCACACTCGATAATACTCCATCAGTAACAGTAATGGAAAAATAATAATAATAATAGCAGTAGCTTTCCCAACCGGGTGAATTAGTAATAGCATCTTCCCAACATTCCATATCAAATCATCAACTTTGGGGTTTGCTGCCATTTCAATATGGAAAGAACCCTGTTCCAAACCATATTTATTGTCCAAATGCTCACTCCTCTTTGGCTGAGTAAAAGTAACTTTATGATAGTATTTCCAATTGTAAGAAAAAAGAAGATTATCATGTGCATCACTTTGAGAATGATAAAAAGTATTTTAAAATAAAATAGATTTACATAAAGATGAAGTAGCAGCTAAAAGCAAAGCATTGCTTTTAAACATTAAGAAATATTGATGAAAAAACAACTGCCAGAACTAAGTAGCTTTAACCATGGAACAGGGCAAATAAACTCCTACACAATTTTTAATAATGGAGGAAACATATTTTTTAAATTATAATATGATATCATCCTTTTTTATGGCTTTTATTTTATTTATTTATTTATTTATTTTTATTAGTTGGAGGCTAATTACTTCACAACATTTCAGTGGGTTTTGTCATACATTGATATGAATCAGCCATAGAGTTACACGTGATATCATCCTTACAATCAAGGTTGGCACTTTCTAATCACTGTTAAAAGAATAGAGAAATTTTATATTGCATTTTGTTTGTGTTTTGAGATTATTTAAATTCAAGTTGGTTCCTCTTCAAAAGGGAATGAGAAAGCCAAGTTTTTTTTATTGTATAGAAAAATAAAATCCCCTTCTTAATATATGTATATAATATAGACATATCTTATATGACTGTATGTGCTAAACATCATAACATCACTTATTTTACATTGTCTTCTAAGTTATATTTTAATTGCAACTTGACACTATTTTTACTGAGTATATATGAATACATAATTATATACCTATGTATATCGTTGGCCTCAGTTACATATGCCTATTGATTTGTGTACAACATTTACTAGTTATTCTTTCCTTTGCCTCTTCTCTGATTTTACTTATTATCCTTCCACATCATTTAGCTCTGGTTCTACCCTAACATTTTTTTTTTCTATTTTTCAGTTGAGTTTAAAGGGAAATGTTATTAAATCAGGGAATTCCATAAATATTGGTTAAAAGTTATAAATAGGCTGTGTTCGGTATTTGTCAACATAGAGTTCTTTCAATTAAAATATTTCCTGGCTACCACAGCGTGGAAGCTGCGGAAATTGGCTCCACATCCAGCTGGCTGATTCAGTAAGAAATCAGCTGGCCTCAATTTAGATTTCTTTTCTTTTAAAGCAGTGCCAAATTGAGGATTAGTATATTGTGGAGAGGGAGGCGGACAGCTCCACCCCTGATCGGCCATTCTTCATTCCCTAGAATGGGCTTGCCATCCCAGCCCCAGCTGTGCACTGAATTAATCTACACAGGGAGCTTCTCTATCTACACAGTTTTCAACATGCTCATCAAGGTCCTGAACCACTTCTGACAAAAGTAAAATGTGGTTCTGCTGACTCTGGATTAGGGAGTCTTTACACAGGCTTTAAATGTAAACATTCACAAGCACACCCCAAACACACACACACACACACACACACAGCTTTTAATGGCATATTATGGAAACAGTCAACAGCTAACACTAAATCATAGGCAAATTAGGTAAGAGGATAAAGGACAAGAGTAGTTCTTCAGAAGCAAGTCCAGTTCAAGGAGTAGGTATGATTTTACTTCTTCACAACTTGTTCCTCCAGACTAAGTGTGTAACAACAATGTAGTTAGCAACTGGCCTGAAATAGGACACATCCTTTACATTACCACTTGCAAATATTTATGTCATTACCCCATCACTGCCCTCTACTTAGAGTAGCTTCTACTCAAATCCCTTGGGCCATAGTCTGCACGCTAGCACTTCTATGTTCTTCTTTGCGGCTTCTCAAAACCCATGCGTTCACTAAATGATTTTATGAGCAAATCTTGCTTTCTACCACTAAGGAAGTGTGGCACCTATATTCAATATTATTGTGGTACTGTTCATATACATTGTGACATTTTGTGAAAAATTCTGAGTCTTCATTTTTGAAGTATTATTGATAATAATGTCTAAGAAAATGGTTTGGGCTCATAACCTCACTCAAACTGTGAGCCAGCTAACCATGTTTGTTTAGGTTTAATCTTGTTTTGCCTAATCATCTATTTGTAGACCACAAAATAATTAGTTTGTATTTTCATTGATATCCAAAAAAGATATTATGTTGATAATTAATTGGGAAAGAAAATTCAGAAAGGATTTTAGCAAAAATATTTAGCAGATATTTCAAGCCATCTCATTTTTCTGGTAACTTTATAATTTGGATTATAAGTGATGGGATGTATACATCCAGAGGAGCTCTTGAATGTCATCCTAAAAGGAACTACAGCACTCAAATTAGTGGAATTAACTTTCTGACAAAAAAAGATATAAGAGGACAGCAAAGATATTAATAATCAAATGCATTGATAAATATATTTCAGGCCCTGGTCATCTGTGTCTTTACCCATGGATACACTTCATACATCTCCTTAATTTAATTTCTTAATAGTCATTTTTTTTAACATGTTCCAGGTTCAAGGTCAACCACTACAGCTTTCTATCAACAAAGTTAAATCACTGAAAGTTAACTTTCAGATTTTCCTTGTGATTTTCCTAAAGTTTGTAATAGTGGATGATTGAAATTATCAGAATTTCATCTATTAAATACTTGTCTGAAATGGTTGAAATAATAGGAAATGCACTTGAACACATCAGGTTAGGTATACAGAAATAAAATAAGATAAACACGAAGAAATGAAAAGTTTAATGTTGGTTTCTGCCTATCATTCCTACAAATAAAAATTATAACTTGTAAATGTGAATGTTCACCCAGTTTAAACAATAGTCATATTTGCTTCCTCTATTTTTCAGAGGTGAATTTAAACCTGTATTATATTTGTGTGTTTAAGGAGAAACAAAAGCAATAGCAAGAATAAAACAGGAAAATAAATGTATCTGTGGATCAAAAAGCAATTTTGATTGCAATTGCTTGAGATGAAATAGTTTCGGTTGCCAGATTCACAGTAGGAAAAAGTCGTTTGGATCCTTTGCCACTGTTGTGTTGTATGGGATCCTGTAGGAAATAGAAGGGAAGTGCTTTTCATTTTTGGCCAAAGTGCCTGAAAATATACAAGCAGTGAAGAGAAAAACAGGGTGACATCAGTAGTCATTAAAAAGTGACCTTCATCTTGATATAATAAAACAAATAAAAAGTTTCCACAGCACCTGGCATTTAAACATTAAAGGAAGTTGTAAGGACAACCTATTCTTTTACAGTGGACCTAATTATTATTGTGTTTCCAAAAATTCCCAATATTCACACTTTTGAGTCACTGAAAACTCACTAAGCTACTTAAGAGAAAGACAAAATCTTAAGAAGCGACACTCAACATGAGTCGTTTTTGCCACTTTGGATAATAGCGAGTGAATTTGTATTGGAAAACCATCTGTCTTCCATGGGTTATGGTCTGGTCTTTTTGCCAGTCCAAGTGATTATCCATACAAAGCAGTGATGCTCAATAAGCTAATTGGCTTCTGTCTTCCTGGAACTGAAATTTTCTACAGATTATCATATGAAGTGAAGTAAGCCAGAGAAAGACAAACATCACATAATAGCACTTGAATATGAAATCTTAAAAAAAAAAAAGTACAAATGAACATACTTACAAAACAGAAAGAGATGCACAGACATAGAAAAGAAACTTATGGTTGCCAAATTTGGAGGATAAATTAGGAGATTGGAGTTAAAATATGCACACTACTATATGTAAAATAGATAACCAATAAGGAACTACTGTATAGCACAGGACTTATACTCAATATTTTTTAATAGCCTATAATGGAAGAGAATGTAAAAAAAAAAAGAAGAATATATATATATATATATATATATATATATATAGTTATTGTTGCTGTTTAGTCACCAATTCATGTCTGACTCTTTTGTGACCCCATGGACTGTAACCTGCCAAGCTCCTCTGTTCTGGGATTTCCCAGGCAAGGGTAACAGAGTAGGTTGTCTTCAGGGGATTTGCCTGACCCAAGGGTCGAATCTGTGTCTCCTGCATTAGCAGGCAGATTTTTTTACCACTGAGCCACCAGGAAAACTCATATAGATATAGATAGATAGATATAGATATAGACATAGACATAAACATAGATATAGATACAGATATATGTATAGTTGAACCACCTTCAGTTCAGTTCAGTTCAGTCACTCAGTTGTGTCTGACTCTGCAACCCCATGAACTGCAGCACGCCAGGCCTCCCTGTCCATCACCAACTCCCGCAGTTTACCCAAACTCATGAACCACCTTACTGAATACCTAAAACTAAAACATCGTATGTCAACTATAGGGCCTTCCTAGGTGGCTCAGCTGTAAAGAATCTGCCTGCCACTGCAGGATACACAGGAGATGTGGGTTCAGTCTCTGGGTCAAGAAGATCCCCTGGAGGAGGAAATAGCAACTCATTCCAGTATTCTTGCCTGGGAAATATCATGGACAGAGAAGCATGGCAGGCTATAGAACAGGAAGTCGCAAAATAATCAGATATGACTGAGTGACCCAGGGCGCTCGCGCGCGCGCGTGCACACACACACACAATTCAGCTCTCTTCCAATAATAATAACAAAAACTGGAGATTTGGGGGCTATCACCTTAAAGTCATGTCCCTCAGTTCTGTGAACTTGTCCTGATTTCAATACTTCTTAAACTTTTCCACCCATCTTTGCCTTCATTTATGCTCATAATTTTCTCATAAGTTATTCTGTTTTCTTAAGCTATCCAGAGTTAACTTCTCCCCAAACCAAAGAACCAGAAAAGGCATGAGGTGGTTAATTGTGTGCATCAAAATAATCTATCATAGCTGCTAAATTATGTCTATCATCTCCATGTACTAAGTGGGGATGAACAAGGGTATGAATACACATTGGTAAGATTTTAAAAAATAAATGCCAGTCAGACATATAAAGTCATCCAAAAATAACTTTACTACTCAAATAATTTTATTGAGATAATAAAAACCTTCTAGTTGTTAGATTTAAAAAATAATAATTGTCACTACAGTGACAATTTATTAAGTCGACAGAATGTGTATGTGCTGACTCTACTATAAATTGAGTGTATTTATTATATTCAAATTTAGTGCTTCCTCAGTGAGTTTTTAAAATATGATAATAATAAAATTTGAAAGATAATGTGTCTTTTTCTCTGTGATCCCACATTGAATTGCCCATCACTCAGCTATGTCCTCCTGATATCCCAGGCAGTCAGAACAGGATCCTGCTGAAGAAATCAAGAATTGGTGAATCCTGAGGAAAGTTGCCTTTTTCTGGATGTAGGGTAGCCTTTACAGAATTTTTCCTTTATAAGAATTTAGATTTCTTTATAATCCATTCCTTACACTATATTTAAAATACAAGGAAATATACGATTTGTTGGGTCTTACCTAAGGAGGAAAAAAATGACTTAAACATACAAATACACAGTTTTATATATATATATATGTATGTATATATATATTTACATATAGTTTTAAAATATATATACATATTTACAAATAATTTTTAAAGTTAGAAAGTTTCTGTTGATTATTTACAAGATAGGCATTCAGTCTTCCTTCTTCCCCAACACACTTTTTTGGGGCTAGTGAATAAGAAACATGCCCCCCTGAAAAATTTCATTTGACTCCTATCATTACAGACAGAGGAGACCATGTGTCTAACTTCTTATTTGTATGATATTGGTTAAGGTTTTAATAGAGACTTCCCAGATAACTCCTTTTAAAGATATATGACTTAACTGACAGGTAGCTTTAGTCCATCTATTTCTGTTTTGGTTTTAATCCTTCTTACTTGGAACATGGATGTAATTGTTTCAACTTCCATATTGTAACCACAGATTGAATATAAAATCCAGGCATCAGGCATGATAGAGAGACAAAAGACTGAAGGCATTCAGAACATTTATGAGGTCAGCCAGGAGAGCCTTCATATCAGTGCTGGACTGTCCACATTTGCAATTATTGTACCAGAGAAAAATAAATAAATAAAAATTGCTGTCTTCTTTAAGCCACTATCTTTTTTAAACAGCTCTTATATTTTCAATTGAATTGCTGGAAAATATAGCACCAACATGTTTTGTTAATTTTTAATATTTTATAATTTAATTTACCCTAGTTCATCTTTTATAGCACTACTAAGATTTTCTTGCTTTTAGATTTGTTTTTGGTAGTAGTAGCTGTATAGTTCTAGTCAAGCGGTTGGATATCACATTGGACAACATACGCTCATGCTGCTGCTAAGTCGCTTCAGCTGTGTCCGACTCTGTGCGACCCCATAGACGGCAGCCCACCAGGCTCCCCCATCCCTGGGATTCTCAAGGCAAGAACAATGGAGTGGGTTGCCATTTCCTTCTCCAATGCGTGAAAGTGAAAAGTGAAAATGAAGTCACCCAGTGGTGTCCGACTCTTAGCGACCCCATGGACTACAGCCTACCAGGCTCCTCTGTCCATTGGATTTTCCAGGCAAGAGTATCGGAATGGGGTGCCATTGCCTTCTCCAACATAGGTTTATACTGGACGGGGCACGGCATAGTTTCATAGTCTAGCTCTTTCACTGAGTAATTTTAAAACACAATTCAAATTTTAAAATGTTACTAACCTGAGTTTTTTCCTTCCATAAATTGGAAAAAATAATTGCAATACCTATATCAGAGAATTATTCTAAGAATTAAAAAATGCTTTGCATAATGCCTGAACATATTGCAAATACTTAATAGATGATATTATTATAATAAATTATACAGTATTTTCAAATGGTAGTACTAGTGCTATCTCATAAGCAGCAGGAAATAAACACCCATCTTTTCAGAATAGGATGTTGGATTGTATTTTCCTAAATGTGCTTTTTGGTCTAGTCACTCTTTACAATATTTTAGATTTATAAATTAGTACAATCAATGACTAATCAGAAAAATAAATAAAAATTACCTGGGAATCTGATTCATAACTCTGGCATTCATAATTTTATATCCTAATCAAATGAGAGGGTGCATAAATATTATCCTAAAATAATATCAATTGAGAAGTGTGTTGCTTTCAAACACCCATCTACCTTTCTAGTTCATCTCTCTCTATCATTTTACCTACAAAAAGGAAGAGTAATACATTTTTGTACCTTGTTGGAAATTTCCGGTAAGAAGTTACCATTCAGGCCTAAGAAAAAATTATGTATTTCCGTGAATTATATCTATAAAAATAATTTCTTCTCAGATATGTGTTTCTACCTCAGGACTTTTTAAAAATTTACCCCTAATACACACAACCAAATCTGTATCTCAGCGGCAAATATTTTTTAAAACACCTTTCGAGCTTTTTTAACTTCATTGTTTACTTTCAGATCTATCCCTTGCTCAAATAGGAGCAATAGTGGTGGTTTAGTTGTTAAGTCGTGTCTGACTTTTGTGACCCCGTGGACTGTAGCCAGCCAGGTTCCTCTGTCCATGGGATTCTCCAGGCAAGAATACTGGAGTGGGTTGCCATTTTCTTCTCCAATAGGAGCAATGATCTGTCTTTATTTTGATAGTCATCTATGTGGGTTATTATTTAAGCATCATTTTCTGTGCACCAACCATTTGCATGAAATGAAAGTTAACTGAGATTATGAACATGGCAAAATACTGCTACTTGTTTGATTTAAAAATTTTGTTTCATTTTATTTTATTATATCCAGAAAGATTTAGAGCTATCATGTTAACTACATTTCTTAACCTCTGACCTGGTGGAACTAGTAAAAATCACTTTTCTTAAACTGTTTAATTTTAAGCGTCATGCTTTTCTTTTCCTCGAGACTCTGTAAGATAGGTGTCTGTTAAGAAGGCCAATAGCAAGAGCAAAATCCCTGACCCTTTAAGAGATATCTATAAAATAAATAAGAAATTATCAGAGTTAGAAGATCAAACTCTGCAATTTATTCACATGGGAATTTATTCACATGGGAACCTTGCTAAGGCAGAAGCATTTCAACAGATTCTAAAGTAAATAAGAATATCTATTAAGATAGAAGAAGAAATGAAATCTCTACTTCGGGGGAGGCTAGGGAAAAGAAGATTTAGTGCACAATATTAGCGTGACATTTGCTTATTTAAATGGCTTATTATATTTGCATTTTGATGACTCTTATTTCCACACTCTGCTTTCCTAACACTTTTCTACAAATAAGAAAGTGTGTTTTTCTGCACCTCTACGCTAATGATTCCTCACTCAGCAAGACTTGCTTATTAAAGCTTTTTATTACCTCTTTGTTTAAGAGGTGTTTGAACTCTAGCAGGTAGGCAAATCCAGAGGGGAAATCCTTTTGGAAGTATTCATAATGGAATATAAGAATGAAAAACAAAATTATTGCTGTGGACTACTTTTTTTTATTTCCTGGTCTCTGCAGATACATCAGATTTCTGCACTTTGACTCAGGAACATGAAATAGATCTTCTCTTGGATTGAAACACATAACAGTGTAAGAAATTCATTTTCATTTATCATTGTGTGAAAATAAACATTAAATTAATGTTAGGATATGACCTATTGAAGATTAAGACAACACAGACATTATTTCTTTCTCCTCAATAGGGAAGTAGCCTAAAGAAAATGCACAGTGCTAATACAAATCAGTCCTATCGTTTCCTGACAAATGATTCAATCTGTCTTCAAAATTACTGCTTTTTTAGTAATTTTTCTCATTGAAAAGGCTTTATTTTTATTTTCTATTGTTTTATTGATAAAACTTTGTGGAATGATGGAAATAATAGCAGATGTATTAATATTTTGGAGAATGTCTTTCTATTAGAAATGTTTGCCCTTCTCAGTAAATGATGCTCTCATAGATGTACAGATGTATTTAGTCTTTAAAGAATTATGACAACTCTTAACTTTGGTTTTAAGATGAGTGTTCCAAATCCATAGAATTGCCTAGGCATTTTCTACTGAACTTTAAATTTTCTTTTATGGTATGGCTTCTTCAGTTTCAGCACTCAGCCTGCATGTATTGCACACTTATTTTAAAAGATAAAAATGGGTCCATACCCTAAAATGAATAAAACATGGCTGGAACTTAGAAGGACCTTATGTACCACTAATGAACAAAATTGATATGGTTATATTTTCAGAAAGAAAGCCCAGAGACAGAGAGTTCCTACTTTGAGAGGGAATCCTAAGAAAGTTTTCAATAGGGACATGTTCAAAAGGAGCAAGAAACTGAGAAAGAAGGTTCAAATTGCATTGTTTTTTCAGGAAATCAGGAGCCGCTTTTTCTAGCAGTAAGACATGTTACCAGGTGACGATAAGGCATAAGGAAAAAATGAAAGGAGTTTGGAAAGACGTTGTGAATTTTCCTACGTTACTGCTGCCAAGTTTCTGATTTTGTTTGTTTGTTTGATTTTGTGTCTTAGTCAAAGCATGTTATAGGTAACATCAACTCAGGTGGTATTACAAAATAATTCTATTTTTCATTTTAAGGAAAATGTTCTATTTGTCCTTGTTTTATATAAGCAGTCAAAGGAATGTTTTCTGGTCAAATAGATTATAATATGCTCCTTAGGTTGTATCAAATATGAGAACTCTCTTTTGGGTTTGATAGCTATTACTTCAGGAGGGTCTAATGCCTGGAATTTTGGAATACTGTAGTAGTTAGCATAACATTTGGCAATTGGCCAAATGTTCCAAATCAACACAGGATTTTAAATATCAATCTTATAGAGTTCTTCAAATGTAAAAATAAAATACATGTGGAATTTGTAATAAGAACATGTTAAATCAAACTATCCTTTCTGAATTGGAGTATTATATAGGAATCTAGATGCTTTGGATCTTTGAGTTCAGAACAATCCAGAATCTGCTATTTTAGTCTGACTAGGCTGTTTGAGGCATTCCCAGGTGGCTCAGTGGTATAGAATCTGCCTGCAAATAGAGGGGCCGAAGGAAAAGTGGGTTTGACTCCTGGGTAGAGAAGGTCCACTGAGGAGGAAATGGCAACCCACTCCAGTATTCTTGCCTGGGAAATCCCAATAGGATTTCTGAATAGGAGCCTGGCAGGCTGCAGTCCATGGGGTCAGAAAAGAGTCAGACACAGCTGAGCAACTGACCACACAGGCTATTTGAGGAATCAGAGTTGTCTTGGCTTCATGGAGTAAGGGTATTTGTTGGTTTTTGCCTTCATATTGCTCTCCCTGCATTTTAATCCCAGTAGATAATTTACATAAAGCAAATAAGAAATGGCTAATATTTCCCTTTCTTCCACACAAAAGGAAATGTATACCCCATCTCTACCAACCTCCACTTAAATCTGGCTGCTTTATAGCCAGAATTCCAGAATTCATTTGCTACTATACCTTTGTTAGTACTCTAGTAAGTACTACTCAAAATATCACAGGTCTTTGGCAATTCCCTTGGCAATTCCTGGTGGCTCAAACAGTAAGAATCTGCCTGCAAAACAGGAGACCTGAGTTTGATCCCTGGGTCAGGAAGACCCCATGGAAAAGAGAATGGCAACCTACTCCAATATTCTTGCCTGGAAAATTCCATGGACAGAGGAGCCTGGCAGGCTACAATTCATGGGGTCACAAACAGCCAGACAGACTGAATGATTAACACTTTCACTTTCACTTGTCAATTCCTGAAGGATACTAATTTGAATTCCAGTTCTCTCATTTAGAAATAAACACTTGTTCTCTACTGTTTTCTTTAAACATCCTCAATTGCTCTATCCTCCTAGAGATCCAACAGTGTGCTGTTCAAATGCTCATACTTACATAAATCCTTTCCTTTCACCTCAGAAAGCAATATTCTGCATTTACTAAGTTTCATTTAGTTCTTTGGGCTTCCCTGGTGGATCAGATGGTAAAGAATCTGCCTGTAATGAGAGAGAGCACCATATGCAGCACTGAATAATCTGTATATGTGTAAGCTTCTTAATAGGCTGCCCTGGTGTCTCAGTGGTAAAGATTCTGCCTGCAATGCAGAAAACCAAGGTTCAGTCCCTGGGTGAGGAAGATCCTCTGGAGGAGGACATGGCAACTCACTCCAGTATTCTTGCCTGGGAAATCCTATGGATTTCCTGTAGTACATAAGGTCAAACAGAGTCAGACATGACTGAAGTGACTTCATGTAGTACAGGCTCCTTAATAATAGAGGTAATGATTATTTAATTTTGCATTCAACACTTCAGCATGATGACAAACACTTAATAAATGCCTAGTTAAAAGACATAACATGTATGTGGTAAAATATATTTATTATAATCATTTCACAATCAAATGTCATGTATACATTCCATTCCATGAACTTCACCTAAGATTTTCTAGAGCAAAGATAAACTTTCATGTCTAAGATGGGAATAAATATTGACTTTATCTCAATTTTGGACTATTTGCTTATTACTTCTTAACACTGAAAAATAAACTATCAGAAAATAAGCTTTTCTTTCATGAAAGGAAAAAAGGTTGAAATGCCATTGAGTTTTATTTTTCCTATTACAATTGGTTAGAGGGATTTACACCTATCATTTGACTTCTCACTGCAGGTGTTTCTTGAAACAGACTTGCTATTTTTGTAGTAGGAAGCTACACAATTCAATTCATGAACTGTTGTTCTTTCCACACTATTACACTAGACATGCCTGCTACTCTCTGGAAGGCTTGTCATTCTTATGACCATTTAGAAACACTTTGTTTGAGGTCAAAGAAAGAGGTTGCATTTTGATGATTTGTTTTGCCTCCCGTGGCTTCCTCCTTACTCTTGACATATATTCTTCCCAGCAATGGCATCACCAAAAGGGGCATTTCATGATGACAATAAGAATGAAATGCCTGATGAAATAGCTATTGGATTCTTCATATTTATAAAGACAATAATTATAAATTTGACATTAATTGCAGCCCATTGGTGGTTTTTTTACTCTACCCTTGCCAATAGGCTCTAAATCCAGTCTTCAATTTCTTTTGCACTAACTCTGCCTTGGATATAATGATTACCATTTAACTAGGTGGTTACATAATCCTAGTGAAATTTTAATGTGGACATCTTGCATTAACTTTCTTTCCTTTAAGAACAACAAAAAAGGAAAAGGTGGCCCCTAAGTAAATGAAACTCAATTTCACGGCACATTATCTCTCTCAATTCTTTTCTCATAGCTTTCATTTTCATTAAAATCACAGACAACCATAAATTAATAATTACTTCAGGTTGACTAAATGCAGGCCATACTATTTAGTTCTTGCTTGCCTACAGTGGCCCTTCTTGTTCGAGCTGGAAAAATGTTAATTTAGATAATGTGGCTTGCCCCTTGTCTTATAACTCTGTTTTGCAGTTTCACTGATCTATAATGGTCTGTTCTTATTAGATAGTATTAACTTCATCTTTTGTTCAATCAAGCTTTCCACTTTGCTTGGAAGATGACTATTGCAAACTCGCAGTTGAAATGTGTCATTATCTACATATCTATTATATATCAGTGCTTCTCAGAATGCTTTCTGTGATTACTAACTTATTTGTGATTCCACACATTCATAAATGAATTGTCCATTAGCTTATAGTGTGTGTTAGAGATACTTAAAAGGAGAATTGAGATATACACACATAACTTTAATCTTTTGTAATTATGAGAATTTCAAATAAGCTATATTATTTTACATTTCAAAGATTTAGTATTTGTTTCACTTAAAGAAACAGTAACTAAACATTCAATTCAACCGCCTCTTTTCAGATATTTGAAAACTCTGATTAGCCTTAAGACAAGTTATCATATTGTTTACTTAAAATCCTACTTCCTTAGACAGCTTTTTAAGATAGGCATCTATTTTTATAGAGGTTCCAGAGGGAACGCAGTTACACAATTGTGCCTTAGTACACTGAGAACAATAAAATACAGGATCTGCCAGCTGAAGTGGAAGTTAACAGTTTAGTCTCTGGCAATATTATTTTTGAGAATGCTTTCACTTTCTTCAGTTTAGGTAAAGCTAGTGGTTGGTTTGAACTAGAATCCCCTCCATACTTCAGAACGCATATCATGAACAAAGCTTTCATGTAAGTTAAATCAGCTTAACAAGTTTAAATTATGCTATAGAAAAGAAAAAAAATCTTTTTGGTTAATAATGCATTCATATTTCCAAATTTATTTCAAGATTTTTGAAAATTAAGTAATTAATTGGTTGAAAATGTGATAAAGAGACCCTACCTTTAGCCCAAAGTGCAAACTACTTACATCACAGCACAATGGTACTCTCAATGAAATTTTTAAATAAACATTTCCACTTTCTGCCCTATAGGACAAACATTCTTGGATAAAATGGTTTTTTTGTTTGTTTGTATTACTATAAATCATCTATATTTCAGCCATCTAAATTAAAAACCAAATATTGCAAGATTGGAAGATATCATATTCATCTCTGCTCCTGCATTCTGTAAAGAATATAATTTTTTAAAGCAAAATAAATAATTTTTCAAGGAATATACTGTAACTGATTCAGAAACTAAATTGATTTGGCAAATGTAGTTTGAATCCCTTCAAGTTATGGCAATTTTTAAAATAATAGCCTGGACTGACATTCTTCAGTGTTAACCCACACATGTAATTGCCACCAAATTATCTAATTTGAACTGATGTTATTAAGTTATAGAGAAACATGGTTTTTATTGTTTAATTTTCCAGTGGTTATTTTTTCCTTAACAAATGAGAAATCACATAAGCCATGTTGACTAATTATTATATCCTGAAAAAGTTCATGTGTATTGAAGGCATAGTTACCCTGAACCCCACAATCTAGAAAGTCCCAGAGGAGGCATTTGAAATAACTCAAACAATACAACAGTTTGAAATTGATCTGGGAATCTCATTTCCCTCTTTGTACCAAAGCTCAACTCTGTTTGCTATAAATATTATGATACTATTCTGCACGTATTAACATCACTCAGCGCTTTAGCTAAAACATAACTTGTCTAATAATACAAATTAATTTTACAGGCATTGTACTTTTAACCCTTATAGTCCAGTTTATTTTTATAGAGGGACAGGTGGAAGAATTTAAGAGTGCTCTATTTAAAGTATTAATCCTTTTCTATGCTTCAATTTAAAAAGAAAAATGAATTAAATATATTAGGATTTCATCATTAAAGATAACCAGGTAATGCAATAATGTGGAACATCTTTTTTTTTAGTCTCAGGCTATAGATTTATGTGTATATTTTCATTTAGCTCCTCCCCTGATGTAGAAATGTCACACTCTCTAGTTATTTATCTTTGAGTCTTTTTCATAGTCACACATATTCTTACATTGCATTATATGATACTCATGAAAATCTTGAAAAGAAGCAAGTGACTTCTATTTCTTTAAGGTCTCAATTACCAATTGCTTATGTGTAACTGTGAAATTATATGAAATTGACTTCGTTGTCCCGCAGACTTTATATCTCTGATCCATCTTGTAACCTTCCCTGGTGTCTTGACAAGTTATTTATATTTTTGAATTTCAACTATTTCTTTGGTAATATGAGAGTACATTTACTTCATAGGATTATTTTGAAGATTAAAGAATACAATATTTTCAAGTGCTTGGCAAGTAAGACCTCCAATAATATTTGTTGGTCCCTTTATTTTACTTTTCATGATTAATGGTTAAATGGAATCAGAATTTTTTAAGTAAGATTAAATAATAGTGGATTATTTAGAAAATAGCTTATATTTTTACAGCATTGAATGGATACTGTATTTTTTCTCAAGGTTAGCTTAAGAAAGAAAACATTATGTCCTATGTTATAATGTAGATTTATAAAAAATATGGCCTAATGTTTTTTCAAGCTGTGACTAATATTAATATAGTTCAAGCAATTACATTACCATTTATGAGGAGGAACAGCAAGAGTTGAAAGATAGGAGAGTAGTTTGGAAAAATATTTGAATCCTTGAAACCAGAAAGTAAGCAGGTTTATAATGGTCTTCAAGCAGGACAACTCTCCTTGGAACACTGATGAAATTCTGGTGTCTGTGACTGGCTGGGAATCATGATAAGGGTATATTTCCATAAGAGCCTCTGACTTAGAATAGATCATAGGAGCCAGGTATGGAGGATATACATAACATCAAACAGACTGAAAAACTTAATTCAAGATACTCTCAACCAACTACTGAGATTGGTTTAAAGCAGTCAATGACTTCCTTCTACCGCAAATCCCATGATACAATAGAAACATATTTTTAAAATTAAATTCATGCTGAATCTGATAAGTACATTTTCACTTCTTCATAAATAATGGAGAATTCTTAAAGTTAGAAAATATATGGCTATCACTATATTGGGGAACAAAACTGGAGGAAAAAGGCCCTAAACACTTGCAAGCTGAAATATGACAAAGTAGAAACATTGGAGGAAGAGGAAGACCAGGTCTTGATCAATAAGCAGTGTCATTGGCTTGAGGGTGATAAATTAGAGAGATGCATTTGCTGCAGCTGGATGGTCCAGATTCTCCTAACTCTCCTGAGCATTCGTAATAGTCCCAAGCATTAGTAACAGTGATATTTATAGACAAACTATAGCAGCAGATCAACTGCATGTGGAAAAATAGGTGTCAACGTTGTTAGGTAACCATAATTCCTAGAAAACATAATTCACACATCTACACTAGAGATTATTAGCCCATATTAAGGATCTCTAAATTTTGACAAAAATTAACTAACAACAATGATAGTTAACAGATACCAAACATGTATGTGATAGGCACTATGCTATATACTTTATATGCATTATCTGATTTAGCATCTACAATAATTTAGAACAAACAGCAGTAGTTCCACTTTATTTTATTTTAACAAGTGAGAAATTTTCTGCTTGAAAGATGAAATAATAACCCTCAGGTCATACAGGTAAGAAGTAGGAGGACTAACTGGCATTTGACCCTAACCTGACCCCAGAGTGTCAGACCTCTTAGCAGCCATACTTGATGGTGTATCCGAATTCTGGGTCATCTCAGGATGACTCTGAAAGAGAAGGGATGAAGAACATGATAAGCCATTTACTCTGACCTTTACCTCATAAAAGTTCCAAAAGAATATTTACTATATACTATCCAGTATTACACTTTAAGCATTTAACCAAAGCATTTGAAAACTTAGGTACACACAAAGACTTGTATAAAGATGTTTATAGCAGCTTTCTTCATCACCACCTAAACTTGAGAACTACCAAGATGTCCTTCAGTAGACGAATGAATGAGTAAACTATGGTACATCCATATAGTGTAATAAGATTCAGTACTAAAAAGAAATGAGCTATCAAACCATAAAAAGACATGGAGGAGTCATGAATGCATGGTACTAAGTGAAAGATGTTAGTCTGAAAACTCTTCAGGCTGTATGATTCTAAGAATATGATGTTCTGGAAAAAGCAAAATGATAGAAATATTAATAGAAGAAAAAACTACTGGCTGACAGGAGCTGGTGTGAATAAGGGAAGGATGGATAGGTGAAGCACAGAGAATACTGAAGGCAGTAAAAATCCTCTATATATCACTATAAGTGTGGATACATGTTATTTAGATATTTGTGAAAATGCATAGAATATACAACACCAAGAGAGAACTCTAAGGTAAAATACGGACTTAGAGTGGTTATGATGTGTCAATACAGCTTTGTCCATTGCAGCATGTGTACTACTCTGGTGGGGGATGTTGATAAAAGGGGAAGCTGTGCATGTGTGAGGGGGTAAGGGCTATACTGAAATTTCTGTATCTTCTGTTCAATTTTGCTATAAACTTAAAATTGTTTTAAATAAATTAAAAAGTTAAAATTCACCCAAATAAATAAAACAGTAGAAATAATCAAGAAAACAATAGTAGACAATAGTTGATAACTAAATCATAAGTCTTTAGATTATAGGGTACAAAAACTACAGTATGAAATTAATGGAAAAGGCATGTGTGTGTGTGTGTATGTGTGTGTGTGTGTGTGTATGTGCTCAGTCATACCTGACTCTTTTGCAACCCCATGAACTGTAGCCCACCATGCTCATTTCCATGGAATTTTCCAGGCAACTATACTGGAGTGGCTTGCCATTTCCTACTCCAAGGGATCTTCCTGACCCCTGGATCAAACCAGCATCTCTTGCATCTCCTGCATGGGCAGGTGGATTCTTTACCACTGCACCACCTGAGAAGCCCTCATCGAAAAAGCATACAGATAGATAAATCATGACATTTCAGCATGCGTGGATAAAGAGAACATCCTAAAAGCTCATAGAATGAAAAGAAAAAAGGTTTTCAGGATTCTAAAAAAGCATTTTACCAATTTGTAAGAAATCATAATTTTAAACCTGTTTCATTAACTACCTAAACTTTCATCTATATGTGAAAATAACAAGAGTAACAAAATAAAGATATTTTAGACAAAGAAAATACTCAAGTTTAGTACTCCATACAATACTAGGTTTAAACATTATTATAATTCTGTCACTAACTCTCCAAATGATCATGGGTAGTGTTCAAGGCAGGATATGGGTGGAAGGTTTGGGGGAAAAGTTAATAGCAAAGTTCTTGTCTTCTTCAGAAGAAAGATATAGGTAATCACTACTTATATATTGATCAAAAACTTTTGTCTGCTACATGTTTGAAAATAGTGACAAGGAAACTAAAAATAGGATATGCATCACCTAAACCACTGGAAAAATAAATAAATAAAAGGAATAAGGGAAGTGATGAAAATGCTAAACCTTAAAAAAATAGCAAAATGATAGTATAGCATTTTAATAAACCCACATTTATGAGTGATCCTAACAAATAAGATTGAGTTCATACTTTCATTAAAAATACAGGTTATCCAACATTATTAAAGGTAAATCCATAATATGGAAATATAAAAATCCATATATGAAAAGTTTTAAAAAGCAAAATTATATACAATGTCTCAACAAATGAATATAATCAGTTTGAAAAACAAGCCTATCAAGAAAATTTCACTAATAGAAGCAATCTTAGCACTAGAAATAGAATTCAGGTCAGGTGAATGGAATTCAGGACAAAAATTAGACTACACTTTATATTTTGCTAAAATTTACTGTTATCCAATATATATTTTAAAATATTAAGGAGAAAAGAAAGTGAGAAAGGGCCAAATGACAAATACATAATATGTATACTGAAAGATACAACAAATTTCCTTCTGGAATTGACATCAAAATCCCCAAACTAAGGAAAGGTAAGAAATATTAAGATATAAATAACAAAAGTGTGTTGACTTATATGCCCAATGCATTCATTCAAAACACATGAATTTGATTACAAAAATTTACCTTATAGTCTAAATGAAAACTTCAATAAAGTAAAATAAAAAATATATTTTATAAACTATACCTCAAATAACAACTAATGGTGTTTCTCATTTTTTTAAAAAAAAAAAGCTATATGGTGTAGACAAAGTATTGTTTTTAATATGTTAAAATATGTAGGTCCACATAGCTAACAAACACATGAAAAGATGCTCAACATCACTCATTATCAGAGAAATGCAAAGCAAAACCACAATGAGGTATCATTTTACGCCAGTCAGGATGGCCGCTATCAAAAAGTCTACAAGCAATAAATGCTGGAGAGGGTGGGGAGAAAAGGGAACCCTCTTACACTGTTGGTGGGAATGCAAACTAGGACAGCCACTATGGAAAACAGTGTGGAGATTCCTTAAAAAACTGGAAATAGAACTGCCATATGACCCAGCAATCCCACTGCTGGGCATACACACCGAGGAAACCAGATCTGAAAGAGACACGTGCACCCCAATGTTCATCACAGCACTGTTTATAATAGCCAGGACATGGACGCAACCTAGATATGCATCGGCAGATGAATGGATAAGAAATCTATGGTACATATACACTATAGAATATTACTCAGCTATTAAAAAGAATGCATTTGAATCAGTTCTAATGAGGTGGATGAAACTGGAGCCTATTATACAGAATGAAGTACGTCAGAAAGAAAAACACCAATACAGTATATTAATGTATATATATGGAATTTAGAAAGACAGTAATGATGACCCTATATGCGAGACAGCAAAAGAGACACAGATGTAAAGAATAGACTTTTGGACTCTGTGGGAGAACATAAAAGATAATGGAGTAAAAAATAATAAGGAAAATGGTTTCATGAATATCACCAAAAGTAGATTCTTTAAAAAAGACTGATATAATAGGCAAATTTTTGCAAACTTGTATAAGAGAACTATAACAAGAAAAAGATAGCATTAAAATTAGAAAATTTATAACAGAAGAGATTGAAACTATAAGATAATACATTTTTATGATGAAGATATTGAAATACTTTTTAAAATTACCAAATATAACTAGTTGAAACAAGATTCATCAAAAATAAACAATTAATCCAATGACTTGCCACAAGCAGAATAATTGGGCATTGGTTTAAGCAAACATGCTTTAAATATTCATTCAAAATTTTTATTAAGGGAAAAATTATTGAATATTTCTCACACACTAAGCACCCTTCTAAACACCAATGTAAGGATAATCTAATTTAATCTTCACAAACACGCACACAACTATGGATCACATAATATTTATCAACCATAACATAGCTAGGATAAACAGCCAAGTCAATATTGAAATGTAAGCTGTCTGGCTCCAGGGTCCACACTTAGCTTCATGCTTTTCTGCCTTTTCTTAATAGAAGCAGATGCCTGTTTCCTTAGGTATGCTACTTATATTTGAGCATCCCATAGTCCTTTTCTTTAAGCTTGAAAGAAGACAAACTTCACTATCATCAGAGTATAGTGAGTATTTAAAATTTGTTGAATCCTCTGTAAGTGCAATGGGACAAAGGATTTATGATGCAGAGTACACAACATTTCTTTTCTTCTCTCTTTCTTTTTCAGTTTTTAAATTATGAAAGTATGATAACACATTTACAGGAGACTTGGAAAATACAGAACAAAGTTACATATAGTTCCACTGTATGTGCTATGGCTTAGTAGCTCAGACATGTCCGACTGTTGCTACCCCATAGATAGTAGCCTGCCTCTGTCCTTGGGGACTCTCCAGGCAAGAATACTGGAGTGGGTTGCCATGCCCTCCTCCTAGGGATCGTCCCAACCCAGGGATCGAACTCAGGTCTCCTGCACTGCAGGAAGATTCTTTACTATCTGAGGCACCAGGGAAGCATTATGCATTACAATTTTTTTTTAACTAGGTAAATTAAGATTTTTAGTTGTAGTTCCAATATCAAACTCTAAAAAAAGGCTTCCCTGTTGGCTCAGATGACAACCCACTCCAGTATTCCTGCCTGGAGAATCTACATGGACAGAGGAGCCTGGCAAGCTATAGTCCACGGGGTCGCAAAGGAGTCAGACACCACTGAGTGACTAAACACAGCACACATATAGACAAACATAGAACAATATAGATATAGTAGACCTGAAAAGCAACACGAACCAATTCAACATAAATAAGATTTATACAATTTTCTGGAGAAGGAAATGGCAACTCACTTCAGTGTTCTTGCCTGGAAAATCCCATGGACAGAGGAGCCTGGGGGTTTCCAGTCCATGGGATCACAAAGAGTCAGACATGATTGAGTGACTAACACACTATACAACTTTCACACAACAGTAGGACACAAATTCTATTCAAGTTCCCATAGACTATAAACCAGGAGACAATGGAACATACCCAGGGACATAAAAGAAGCTGCAAAAAAGCCATGGTCTGAAGGTATTGAAATCATACAGTTTGTTCTCTTATCACTGTGGAGTTATGTTATAAATCAGTATCAAAATATATTTGGAAATAGCCCACATATTTTCAATGCAGTGTCACAATTATCAAGAGAGATCTTTAACTTAGCCATTGAAAGCCTCAATAAAGTTAGATGGCTAAAACAACACAGAGGGTGATTGCAGAGAAAAGGGCATTTAAATGAGGAATTAATATCGAAATGAGAAATTAATATCAAAGATACTTTAAAAACCCCATGCATTTGGAAATTAAATGTCCACTTTTAAATGATGGGTGTATCTAAGAAACCATAACAAGGAAAATTAGAAAATATTTCTAGCAGACTAAAAACGAAAAGAGAATTTGCCAGAATTTGTTGCATTGAACTGAAGATGCTCAGTGTACACAGCATTTTTTTTTAGAGAAATCACCAAATGTTTCTTCTAAGATTGTTAGTTCTGAGATCTCTTGATTATTTTTTGTTCTGTAGCCTTTCACCTGCCTCAGAAACTCCTGGCATTCTCTTATCAAATCTTTATTTTTAAAATTATTTATTTATTTATTTTCATTGATTCTGTCTGTCTTTGTGGCAAAGAGCATTATGGTTTTCTCAACATCTATCTCAAAATGTAGAGACCCCAATTTATTCGTTAATAATGTCTTCAAACATGACAAAAGTTATCATACTATGGACGGAGGTTCTTTGCAATAAGAAAAACAATTACCTTTTGGGGAGGATCCACACTTCTCTGTGTTTGACAGGAATAAATTAAAGCTAAGAAATTATCCTAGGTACTGATTAGGAGTTTGATGACTTTAAATTTAATTTACATCTGTTTTGAAAGTGGCTCAGTCGTGTCCTACTCTTTACAACCTCATGGATATAGTCCTTGGAATTCTCCAGGCCAGAATACTGGAGTGGGCAACCATTCCCTTCTCCAGCGGATCTTCCAGACCCAGGAATCAAACCAATGTCTCCTGCATTGCAGGCAGATTCTTTACCAGCTGAACTGCCAGGGAAGCCCTATATCTGTTCTATAAGTGGTTAATCTTGGAAAATGAAGTATCAGCAGCATATCTATATTTATTTCACTGATATTGTATCATCCCATAGAGATTACACCCCATCTGGAAATCTCTAATTTAATTTTGACCTTTCTTTATCTCTTGGTCAGTTTCACTGACCAAGAGAGCAAGAGTAAAATAAGGACTTCTAAATAAAAGCGACTATAAATCTCCAATTATTCATGTTTGAAAAATAAGAGAGTGTGTTATTAAAGAAAGTTATTTTCTATAACCAAGACACAGTATAACATAAAAATTAAAAATGCAAAGTTGAGGGGTAGGCTGCTTGGTGTGAATCTTGGTTCAGCCATTCATTCCTTTGTGACCAAGGGGCAGCTTCTTAACCCATCAGTTTCAAGTTTCCCCTCTACGAAGGGATAATGATAGCCCTGCTTCAGAAGAATGCTGTTGAGATTAAATGAGGTGATATGTGGCTGCACTTAAGCATAAAGAGAGAGAGCTACAATTATCCTTCTGCTTAAAAACAAAAACAAAAACTGTCTAGTTATATGTATTATGTATGAAACACAGCTTTTAATTTTTTCTTCAATTGAATTTTTTGGTTTTGAAATCCTAAATTTATGACATTTTAAAAATATTTTCTGTTTCCCAAACACTTGATTCTTGGGTTACTCCATCCAATTGGAAAGTTTCAATGATAAATAGCCTACAGATACCTTGATACATCGAGATATCTTGATACACACATCAAGATAACACACATCGATGTATCTTGGCCTTGCCTAGATCTTCAGCCTAAAGCCAAAAGAATCTCCAATATCTTAATAGATAAATTGTACATAGGTACTTCATCCTTCCCTCGAACTGAATGTACCCAATACTAAAATCATCATCTTCTCAAAATCATTTATATTGTTTTCTCTTTTTCTCTCAAGAGCACCTCTGCTCTCTACATTCTAATGATTCAACTTTTATTATTTAATTAATACCTCCCTCCATGTTTCTGATCTATAAAATATACTTAGCCGATTTTAATCTACTGTCTCCCCTAATACTGCTTACATTTGTCTGCTTGTTATTATCTTCTTACCTAAACTCTTACAATAGTACCTACTCTATCCAGATGGGTTCTCCCCAGTGTCTCTTTTTTATGTTATTTCCTACTAAGGAATTATGATTTATTTTCATAAACAATAATTCTGTTCTTCCTCTCAATGAACCACGGTGGACTTTACCTACCTAATAAATGACAAGCAAACCTCTCAACCTATTTTATTCTACTTCTTTTAAACACTGCTCCAGCATTTGTAGTCATTTTTTTAAAACAAATCTTGAGTTTTTCAACATACAGATTCTAATTTAGTCTTCAGTTTTCACTTTCTACCTATAATGAGTGACCTCCTTTGCAAAGGGGAATGTTGCGGGGCGGGGAGGGGGTGATAAATTAGGAGGTTGGGATTAACATATTAAAGAGATAACCAATAAGGACTTACTATATAGCACAGGGAACTCTACTAAATTTTCTGTAATAACCGAGGAGGAAAACAATCTGAAAAAGAATAGATATATGTGTATTTAGAACTAAGTCACTTTGCTCTACACTTGAAACTAATGCAACATCGTAAACTGATTATACTCCCATATAAAATAACTTTTTTAAAAAAGGAAACCCTACCAAATATCAAGTACCACCACTTCCATGAACTGCCTGAGATCAAACAAATAGATTTCTTTCCTTTTCATCAATGCTTGTGGCGTTCTGTTTGCAACTGTAATGGCAAGTATCCTCAAAATACTGTGTGAGGCTTCTTAGTGTTTCACAGGCTTCCCACAGGCACTTGATACCAAATATATTGTAGAAAATTGTTAAACTCTTTTTGAATCTGTACCTTTCTTTGAATTGTGGAAAAATATAAATTTTCTTCATATAAAATAGCAAAAGAACTTTAAAGTCCTGAAATCATGAGCAGGCATATAGTAAGTTCTCAATAAATATTAATTTTCTTATACAGCTACTAGTGATAAAAGTTAATCTCTTAATTACTTAATATGTCCTTATAAAATATAACTTTCTTGAGCACAAACATTCTAATTTTGATATTTCTATATACCTCTTTGTAATCTCCATGCAGGTCCTTACAGAGTCGGCATTTAATAAAGTGCATTAAATTAAATTTCATTGCTTATTAACTATTATAAGAGTTAACGTTATAGATTTAGATGATTCCTTAAACAGATGTTTGTTTTGTTTTTTTTTTAACAGAATTTTCCTGAAGTTAATTCAATCTCCAATTTTTACCAGTATTAATGACATGAGATGATAGGAATGCTTGACCTGCAGGTTCTGAGGTCAACATTGTACATGAGAACTGCTGTTCATGGAAAAGTGCATGATTTTTCTGGAAAACAATTCCAGGAAATATACTGCTATATAGATTGGGTTATATCCATCCAGAATAGTATTGAATGTCTGCTATATCCATTGCTTTGTCCAAATTTAGATTATGAGTAATAGAGTCATACAAAGTTTACTAACAGGAAAAAGTAATTGTTTAGACAATGTTCCTCCTCATTGTATCAAAATATTTCACACATAATTACCAAGAGGAGATAGACTAAAGAAAGATTAGCTTTGAAAGCATCCTTCAAACACTAAAATGCCCAAGAAAAATTCTGCAATATGACTTTAATTTGCTATTAAAAATGTATGTGGTATACACTGCATTATTCCACTTTTCTGTTGTCTATTTTATATGGTGCAATGTATTTTTGCACTGTAAAACACATGATATTCCAAAGAAATCTTAGGAGGTTACACGAATGTAAAATCAGTGCAAAAATGGTCAGGTTGGGTAAATATTTTATTAAATGGCAGAACCATTTAATGTTTTTATTACTGCTATATTTCTTCTATAAAGTTATTTTTAATTCTACAAAATAAACTTTGATAAGTCAAAACTGAATATTATGTATGCCATCTTAGTGTTACATTGAGATTAATGAGAAATATGAGAAATAGGCACAATGCCACCACAAACTGATGTTACAAGTTAGTGAAACCCTAGTAAATGTGTATTTCATACATTGTCTCTGAAACGTGGGTATAAATAATTTAAATGTGTATTAGGTTTAAAGTAAGTGAAATTTATGTTAAATTTATCCATACTTTCCTACTTTACTCTCCAAATATTTCAAATTCCCTGTTTCTCACTGAAGCCCAGAAAATGTGCTTGACAAAATACATGCCAAAAATGTAAACCAAAAAGTAGCATGGTGAATAAATCATTAATGGTGAAGTATTAAACATTAGTGAGGAATGACCAGGTGGCAGAGTAGGAAGACCCTGAGCTCACCTCCTCCCATGGGTACACCAAAAATGCAACTATTTATAGGGTAACTCCTTCCCTGGTAGCTCAGATGGTAAAGCATCTGCCTACAATGCGGGAGACTGGTCGGGAAGATCCTCTGGAGAAGGAAATGGCAACCCACTCCTGTACTCCTCTCTGGAAAATCCCATGGATGGAGGAGCTTGGTGGGCCACAGTCTATGGGGTCGCAAAGAGCCGGACACGACTGAGCGACTTCACTCACTTCACTTATTGATAAGAAAGACTGAAATCGCTCAGAAAAAAATCTACAGCTAAAGATATAAAGAAGGAACCACACTGAGATGGGTAAAAGGGGTAGAGATGTGGTATAGTCAAGACCTATATTCCAGAAATAGGAGGAATTATAATTAAATAGAGAGGTTTTCCACAAGGACTGGGGGATCCAATACCCACATCAGGATCCCCAGTCTAGTGGTCCTGCACTAGGAAGATGAGCCTTTAGAATGTTCGGCTTTGATGGCCAGGAGTGCTTATTGTCTGGAGAATTTCATGGACAGAAGAACCTCACAGGCTACAATCCATGTAGTCACAGAGAGTCAGACATGATTGAGCAACTAACATTTTCAAGGGGCTTCCCTGGTGGCACAGATAGGAAAGCATCTTCCTGAAGAGACTGGGGTTTGATCTACAGGAGACTGGGGTTCGATCCCTGGAACAGGAAGATCCCTTGGAGAAGGGAATGGCTACCCACTCCAGTATTCTCATCTGGAGCCTAGTGGGCTACAGTCCATGGGGATGCAGAGAGTTAGATATGCCTGGGAGACAAATGCTTCTTAACTTTTTTCCAGTGCTTATTTTCAGTAGAGCCAGAGGGCTGCAGGAAATAAGAGACTCACTCTTAAATGATGTACACAAAACCTCTGGGATTCAAGGAATAAAGAGTAATTTGAAAGGAGCCTGGGTAAGACCCATCTGCTTATCTTGCAAAGCCTCTCAGAGAGGCAGAGGGCAACTGGAGCTGACCCTAGGGACATAGATGCTGGCAGTAGTCATCTGGGGGACTTTTCCTGCCATGTGGACGCTGATGCTGACAAGCACCATTTTGGAATCCTTCCTGTAGCTCATTAGCACCAGGACTCAGCCCACCCACATCCACCAGTGTCAGCACCAGTACTGAGAGGTCTTAACCCAGGTAACTGGCCCCGTGAGGACATCACTGCACTCACCAGCAGGCAGGCTGCCTTAAGAACCCCTGAGCCAAAAGCCATCCCAGGACATGACCCTATCTACCAGAGGGCCAAGGACCTGGCCCACAAACCACTGGGCCAGCACTAATTCAGGACCCTCTGGGCCCTAGCCCCACCCCCACCCGAGGGCCAACACATCAACAGTGGGACCCCTGGGTCCTGCAGTCAGAGACCCCAGTGGGTTGTACTAGCCTTTGGTCCAGTCTTATACAATAGTGGGCTGACATCAGTCCTAAGACCCCCAGTGCTTTGTCCCCACCCATCAGAGGGTGGGCACCATTCCCAGGACAACCATCCACACAGTCTACCCTGGCAGGTCAAGCTCACTCACGAGCAGGCTAGCACAAGCCCAGAAACCCCTGGCCCCAGCCTTCCCCACTAGCAAGCCAACATCAACTTTAAGATACCTTCCCTTAGCCAGTTACCCTGGGGTCTGGACCCACCAGCCAGTGGACCAACACCAGATTTGCAAATGCTCAAGACTCAACTCTGCCTGACAGTGGGCTACCACTAGTCCCAGTACCCTTCTTTATCCACCATTGGGTATGCACCAGTCCTGGAATCCTCTAAGCCGTGTCTCCAGTCTCCAGTAGGACAACTCCAGCTCTAGGACACCTTGAGTCCCTTAGCCAGTGGTCCTGGGACCCAATTTCACTGGTGATTGCCAGTTCCAAGATGCCACCCCTCAGCCAGCCTTCCCAGAATGCAGACCCATTCACCAAGAGGCTATCAATAGAGAATGGATAAGAAAGGTGTGGAATATTACTCGGCCATAAAAAGGAATGAGTTATTGCTATTTGTGGCAACATGGACATAAAGGGCATTATGCTAAGTGAAATAAGTCAGAGAACAACAAATACTATATGAATTCACTTGCAAGTGGAGTCTGAAAAAGCAAAATCAATGAACAAACATAATGAAACACAGTCAGGGTTATAGGTAAAAAGAATAGACAGGGATTTTCCAGAGGGGAGGGAGATAGGGAGACAGGAAAAAATAAATGAGGGAGATTAAAAGATACATACTTTCAGTTGCAAAATAAATGAGTAATGGGTATGGCATATAAATTGTGTGAAATACAGTCAATAATTATGTGATATCTTTGTATGGTGATATTTGTAATTGGGCTTATTGTGGTGATTAGCTTGAAATTAGGAAATATTGAATCTCAGTGTTTTGTAACAGGAACTAACATAGTATTATAAGTCAATTCTACTTCAAAACTAACAAGCTTCCAGTTATAAGATAAGTAATTATTAAAGATAAAATGTACAACATTAACACTGCTATATATTACATATGAAAGTCAAGAGAGTAAATGTTAAGAGTTATCATCAAAAGAATAAAAATGTTTTTCTCCATTTTTCTTTAATGATCTAAATTTATTGTGGTAATCACTTCATGATATATGTAAGTTAAATCATTATGCTGTATGCATGCATGCTAAGTTACTTCAGTCATTTCTGACTGTGCGACCCTATGGAATGTATCCCACCAGGCTCCTCTGTAAACAGATTCTCCAGGCAAGAATTCTGAAATGGGTTGTCATGCCCTCCTCCAGGGGATTTTCCCAACCCAGGGATCAAACCCGAGTCTCTCATGTCTCCTGCATTGGGAGACAGGTTCTTTACCACTAGCCCCAGCTGAGAAGGCCATTATGCTGTATAATTTACACTTACATAGTGCTGTATGTTGATCATGTGTCAATAACACTGGAAGAAAAAAAAAAGGACTACTGCAAGAGTTCCAATCATGACAGAGATGAAATAAGCTCACTACAGCCTATCTTTCCCCATGACTGCAACAAAAAACTCTGGGCAGAATTTAAGGAATGACTAAGTTTACTCTGAGAAGTAAATAACACCAATGAAATAGGAGGAAAGTTAAACTTGAAGAAGAAAGAAAAGACTTTCCTCATTTTTACCCTCCCCTCTTTATCTCCTGGTTTTTTACCTGAGGGTACAAGTAGAGATGAACAATAAAACTTAGGAGGAAAATTCTGTCTTCAAAGCAAAAGGACATAGAGTGGATTGGAGGGAAGATTTCCTTT
This sequence comes from Cervus canadensis, assembly GCF_019320065.1. Classification (NCBI taxonomy): domain Eukaryota; kingdom Metazoa; phylum Chordata; class Mammalia; order Artiodactyla; family Cervidae; genus Cervus; species Cervus canadensis. The sequence goes on along the minus strand of NC_057394.1, from coordinate 41,014,985 downwards.
TACTGATTTTCTATTTTATCCTTTCCCTGAGGAAGCTCCAGTCATCAAGCTAGCCTGCTTCCATGGTGGGATATCTAATACTCAGGGTAAAAACATCCTTCTATTCAGAGAAAGTGAGAAAGTAACACCAATGGCCCAGAGTGTGTGGGAGATCACCATTATTTTGTCTCTTATTTCTCTCTCAACATATCTGAGAAGGGCACAATACTGCAACATTGTTTAGTAGCCCAGAAGGTTACATCATGAGGGAAATTTTAGAGAATGGGAAAAGGGGATCCCAGAGAACCAATGGAGTGGCTAGGAAACTGAGGAAATATGAGCAGGAAAAGGGGATGTTTAAATACTATACCTGAACTGACAAGAACCAGACTCAGCTCAGTTGGTGCACAATAGAACAGATACAAGTAAACATGATCAAAGCTTTGAGAACTGAATTATTGTTCACACCAAGATGTAAGTCCTAGGTTAATTCCTGAATGAACAGCAGAGAGTAGACTTGGATACTCAAAATAACTTTGAAAGCACTGCCTACAATAGGCAAATCAAAACTTTTGATCTGGACTTAGCCATGCCAACTGTCTGCTAAAAAAAATAATAAGAAAGGTACACTTAACCATCAAAGAACTTTAACAGGGCTTGGATTTTTACCATGTAGTACTCAAGAAAAGCTATGACAAAACTAGACTGTGTATTAAAGAGCAGAGACATCACTTAACTGACAAAGGTCCATCTAGTCAAAGCAATAGTTTTTCCAGTAGTCATGTATGGATGTGAGAGTAGGACCATAAAAAAAGCTGAGCACTGAAGAATTGATGCTTTTGAACTGTGATGTTGGAGAAGACTCTTGAGAGTCTCTTGGACTGCAAGGAGATCCAACCAGTCAATCCTAAAGGAAATCAGTGCTGAATATTCATTGGAAGGACTCATGCTGAAGCTCCAATACTTTGGCCACCTGATGCAAAGAACTGACTCATTGAAAAAGACCTTCTTGCTGGGAAAGATCGAAGACAGGAGGAGAAGGGGACAACAGAGGATGAGATGCTTGGATGGCATCACCGACTCAATGGACATGAGTCTGAGCAAGTTCCAGGAGTTAGTGTTGGACAAGGAAGCCTGGTGTGCTGCAGTCCATGGGGTCTCAGAGTTGGACAAGACTGAGTGACTGAACTGACTCTACAGGATATATTCCAAAATCACTTAACATCAAAAGAACTGTGAAAATCTGGCCAACACCAGTGGAAACATTATTAAAATGCCAATTCCAAGATGACTCAGACTTTGAAATTATCAGGCAGTTTATCACTGTGTCCTGTGAGCTAAAGTTGATCACTTCAAAGTTAATAAAAGGATGGAAATTTTTAGTAGAGAAATATAAACTGTATTGTAGAATAAGGTGCCAAATAGAAATGTTATAAGTGAAAAATACAATGTATTTCTTAAAAGATTCACTGTATGGACTCAGTAACAGACACGGAAATTAAATAGGAAAGATTTGGTGAACTTAAAGTTAGATCAGTAAAAATTTTCCAATGTTAATAAAAAAAAAAAAAAATGAACAAAATTTAGCAAAGTTCAAGCACATATGGGTCTTAACTAGAAGGTCTGATAAGGATTTCATTAGCTCTCTAGAAAGAGAAGCTAAAAGTTGGTGCAGAATGAAAAATAATTTGAAGAAATAATAATAAAAACTGACTCTCAAAATCTTAAAGGAGTTTTATCCTTATTTTCATTTCAGTCTGTTGCCCAAGGTCCAGTTTTTCCTTAGTGATGGAATTCAAGTATTGTATCTGCCTGAAGTGAAGTCTTCCTTTCTTGTTCCATTTGCACCAGATACTGTTAAATAACTGTGCTGGCCAATGAGTATAAGTAGACATGATTTGCATGACTTCTAGGAGAATTCTTTGCAACTACATGGTGTGTGTTTCTTCTTTCTTTTCTTTTTCTCTCTGCCTGAAATGTAAATATTTTTGATCCGGTACTGAGTGCTTATTGACACTAGAATGAACACAATGGACCTTAGCATCATGGACTGAAAATTCAAGGACTGCTACATTGCAGAGAAAAACGTGTTAAACTATTATCACTTAATTGTGAGTTTGTTATAGTGGCTATTTGTTGTTACTATTGTTCATTCACTAAGTCACATCTGTATCTGTTGCCACCCCCATAGACTATAGCCTGCCAGACTGCCCTGTCCATGGGATCCCCCAAGCAAGAACTGACATAAGACCTTAGCTCAGTTACAATTCAGACATTCCCTTGGCACACTATCAAAAGTAGCTCCTCCCAGAATACTTTCTAACACATGATTTTACTTTATTGTCTTCATAAAATCTATCACATCTCAATTATTTTGAATGTATTTACCTGTGGATTATTTTCTCTAAATAGTATTTGGACTTTCTCAAGCACATATTTATACAAATCTTTCACTACTTTAAAAATATTGGTGACTGAATGAGTCAGTATTTTTTAAGGTTTTTCTTCCATGGAGTTAATAATTTCCTGGCTTACTCTAATAACAAATTCAAACCAATGATGGAGAGTATCTAAAATTAAATATTTTTCAGTTATTTCATAATTAATGACAGCACATTTTAAAACTTAAAATCCATGCTTAATTTAAAAGTTAACATTTGCTGAAAATAAAAACATAAACTGAAAAAAAAAGCACAATATTTAACACTGAAAAGAGTAGACCAAATATGCATTTGCATTTGCCATTTCTACAAAGCATAATGGACAACAGTTCATATTTTATTTAATTCTTCAACAGATGGAAGGATGGAAGAAAATTAGTATCACTAAATAAGAGGTGGGAGACATCCCAAATTAATAACAGAAAATATAAGCAGTTTATTCTACATCTTTCCCAAGCTAAAAAATAAAGCCTATATTTAATGAAAGAGTAAATTATTAAAATGGGTATCAGTCAGTTCAGTTCAGTCGCTCAGTCATGTCTGACTCTTTGCGACCCCATAAATCGCAGCACGCCAGGCCTCCTTGTCTATCACCAAATCCTGAAGTTTACCCAAACCCATGTCCATCGAGTCGGTGATGCCATCCAGCCATCTCACCCTCTGTCGTCCCCTTCTCCTCCTGCCCCCAATCCTTCCCAGCATTAGGATCTTTCCCAATGAGTCAACTCTTCACATGAAGTGGTCAAAGTATTGGAGTTTCGGCTTCAGCATCAGTCCTTCCAATGAACACCCAGGACTGATCTCCTTCAGGATGGACTGGTTGGATCTTCTTGCAGTCCAAGGGACTCTCAAGAATCTTCTCCAACATCACAGTTCAAAAGCACCAATTCTTCGGCGCTCAGCTTTCGTCACAGTCCAACTCTTACAACCATACATGACCCCTGGAAAAACTATAGCCTTGACTAAACGGACCTTTGTTGGCAAAGTAATGTCTCTGCTTTTAAATATGCTATCTAGGTTGGTCATACCTTTTCTTCCAAGGGGCCAGTGTCTAAATTTCATGGCTGCAATCACCATCTGCAGTGATTTTGGAGCACAAAAAAATAAAGTCTGACACTGTTTCCACTGCTTCCTCATCTATTTCCCATGAAGTGATGGGACCAGATGCCATGATCTTAGTTTTCTGAATGTTGAGTTTTAAGCCAACTTTTTCATTCTCCTCTTTCCCTTTCATCAAGAGGCTTTTTAGTCCCTCTTCAGTTTCTCTTCCTCTTCAGGTGTCGTTTGCATACCTGAGGCTATTGATATTTCTCCCGGCAATCTTGATTCCAGTTTGTGCTTCCTCCAGCCCAGCATTTCTCATGATGTACTCTGCATATAAGTTAAATAACCAGGGTGACAATATACAACCTTGACATAGTCCTTTTCCTATTTGGAACCAGTCCGTTGTTCCATATCCAGTTCTAACTGTTTCTTCCTGACCTGCATACAGGTTTCTCAAGAGGCAGGTCGGGTGGTCTGGTATGCCCATCTCTTCGGAATTTTCTGCAGTGTATTGTGATCCACACAGTCGAAGGCTTTGGCATAGTCAATAAAGCAGAAATCGATGTTTTTCTGGAACTCTTTTACTTTTACGATGATCCAGTGGATGTTGGCAATTTGATATCTGGTATCTCTGCCTTTTCTAAAACGAGCTTGAACATCTGGAAGTTCACAGTTCACGTATTGCTGAAGCCTGGCTTGGAGAATTTTGAGCATTACTTTACTAGTGTGTGAGATGAGTGCAGTTGTGCAGTAGTTTGAGCATTCTTTGGGATTGCCTTTCTTTGGGATTGGAATGAAAAACTGACCTTTTTCAGCCCTGTGGCCACTGCTGAGTTTGCCAAATTTGCTGGCATATTGAGTGCGACACTTTCACAGCATCATCTTTCAGGATTTGAAATAGCTCAACTGCAATTCCATCACCTCCACTAGCTTTCTTCATGGTGATGCTTTCTAAGGCCTACTTGCCTTCACATTCCAGGATGTCTGGCTCTAGGTAAGTGATCACACCATCGTGATTATCTGGGTCATGAAGGTCTTTTTTGTATAGTTCTGTGTATTCTTGCCATCTCTTCTTAATATCTTCTGCTTCTGTTAGGTCCATACCATTTCTGTTCTTTATCGAGCCCATCTTTGCATGAAATGTTTCCTTGGTATCTCTAATTTTCTTGAAGAGATCTCTAGTCTTTCCCATTCTGTTGTTTTCCTCTATTTCTTTGCATTGATTGCTGAGGAAGGCTTTTTTATCTCTCCTCGCTATTCTTTGAAACTCTGCATTCAGATGGGAATATACCCTGGTGTAAATTAGCAAGTTAAAGAGTCATTGTGCATGTTGAAAATTGTTTGAGATACTAGCTCTTTGTATTTCATTTCAATATTGATTTTTATCTAACTTTTAAATTTCAAGTTTAAAAATTCAGTTAGGACAGTGACTTTGTTTTTGTTATTATAATGTTTTCTTTTTTGCTTTATTTTTTGTCTGTTTTTACTCAGAGAAAAATATGTACCAGTTTGCCTGAATTATTAGCTTAACATGAAACAATTACTTGCTAACTCTAAACCCACCTCTTTATCTACTACTCACAAAAGTGTAGAGGAATGTTAAGTCTGTTAGAGTAATCATATTTTCTAGATAAACTCAAATCCTTCCTTGTGTACAAAATTATTCTTTCATACTTGGATATATTAATTATCCAATTAAATATTGTAAGAAAATAATAATGAGCCACTTCATATAAAAGTGCAACACCAGTACATTGGAATTTCAATTTAGAATTAATAAAATAACTGTGCATTCCCCAGTGAGCATATTCTATGATATAATTCTTCTAGTGGGAAGAGAAGACTGGCAATGAAAAGTAGATAGTTGCCCCAAGCATGACCTCAGTCAGCTGCAAAGAAAGAAACACCAGACTATGTTGGACCAACAAATAGTATTAGCTGTTTCTCACATATCAAAAAGTCCAGAGGTTGGTGTCCAATAATGCCTAATTAATGTAATGGAGTCAGCCACATCCATAATTACATGCTTCTGTTTCACTTCTCTTAGCTTATAATATTTGTCCTTATATTTGTTCCTCAAAATGGCTGCATCTACTGTAAAAATATGGTTGTTCAACATTTCAGGCATCAAGGCAGTATTATAAGCAACAAGAAAAAGGGAAGTATACACATTTTTTTTTCTAGAATTAGCACAAAGAGTCAGTACTGTCTTTAAGGAAAGTGGGGAAATCTGGCTGGTTACATTGCACACAAGACAACAATGAGATGTTATGAAGAAAAGAAAAGGTCTATCTCATCTAGGCAACTGTATCATGACTATATTTTTCCAAAGTTCTTTGTCCTGCAAAGTGGAAAGTCAAGTAATTTGGGGAACACAGCCACACACAAGCTCTCTTCCTCTAAAACATGATACTAAGAATTAAATGCATATACTATAGCCTCCCATTCTTGTCCTAAGGTCAGTATCCAAAACATATAATTAACTCATACAAATAAATAGCAAAAAACCAAATAACTCAATTGGCAAGGGAACAGAGTAGACATTTTGCCAAAGAAGACATGCAGATATCTGACAGATAAATGGAAAGGTGCTCAGTATCACTAATCAGGGAAATGTAAATCAAAACCAAGCAAGATGTCACATCAAATGTGTTAAGAGGGTTGTTATCAAAATACAGGCAAATAGTGGCACGGATATGGATAAAAGAGAAGTATTGTGCAGTATGTGTGTGTGGGTGTGTTTGTGTGTGTATGGGTGTCTGCGTGTGCGGTGGAATATTATATGGCCATAAAAAGAGAATGAGATATTGCCATTTGCAACAACATGGATGAACATGGAGGACATAATGCCAAAGAAGATAAAATTGAATTATACCTTTTGACTACAGAAAATTATCAGATTAATGAGTGATAAAAATTAAAATACTGTTTATCTTTTTAGAATTAATTCGTTTATGGACACAAAAGTTACTTAGTCTATAGAAACAGAAATTAGCCTCATTCAAAGATGCAAAAGAAGAAAGTTTGAGTCATATAATTTCCAATTTTTCGTGTAGTATATGAGGTTGATAGTGATGATTCCTAAAGCAAAATATGATATTCTTAAGCAGTAAATTTAGGAAGAATAAAAGGGTGACACCTAACTGATGGAAATTATTGCAAGAAGTTGATTTTCTTGAGTGACATTCCAATAAATGTTATCCTCAACATTCTTCCCTGACACAGCAGTTTCATGTTTTCCTGAAGAGAGTAAGCCTGCCAGATCCCACAGTCTTTCTCACAGATACTTTTCACTTATATAGAACTTGTCTCAAGGAGTCAACCTAGAGTTATAACTGTTTATAAAAGGGTTCTGTCCTTTTACATGTAGCTGTCCAGTTTTCCCAGCACCATTTATTGAAGAGGCTGTCTTTGCCCCACTGCATATTCTTGCCTCCTTTGTCAAAAATAAGTTACCCATAGGTGCATGGATTCATTTCTGGGCTTTCTGTCCTGTTCAATTGGTCTATATTTCTGTTTTTGTGTCAGTACCATACTGTCTTGATGACTATAGCTTTGTAGTATAATCTGAAGTCAGGAAGCTTGATTCATCCAGCTCCATTCCTCTTTCTCAATACCGCTTTGGCTCTTTGCGGTCTTTTATGTTTCCACATAAATTGTGAATTTTTTTGTTCTAGTTCTGTGAAAAAAATGCCATTGGTAATTTGATAGGAATTTCATTGAATCTGTAGATTGCATGTGGTAGTATAGTCATTTTCACAATATTGATTATTCCTTCCAGGAATATGTAAGTCCAGAAACTATAAAACTCTTAGAGGAAAACATAGGGAGAACACTCAATGACATAAAGCAAAGCAAGATCCTCTATGACCCACCTCCTACAGTGAAGGAAATAAAAGCAAAAGTAAACAAGTGGGACCTGATTAAACTTAAAAGCTTTTGCACAGCAAGAGAAACTACAAGCAATGTGAAAAGACAACCTTCAGAATGGGAGGAAAGAATAGCAACTGAAATAACTGACAAAGGATTAATTTCCAAAATATACAAGCAGCTCATACAACTCAATACCAGAAAAAGCAAACAACCCAGTCAAAAAGTGGGGGAAAGACCTAAACAGACATTTCTACAAAGAAGATTACAGATGGCTAACACGTGAAAAGGTGCTCAACATCACTATTAGAGAAATGCAAATCAAAACTACAGTGAGATATCACCTCACACCAGTCAGAATGGCCATCATCAAAAAGTCATAAACAATAAGTTCTGGAAAGGGTGTGGAGAAAAGGGAACACTCTTGCACTGTTGGTGGGAATGTAAATTGATACAGCTACTATAGAAGACGATATGGAGATTCCTTTAGGAATAAAACCACCATATGACCCAGCAATCTCACTCCTAGGCAGAAACCCTGAGGAAACCAAAATTTAAAGAAACACATGTATCCTATTGTTCATTTCAGCACTATTTACAATAACTAGAACATGGAAGCAACCTAGATGTCCATCGGCAGATGAATGGATAAAGAAGCTATGGTATATATACATAATGGAATATTTCTCAGCCATAAAAAGGAAAGTGTTTGAGTCAGTTCTAGTGAGGTGAATGAACCTAGAACCTTTTATACAGAGTGAAGTGAGACAGAAAGAGAAAGTTAAATAGCGTATTCTAACACATATACACAGAATCTAGAAAAATGGTACTGAAGAATTTATTTACAGGGCAACAATGGAGAAGCAGACATAGAGAATAGACTAACGGACATGGGGAGAGGACAGAAGAGGGTGAGATGTATGGGAAGAGTAACATGGAAGCTTACATTACCATATGTAAAATAGACAGCCAACGGGAATTTGCTGTATGTCTCAGGAAACTCAAACAGGGGCTCTGTATCAACTTAGATGGGTGGGGTGGGGAGGGAGATGGAAGGGAGGTTCAAAAGGGAGAGGATATATGTATACCTGTGGCTGATTCATGTTGAGGCTTGACAGAAAGGAACAAAATTTGGAAAAGCAATTTTCCTTCAATAAAAAATAAATAATTTCTTTCTTAAAAAAAGCTATATCCAATAGGAATTGTGGAGATTAATGGGACCATTATCTCTCACATGCAGTTACCCTTTAGGCAAAAAGTTAAGCATCTGCTATGAAAGGAGCAGAAATTGAGACACGTGGAAAGGAGTAAAAGAAGAGAAAGTAGCTGAGTCCTACAACGATGGAGGACTAGAGATGGAATCAAAGGGTACTGGCCTCTGAAGGAACCACTGCTGCTTTCGCTGTTCAGTCACCTGAGTTGCCAACAGATTCTTAACATAAGAAAGTTCTAAACAACATTATGCTTCATTGACATGCCTGTCTTCTTTACTCCTCCTTGTAACCTTATATGAAACCCTGTTTATTATGGCTGCCGAGCAATGTAGTAGGTGAGTTCAGTGATTCATAGATTCTATGTTCAGATATATGTTGTTGCTGATTAAAGAGTTCAGAAACAACTGAAATGTAATCATAATCACTAGAAAATAACTCCTGAGAGTAATAATTGGAAAGGGGTTTTTAACTTTAAAAAATAACTCAGATAAGTTAAATTATACTCCCTGATGAAGATGATCACAGAAGGCCAACAATCTTATGATACCTGTAAAATGTAACCCAATGTTAGCCTTTCTCTAATGCATCCAGGGAACAGTTTTTTGGTGCATTTATAAAAGATACCAGCCAATAGATACCATGAAATTAAAAGATGCTTACTCCTTGGAAGGAAAGTTATAACCAACCTAGATAGTATATTAAAAAACAGAGACATTGCTTTGCCAACAAAGGTCCATCTAGTCAGGGTTATGGTTTTTCCAGTGGTCATGTATGGATGTGAGAATTGGACTGTGAAGAAAGCTGAGGATGGAAGAATTGATGCTTTTGAACTGTGGTGTTGGAGAAGACTCTTGAGAGTCCCTTGGACTCCGAGGAGATCCAACCAGTCCATCCTAGAGGAGATAAGTCCTGGGTATTCATTGGAAGGACTAATGCTGAAGCTGAAACTCCAATACTTTGGCCACCTCATGCGAAGAATTGACTCATTGGAAAAGACCCTAATGCTGAGAAGGATTGGGGGCAGGAGGAGGAGGAGGAGACGACAGAGGATGAGTGGCTGGATGGCATCACTGACTCAATGGACATAGCTTTGGGTAGACTCCGGGAGCTGGTGATGGAGAGGGAGGGAGGCCTGGCGTGCTGCGATTCATAGGGTCGCAAAGAGTTGGACACGACTGAGCAACTGAACTGAACTGAATAGATACCATAGTTTGAAGGAAGAAACATATGTGATGTCTATGTAATTTATAAATAAAAGAGGCAAGAAACTGTCGATTAATGTAAATAATAAATTATTTTAGTTGATCTAGCTTTAGCACATATTTTAATAGATGGAAGATTGGGCATAAGTTAAAATTCTCAAGATTCTTTTCTAACAGTTACTTTCACACATTTTGAATTGATTATCTATTTTTCAAGACGTGTCTTTGGACTCGTACTTAATATTGTGTCAATAAAAGATATTGATTACATCACAAAACTGAGTGTTTATTTGCATTCATAGGATATGTCTTCTATTTTACAAAATTTGTATTGAAGTCCCTTGGTAGTGTTTTTTAAATTTTTTCTTGTAATAACACATACCACCTTTCTTGTTTTGTTTTGTTTTCTGAGACATTATACATATGACATTTCTCCTGTGAGTAGAAACTCTTCATTTATACTTTTTAGCTGAGTTTTGGTTTCTATATAACTGTATAAACCATCAAATGCACATATTTTTTTTTGTTTTCTATGTTTTCAGATGATTAACTTTACTTAGAAGTATAAAATATCATCAAAAAATATTGCTTTCTCCTTTAAAATATTTATATTACTTGATAATCTTTGTGAACTAATTGCATTAATTCATACTCCCAGAGCAATTTTAAATAATAGTGATGATAGTTGCCCTTTTTTTCTTGATTTTGTCTTCAGATGGAAGACTTCAACCTGACTCTTGCTGTAAGACACTTTTTGTCATTTCAGTTAATTCAGTCACTCAGTCCTGTCTGACTCTTTGCAACCCCGTGGACTGCAGCATGCCAGGTTTCCCTGTCCATCACCATCTCCTGGAGCTCACCCAAACTCATGTCTATTGAGTCAGTGATGCCATCCAACCATCTCATTCTCTGTCATCACCTTCTCCTCTTGCCTTCAATCTTTCCCAGCATCAGGGTCTTATCCAACGAGTCAGTTCTTCGCATCAGGAGGTCAAAGTATTGGAGCTTCACTTTCAGCATCAGTTCTTCCAACGAATATTCAGGACTCATTTACTTTATGATTGATCTCCTTACACTCTAAGGGACTCTCAACAGTCTTCTCCAACACCACGGTTCAAAAGCATCAATTCTTCCACACTCAGCTTTCTTTATGGTCCAACTCGCACATCCATACATGACTACTGGAAAAATCATAGCTTCGACTAGACAGACCTCTGTTGGCAAAGTAATGTCTCTTCTTTTTAATATGCTATCTAGATTGGTCATAGCTTTCCTTCCAAGGAGCCAGTGTCTAAATTCCATGTCTTCAGTCACCATCTGCAGTGATTTAGGAGCCCTAAAAAATAAAGTCTCTTACTATTTTCATCATGTCCCCTTCTGTTTGCCATGAAGTGCAGATGGTGATTGCAGCCATGAAATTAAAAGATGCTTACTCCTTGGAAGGAAAGTTATGACCAACCTAGATAGCATATTAAAAAGCAGAGACATTACTTTGCCAACAAAGGTCCATTTGGTCAAGGCTATGGTTTTTCCAGTGGTCATGTATGGATGTGAGAGTTTTACTGTGAAAAAAGCTGAGCGCTGAAGAATTGATGCTTTTGAACTGTGGTGTTGGAGAAGACTCTTGAGAGTCCCTTGGACTGCAAGGAGATCCAACCAGTCCATCCTGAAGGAGATAAGTCCTGGGTGTTCATTGGAAGGACTGATGCTGAAGCTGAAACTCCAATATTTTGACCACCTCATGCGAAGAGTTGACTCGTTAGAAAAGACCCTGGTGCTTGGAGGGATTGGGGGCAGGAGGAGAAGGGGACGACAGAGGATGAGATGGCTGGATGGCATTGCCGACTCAATAGGCATAACTTTGAGTAAACTCCAGGAGTTTGTGGTGGACAGGGAGGCTTGGCATGCTGCAATTCATGGGGTCACAAAGAGTCAGACACAACTGAGCGACTGAACTGAACTGAATGGGACCAGATGCCATGATCGTAGCTTTCTGAATGTTGAGCTTTAAGCCACTCTCCTCTTTCACTTTCATCAAGAGACTCTTTAGTTCTTCCTCACTTTCTACCATAAGGGTGGTGTCATCTGCATATCTGAGGTTATTGATATTTCTCCCACAATCTTGACTCTTGCCTGTGCTTTATCCAGCCCAATAGTTTGAATGGTATACATTGCATATAAATTAAATAAGCAGGGTGACAATATGCAGTCTTGATGTACTCCTTTCCTAGTTTGGAGCCAGTCTGTTGTTCCATGTCGGGTTCTGTCACTTCTTGACCTCATACAGATTTCTCAGGAGGCAGGAAAGTGAAGTGAAATTCACTCAGTCATTTCTGACTCTTTGCAACACCATGGACTATACAGTCCTGGGAGTTCTCCAGGCCAGAATACTGGAATGGGTCATCTTTCCCTTATCCAGGGGATCTTCCCAACACAGAGATCAACCCCAGATCTCTGGCATTGCAGGTGGACTTATTACCAGCTGAAGCCACAAGGAGGCAGCTACGGTGGGCTGGTATTCCAATCTCGAAGAATTTTCCACAAGTTGTTGTGATCCACACAGTCAAAGGGTTTAGTGTAGTCAGTAAAGCAGAAGTAGATGCTTGTCTGAAATTCTCTTGCTTTTTCTACGATCTAACAGATGTTGGCAATTGATCTCTGGTTCCTCTGTCTCTTCTAAATCCAGCTTGACATCTGAAATTTCTCAGTTCATGTACTGTGTGTCATATTACAAGGGAAACTACCAAGTTTACTTTTAAGGCTTACTGAATAATCATACATTGATCTTAAACTTTATTAAGTATCTTATCAATATCTATATAAATTATTGTTTTATTTCTTTTCATATTGATGTGCTGACATCTATGTTAGATTTTCTAGGCTTGAACTACTATGTTTCTGTTCCAGGTATCAATCTCATTTCTTCATGTTACATTGTTTAGAGCTTATTTACAAGTGTCTTCTAAAAGACAGAGTCCTTCCTTCCTTCATCCTGTGTCCTTAAAATTGTCTGTCTCTACAAGGTTCCGCTTTTTAAAGTTTGTATAAGGTTAATAGCAAGGAGAGATAAGAAAGTCTTCCTCAGTGATCAATGCAAAGAAATAGAGGAAAACAACAGAATGGGAAAGACTAGAGATCTCTTCAAGAAAATTAGAGATACCAAGGGGACATTTCATGCAAAGATGGGCACAATAAAGGATAGAAATGGCATGGACCTAAAAGAAACAGAAGATATTAAGAAGAGGTGGCAGGAATACACAGAAGAACTGTACAAAAAAGATCTTCACAACCCAGATAATCACGATCTATGTGATCACTCACCTAGAACCAGACATCCTGGAATGTGAAGTCAAGCGGGCCTTAGAAAGCATCATTATGAATGAAGCTAGTAGAGGTGATGGAATTCCAGTCGAACTATTTCAAATCCTGAAAGATGATGCTGTGAAAGTGTTGCACTCAATATGTCAGCAAATTTGGAAAACTCAGCAGTGGCCACAGGTCTGAAAAAGGCCAGTTTTCATTCCAATTCCAAAGAAAGGCAATCCCAAAGAATGCTCAAACTACTGCACAATTGCACTCATCTCACACACTAGTAAAGTAATGCTCAAAATTCTCCAAGCTATGCTTCAGCAGTACGAGAACCATGAAATTCTAGATGATCAAGCTGGTTTTAGAAAAGGCAGAGATACCAGAGATCAAATTGCCAACATCCATTGGATCATCAAAAAAGAAGAGAGTTCCAGAAAAGCATCTATTTCTGCTTTCTGCTATTGACTATGCCAAGCCTTTGACTGTGTGGATCACAATAAACTGTGGAAAATTCTGAAAGAGATGGGAATACCGGACCACCTGACCTATCTCTTGAGAAACCTGTATGCAGGTCAGGAAGCAACAGTTAGAACTGGAAATGGAACAACAGACTGGTTTAAATAGGAAAAGGAGTATGTCAAGGCTGTATACTGTCACCCTGGTTATTTAACTTATATGCAGAGTACATCATGAGAAACGCTGGGCTGGAGGAAGCACAAGCTGGAATCAAGATTGCCGGGAGAAATATCAATAACCTCAGATATGCAGATGACATCATCCTTATGGCAGAAAGTGAAGAACTAAGGAGACTCTTGATGAAAGTGAAAGAGGAGAGTGAAAAAGTTGGCTTAACACTCAACATTCAGAAAACTAAGATCATGGCATCCAGTCCCATCACCTCATGGGAAATAGATGGGGAAACAGTGGAAACCCTGGGAGTCTCTATATTTTGGGGTTCCAAAATCACTGCAGATGGTGACTGCAGCCATGACATTAAAAGATGCTTACTCCTTGGAAGGAAAGTTATGACCAGCCTAGACAGCATATTGAAAAGCAGAGATATTACCTTGCCAACAAAGGGCTGTCTAGTCAAGGCTATGGTTTTTCCAGTGGTCATGTATGGATTGGAGAGTTGGACTATAAAGAAAGTTGAGTGCCGAAGAACTGATGCTTTTGAACTGTGGTGTTGGAGAAGACTCTTGAGAGTCCCTTGGACTGCAAGGAGAACCAACCAGTCCATCCTAAAGGAGATCAGTCCTGGGTGTTCATTGGAAGGACTGATGCTGAAACTGAAACTCCAATACTTTGGCAACCTGATGGGTAGAGCTGACTCATTTGAATAGACCCTGCTGCTGGGAAAGATTGAGGGCAGGAGGAGAAGGGGACGACAGAGGATGAGATGGTTGGATGGCATCACCGACTCGATGGACATGGGTTTGGGTAAGCTCTGGGAGTTGGTCATGGACAGGGAGGCCTGGGGTGCTATGGTTCATGGGGTCTCAAAGAGTCGGACACAACTGAGTGACTGAACTGAACTGAACTGAACTGAATATAAAATATGTTTAGTTCCAGTGTAACAGTCAAACATATCTATTTTTTCTTAGTAATGAATTTTCTTATTTTTTTAAATCTCCTCTGAATCAAGTTGAAGATATATATATATTCTTTTTTTCACAGTAAGTCATTTATTTCATAGATTTTATTTACCGACTTGGACTTAAAAATTTTGATCTCTTAAATCTAGTAAAATACTATCATTTTGTATATTCATCAATAAACTAGTAAATGCTATCTAAATTAGTTGACTATTAGTTTCTTTTCTTTTTCTAAGATGGCATCTTAATGCTATTTAATGTCTCTAATAAGAACATCTTAAAGTCAGGAGACATTTCATTCATTGTACTCATAATGAAGAAATCCTGGTAAATTGAATGTATAAGTGATATTTTCATGCATGTTCCGTCTCTAAGTTGTGTCTCTTTGCAACCATGGACAGCTTGCAGGCCCATCAGGCTCTTTTGTCCATGGGATATACCAGGCAAAAGTACTGGAGTGTATTGCCATTTCCTTCCCAGGGGATCTTTTAGACCCAGGTATTCAACTTGCATCTCCTGGGTTGGCAGGTGGATTCTGTACCACTTGAGCCACCTGGGAAGTCTATATAACCACTGTTAAATCCAAAATATGACAAAAATCAGCATCAACTTATCTAGAAAACAAAAACAAACCACAGACATAGAGAACAGATTTGTGATGGTCAAGGGGGCAAAGAGGTGGGAGATACACAGATTGGGAGTTTGGGATTAGCAGGTACAAACATATAAAATGGACAAAAAGGAAGGTCCTATTGTATAGCACAAAGAAATACACTCAATATCCTGTAAGAAATAATAATGGAAAAGAATATGAAAAAGAAAGTATATATGTATGTGTAACTCAATCACTTTGCTGTATGTACAGAAGAAATTAACACAACATTGAAAATCAACTATATTTCAATTTTAAAAAAAGATAGAGGGGGGAAAGAAAGAATTATATAACTGTTTATGCATTTCCTTCAATCCCTATTCAGGGTTTACCTCTACTCAGCCAACATAAAAGATTATAAGATTTCTGTCTTAGAAAAATGTATTGGATTCCTACCCTCAAACTCAATAACATTGTAACCACGGGCAAATTGCTTAACTTCTTTGTCCCTTATTTTTTTTCACCTTTAAAACAAGGTAACAATGTACTGCCTGCCTTGTAGTGCTGTTAATAGATTTGGTACATAATCTTTGCCGAAAAAGGATGGACCAAAAACCTGTGCTTTAAGAACTACATTGTACTTTATATAGATTTATTTTATATGTGTAAACTTAACTGTCCTTGAGTTAACTTTTATAGCAAAATCCACATTTATATTTATAAAATGGTTTAAATAAAAATGTTAAAATCTAACCTGAAACATCAAGTATAAGATATATAGGTATATATTATACTTGTATTACTTCATATATTTTATCTACTACCTTATTGAGATTGTTTGGTCAGTACCCCCTATGAATATTCTTTTTTGTTTTCTTTTTAAAGTCTCTGAAAAACAATAACTATCAAGCCTTTCCTGTATCCTTTTCTCTGAATAAACATTTTATCTTTATTCCAAGGCAGTGTTCATTACCACATCAATAAGCTTGTTTGGTTTACTTTCTATCTTAATATGACTAATGGACCACTGTTTATATATTTTCCTGTTGCTTTTACTAACAATTCTGCTTGCCAATTGTGCTCTGTTTGAAGTGTACATATCTTCCATCTGCTGTAACATTTTGTACCCATGTCCCAGCTGTACTAATTCTATTAATTGCATACTATTTATTGAACTTTATTACCCAGAATTAATCTTAAGCATTAAAGAAATGAGAACTATTTATGAACTAAATTCCTCTAGATTCAATATTTTGTCCTTAAGAGTTCAATTTTAAGATAAAATATTTGTGCTTTTAGTTTTCTTTGAATTGTGATTCTTAAATATCTAATAAACTATCCGATCCATTAATCTTGCCAAGAAATATGCCTTTTTGTAAGAAAATTAAACTATCCTTTCAATCTTTTTGAAGACTAAAAACAGTGAATTGATAATTTTGAAGTGGTTTATATAGATTCTGGTGAAAGTATAGTCCAGAATTCATAGATAAAAACTTTAATTTACTATCTGCTTCTTCAGTATTTAACATATTATTAAACCTGTCTCAATTTTATACTTTGCAAATGTTAATTGTTTTTTAAAAAATCTTTCACATAAAGCATCTTAAGTAACACTAAGTTTAAATAAACCAACATGCAAGAAATTTCTTACACAATGCCTAAAATTGTTTCTCCTTGTAGAATATGGAAGTTAGACTATATGCTATTAGGTCCCTTTCTCTAATAAGCATTTCTGGTTTGGGAATAAATTTTAAATTTTATAATAAGAATATGAATTTATAAGATACATCTACCTTCTTGATACCTATGCACTAACTATCGTGTCTCCCCAACAATATTTTTTTTCCAGAGGTCCTTCTTTGTAATTTCTTTCAGGGTTAAGTGACCAGATCTCAGAGCATAAGTAATATTGAGGATAAATTTTGGGCTGAAAGGGACAGAACCTATGATATTTCTGATCCAGGTGTAAAAAATTATCTCTTCATCTTCCACAAACAATTGTTTTCTTAGAAGTTTGTATTTGAACAGAGACCTGGATTTGAATCCTTCTGTTCAGTCACTAAGGCTTTTCTGACTCTTTGTGACCCCATGGACTGCAGCACATCAGGCTTCCCAAATCTTCACCATCTCCTGGAGTTTTCTCAAACTCATGTTCATTGAGTGAGTAATGCCATGCAACCATCTCATCCTCTGTTGCCCCTTCTCCTGCTATCTTCAATCATTCCCAGCATCAGGGTCTTTTCCAGTGAATCAGCTCTTTGCATCAGGTGGCCAAAGTATTGGAACTTCAGCTTCAGCATCAGTCCTTCCAATGAATATTCAGGGTTGATTTCCTTCGGGATGGACTGGTTGGATCTCCTTGCAGTCCAAGGGACTCTCAAGAGTCTTTTCCAATGGCACAGTTCAAAGGCATCAACTCTTCATTCCTCAGCCTTCTTTATGGTCCAACTCTCATATCAGCTCATGACTACTGGGAAAACCCGTACCTTTGACTAAATGAATCTTTGTTGGGAAAGTATTGTCTCTGTTTTGTAATACACTGTCTAGGTTTCTCATAGCTTCCATCCAAGAAGCAAGTATCTTTTAATTTTGTGGCTGCAGTCACTGTCTACAGTGATTTTGGAGCCAAAGAAAATAAAATCTACCACTGTTTCTGCTTTCCCCCATCTGTTCGTCATGAAGTGATGAGACCAGATACCATGATCTTGGTTTTTTGAATGTTGAGTTTTAAGCTAGCTTTTTCATTCTCCTTTTTCACCCTCATCAAGAGGCTCTTTAGTTCCTCTTTGCTTTCTGCCATTAAACTGGAATCATATGCATATCTGAGATTGCTGATATTGCCCCAGCAATCTTGATTCCAGCTTGTGATTCATCCAGTATGGCATTTAGCATGATGTACACTGCATAGACGTTAAATAAACAAGATGACAATATACAGCCTGATGTACTCCTTTCCCAATTTTCAACTAGTATGCTTTTTCATTTCTGACTCTGTAGCTTCTTGACCTGCATACAAGTTTCTCAGGAGGCAGGCAAGGTGGTCTGGTATTTCCATCTCTTTAAGAAATTCCAACAGTTTGTTGCAATCCACACTGTCAAAGGCTTTAGCGTAAACAATAAAGCAGAAGCAGACATTTTTCTGAAATTCTCTTGCTTTTCCTATGATCCAACAGACAGAAATTTTATTTCTGGTTCCTCTGCCTTTTCTAAATTCAGCTTGCACATCTGAAAGTTCTCAGTTCACATACCGTTTAAGCCTAGCTTGAAGGATTGGAGCATTACCTTGCTAGCATGTAAAATGAGCAAATTTGCACAGTAGTTTGAACATTCTTTAATATTGCCTTTCTTTGGGATTGGAATAAAAGTTGACATTTTCTAGTCCTGTGGCCACTGCTGAGTTATCCAAATTTTCTGGCATATCCTGTGCAGCACTTTCACAGTATCATCTTTTAGCATTTGAAATAGCTTAGCTGTAATTCCATCACTTCCACTAGCTTTGTTTATAGTATACTTCCTAAGGCCCACTTGACTTCACATTCCAGGATGTCTGGCTTTAGGTGAATGACCATACTATTGAAAGGTTGTTGCTAAACTAAGAAAGATGCTGAGATGCCTGGCCTTCAGAGGAGAAGAATGCAATCCAGGGCCAGAGATGAGGCTTGATCACTCAGAGCTTTTGTGTAATAAAGTTTTATTAAAGTATAAAAAAGATAGAGAAAGCTTCTGACAGAGACATCAGAAGGGGGCAGAAAGATTGCCCCATTGGCTAGTGTTAGCAATGGAGTTATATACTTTTTAATTAGTTATTGCAATGAATCAAAATAATGTCGGGAGGTTGTAAAGATATTACTGTTCCCACTCCCATATTTACATCTTAAAATAACAGGATTAGCCAGAAGGTTTTCAGAAAGGAGAAACTGTCCTCAAACAGTATACATTGTTGTTATATAATCTTAGTACAGAGTTTAAACTGAGTTGTTTGTTGTGTAATCATCAGTTCTAGGCTTAAAGATAAAAATCTTTTATGTGACTAAGACTAAGGAATGTAGAGGGAAAAAAGGTTTATTCTTTCCTCCTCCTTGAGAATTCCAGATCCCTATTTCCTCCTTGAGAACCTCAGATCCCTCTATCTTTGGGGACCGCCAAACTTCTTATCAACTAGCCTAGAAATTGACTCTCTCACTATTGTGGTTATCTGGGTCATTAAGACCTTTTTATATAACTCTTCTATGTATTCTTGCCATCTCTTCCTAATCTTATCTGCTTCTGTTAGGTCCTTGTCATTTCTGTGCTTTATTGTGTCCCTTCTTTGCAGGAAAAGTTCCCTTAATATCTCCAATTTTCTTAAAGAGATCTCTAGTCTCCCATTCTATTGCTTTCCTCTATTTTTTTTTTTTTTTTTTTTTTTTTTTTTGCATTGTTCACTTAAGAATGCTTTCTTGTCTCTCCTTGCAGTTCTCTAGAACTCTACATTCAATTGGGTATATCTTTCACTTCTCTTTTGCCTTTTGCTTCTCTTCTTTTCTCAGCTATTTTTAAGGCCTCCTCAGATGACCAGTTTGCCTTTTTCTTTTTCTTTTTTTTTTATTTTTATTTTTTTTAATTTTTTTTTTCCAGTGGGTTTTGTCATACATTGATATGAATCAGCCATGGATTTACATGTATTCCCAACCCCGATCCCCCCTCCCACCTCCCTCTCCACCTGATTCCTCTGGGTCTTCCCAGTGCACCAGGCCCGAGCACTTGTCTCATGCATCCCACCTGGGCTGGTGATCTGTTTCACCATAGATAGTATACATGCTGTTCTTTTGAAATATCCCACCCTCACATTCTCCCACAAAGTTCAAAAGTCTGTTCTGTATTTCTGTGTCTCTTTTTCTGTTTTGCATATAGGGTTATCATTATCACCTTTCTAAATTCCATATATATGTGTTAGTATGCTGTAATGTTCTTTATCTTTCTGGCTTACTTCACTCTGTATAATGGGCTCCAGTTTCATCCATCTCATTAGGACTGATTCAAATGAATTCTTTTTAACGGCTGAGTAATATTCCATGGTGTATATGTACCACAGCTTCCTTATCCATTCATCTGCTGATGGGCATCTAGGTTGCTTCCATGTCCTGGCTATTATAAACAGTGCTGCGATGAACATTGGGGTGCACGTGTCTCTTTCAGATCTGGTTTCCTCAGTGTGTATGCCCAGAAGTGGGATTGCTGGGTCATATGGCAGTTCTATTTCCAGTTTTTAAAGAAATCTCCACACTGTTTTCCATAGCGGCTGTACTAGTTTGCATTCCCACCAACAGTGTAAGAGGGTTCCCTTTTCTCCACACCCTCTCCAGCATTTATTGCTTGTAGACTTTTGGATAGCAGCCATCCTGACTGGCGTGTAATGGTACCTCATTGTGGTTTTGATTTGCATTTCTCTAATAATGAGTGATGTTGAGCATCTTTTCATGTGTTTGTTAGCCCACTGCCTCCGGTACAATGTTATGAACCTCTGTCCATAGTTCTTCAGGCATGTTATATATCAGGCCTAATCCCTTCAATCTGTTCATCACCTCCACTGTATAATCATAAGGGATTTGATTTAGGTCTTACCTGAATGATCTAGTGGTTTTCCCTACTTTCTTCAATTTAAGTCTGAATTTTGCAGAAAGGAGTTCATGATTTGAGCCACAGTCAGCTCCCGGTCTTGCTTATGTTGGCTGTATAGTGTCTCCATCTTTGACTGCAAAGAATACAATCAGTCTGATTTTAGTACTAGCCATCTGGTGATGTCCATGTGTAGAGTCATCTCTTGTGCTGTTGGAAGAGGGAGTTTGCTACGACCAGTGTGTTCTCTTGACAAAACTCTATTAGCCTTTGCCCTGCCTCCTTTGTACTCCAAGGCAAAACTTGCTTGTTACTCCAGGTGTTTCTTGACTTCTTAATTTTGCATTCCAATCTCCTATGATGAAAAAGACTTTTTTTGGTGTTAGTTCTAGAACATCTTCATAGAACCATCCAACTTCAGCTTCTTCAACATTAGTGGTTGGAGCATAGACTTGGATTACTCTGATATTGAATGGTTTGCCTTGGAAATGAACCGAGATCATTCTGTCATTTTTGAGATTGCACTCAAGCACTGCATTTTGAACTCCTGTTGACTATGAGGACTACTCCATTTCTTCTAAGGGATTCTTGCCCACAGTAGTAGATATAATGGTCATTTGAATTAAATTCACCCATTCCCATCCATTTTAGTTCACTGATTCCTAAAATGTCAGTGTTCACCCTTGCCATTTCCTGCCTGACCACACTCAATTTACCTTGATTCATGGACCTAACATTCAAGGTTCCTATGAAATATTGTTCTTTGTAGTATTGGACTTACTTTCACCAATAGACACATCTACAACTGAGTGGCATTTTCAATTTGGTCCAATTTTTTCATTCTTTCTGGAGCTATTTCTCTGTTCTTTCCCAAAGGCATATTAGACACCTACTGAACTGGAGGATTCGTCTTCTAATGTCATATCTTTTTTGCCTTTTCATACTCTTCATTGGGGTTCCAGAAGATCTACTTATTGTTTCCGCAATCTTGGGAAATCACTTAAGTGCTCCGAAATATTATCTTTTCTAAAACGGAAATAATATACTACCTCATCCACTACCTTCCAAACTCCTACAAGAATCATATATAGTAATGTTCTGAACTTTGTATATTTAACAGTGCCAAGAAAATATTAATCATATTTATTTAACACATTATGAATTACTTGTTAAATATGGAAAACGAAGAAAAGCCTAGTCATGGTGATTATCCCTCTCCGGTGAGGGTGAAGTGAAAGTGAAAAGTCGTTCAGTCGTGTCCGACTCTTTGCGACCCCGTGAACTGTAGCCCACCAGGCTCCTCCATCCATGGAATTTTCTAGGCAAGAGTACTGGGTGGGTTAAACTGATACTCTGGGCCACATTATTTATAAGATGCCAGTATAGTCAGAGAATGAGGCAGGAAATTTGTCCTTTAGGCTAGAAGTTAAGGAGGGAGGCCCCACATAGTGTGACCTCAAATGCCCTTTTAAGCTCTTAAATACGTTGCCCTAATGCACATGTTCAACCAGACTCTGAGAACTCCTACTCTAGGAGAGAGTGGTAGACAGCAGTTAGATTTTAAAGGGTGGTTTATGTTCAGTCTCTGATGAATTTGAGCAACTCAATCACTAAAACTTTATTAGAAATTATTAGAAGGAATATTTGGAGAGCTACCAGCCCATTAAGTTAAAGACAGCAAAATCTCACATGATTTACCCCCAAAAAAACCTTTTATTCAAACCCCTATTCAATTTCTCTTGCTTCATTTTTCTTACCCATCTTTACCTACAAGTGGGGGAAATAAACTCAGCCAGACAAAAAGCATACACAAGTCTAAGCCATGGGCATTACTGAAGCTTCAGGCATGCACATTAGATCAAGATATTAGAAACCTCATAAAGCTGAAGCACAGGGGCTGGTGCTGGGTACCAACATTCTCCCCAGTTCAGGGGGCATAGAAATCCTCCAGTAACTTAAACAAGATTATAATGGATCTTAATTTATTGAAAATATAATTTAACACTCACAAAATTAACAAAAGGCTGGACAATAAGGTTGAGAAAATGAGTAAGAAAAAGTGGTTGGAAATAGGAACCACAGCAAATGCAGTTAAATCCCACTGGTTTCAAAGAAGATGTTGTAAGAAATATGATATCTCACCATCCCCATATTCCTGCGTCACTCACTAAAGATTCAAATTCATGTGAAATAAAGTTTAACAGACTGAGCCAAAATCACCTAACTGATCCGTGATGGACCAAGATAGAGAAAGGGAAGATACGACTCTTTGAGATTTCAGATTGAGGGCGGCCACTGTCTTCTATCAGGTCTACACACAACTGGGGATTGCCTAGAGGTGGGATGGATTTACCAGCAAAAGAATCCAAGAGTGACAGATTTTTACGTTGACCCAAACCATGGTTTTTTACAATCCAATTTGAGCAGGTTTCTTCTGGGTAAACATTCTTAACTATTTTCCTAAAATCATGATTAATAAATCAATAAATCCAAAAGAGCCAATGCTATGAATCCTGTTGTGCAGGAGTGTATTTTGCCACCACCATGGACAGGGAGATAAGCACTAAACTGGGGGGAATGCCTCAAAGATGGTGTTCTGTTCCTTAGATAACACATGATAAGGATTTTTTATTGGCACTTAGCCACAGGCAGCATAAAAGATTTGAGACAGTTGTTGGCTTAAATTTTATCTGCTCATAGATTCCTACCAGAAACCAAAATACTACTTTATGGCTATTCACTTTAGAGTTGTGACAGACTTTGTTATATATTTGATCCATAACAATTCACAGCTCAACTTTTCTTCTTCGCTGCTAGATCTTACCTTTTCATTTAGAAATTGAAAGTGCTAAGTATCCATTGCCCTTGCCTCCCACTTTTCATCTAAGGATGGGGTAATGGCTCAATAGTTGCCACTGAAATTTCACAGAGAATAACCTGAGTAGCTTCTAAAGAAGATTTTCCTTCTAATAAAAATGGCATTCAAGTACCTTAAGAAGAAAAAGAAGTTATTTTCAGAGAAGCTAACTCAGACCTGTAACCACCTTGATATCACCTCTCTCTGGAATGCTTGTTATGTGAGAGATGACTGTCCATCCTTTAAGCCATTTGAGATAAGTTTTCTGTTACTTGAAATCAAAAGCATACTGAGTGGGAATAATTTGTAAGTGGAATGTAGGTTGAGACAATTAAAATATTCTAAAATAAGAAATTGGCAGAGTAAAGGATATAGAATTGAGAACTTAAGTATTCCAGGCTGGAAAGCTGGTGATCCTTATGAAGCAGGTAAGGAGCCTTGGTTAAATAGCCTTGTTGACATATTTTGGAATAGTAAGTCATGGGCTTCCCAAGTGACACTAGTGGTAAAGAACCTGCCTGTCAATGCAGATGGACATAAGAGATGTGAGTTCAATCCCTGGGTTGGAAAGATCCCCTGGAATAGAGCATGGCAACCCACTGCAATATTCTTGTCTGGAGAACTCTGTGGACAGAGGAACCTGGTGGACTACAGTCCATAGGGTCACAAAGAGCCTGACATGACTGAGGCAACTTAGCATGCACAGACACATGTGCATGTGTCACCTGTGACTATTCAGTGCTATGAGAAATAGTAGGAAAACTCAGAATACCAGAATGTGTTGTCTATTTCTTGCACTTTCCTTTTAGGTACTATAGAAGAGATAAGCCTAATCTAAAGTCAGCTGGTCTGAAAGGAAGTGAACAAAGAAGAAACTATGGCCCCCTGATCATGGAACTTCTCACGTCTTGCCTTAACTTCCACTGAAGCCTATTTAAATGATTGAAATTTGGACCAGCTTCAACATGGCAATAGTGTCCCATTTATTTTTTGTCTTACAAGTGGCTCCAATGGTATTCAGAGCAGTTCTGCTTTCCAAATGTTTGCCCATACTAGAGAAACATTCATGCCTGCCTTCTAGTGGTTCTTCAAAATATATATTGCTTTCACTGAAAAAAAAAAAAAAAAACAACCTTGAATTTGTTATATAGGTGTGTCTGTGTGTGCTGTCTCTCAGTCATGTCTGACTCTTTGCAAGCCCGTGGACTGTAGCCTGCCAGGCTCCTCAGTCCATGGAATTTTCCAGGCAGGAATACTGGAGTGAGTTGCCATTTCCTGCTCCAGGGGATCTTTCCAACCCGGATATCAAAACTGTGACTCTTGCATCACATTGGTAGGTGGATTCTTTACCACTAATGACACCTGAGAAACCCTTATATGGGTGTACCTGACTGTAATATAAATTAGTCTATATACTGAGAAAGCAGAGTTATTTTAAATCAGATTTATTTTTAAAAATTTATGGCTTTAACAAATAATTCAAGCATCAGTCAGTCAGTCAGTCAGTCAGTCAGTTCAGTTGCTCAGTCGTATCTGACTCTTTGCGACCCCATGAATCGCAGCATGCCAGGCCTCCCTGTCCATCACCAACTCCCGGAGTTTACTCAAACTCATGCGCATTGAGTCGGAGATGCCATCCAGCCGTCTCATCCTCTGTCGTCCCTTCTCCTCCTGCCCCCAATCCCTACCAGCATCAGGGTCTTTTATAATGAGTCAACTCTTCACATCAGGTAGCCAAAGTATTGGAGTTTCAGCTTTAGCATTAGTCCTTCCAATGAACATGGAGGACTTATCTCCTTCAGGATGGACTGGTTGGATCTCCTTGAAGTCCAAGAGACTCTCAAGAGTCTTCTCCAACACCACAGTTCAAAAGCATCCATTTTTCAGCGCTCAGCTTTCTTCACAGTCCAACTCTCACATCCATACATGACCACTGGAAAAACCATAGTCTTGACCAGCTGGATCTTTGTTGGCAAAGTAATGTCTCTGCTTTTTAATATGCTATCTAGGTTGGTCATAACTTTCCTTCCATGGAGTAAGCGTCTTTTAATTTCATGGCCGCAGTCACCATCCACAGTGATTTTGGAGCCCCAAAATATGAAGTCTGACACTGTTTCCCCATCTATTTCCTATGAGGTGATGGGACCAGATGCCATGATCTTAGTTTTCTGAATGTTAAGCTTTAAGCCAACTTTTTCTCTCTTCTCTTTCACTTTCATCAAGAGGCTTTTTAGTTCCTCTTCACTCTCTGCCATAAGGGTGGTGTCATCTGTATATCTGAGGTTATTGATATTTCTCCTGGCAATCTTGATTCCAGCTTGTGCTTCCTCCAGCCCAGCCTTTCTCATGATGTACTCTGCATATAAGTTAAATAAGCAGGGTGACAATATACAGCCTTGACGTACTCCTTTTCCTATTTGGAACCAGTCTGCTGTTCCATGACCAGTTCTAACTGTTGCTCTCTGACCTGCATACAGGTTTCTCAAGAGGCAGGTCAAGCGGTCTGGTATGCCCATCTCTTTCAGAATTTTCCAGAGTTTACTGTGATCCACACAGTCAAAGGCTTTGGCATAGTCAATAAAGCAGAAATATACGTTTTTTCTGGAGCTCTCTTGCTTTTTCGATGATCCAGCGAATGTTGGCAATTTGATCTCTGGTTCCTCTGCCTTTTCTAAAACCAGCTTGAACATCTGGAAGTTCTTGGTTCAGGTATTGCTGAAGCCTGGCTTGGAGGATTTTGAGCATTATTTTACTAGCGTGTGAGATGAGTGCATTCTCAGGGATTGCCTTTCTTAGGGATTCAAATGAAAACTGACCTTTTCCAGTCCTTCTGCGCAGCAGAAGCACGCCGCCTGCAACTGACCGTGCAGAAGCGGGGCGTGAGGAGCTACCCCTCGCCCAAGGTCAGGGGTGGCCACCGAGAGCGCCAGGTTGCGACAGCGCAGGGGCGGAGGCCGAGAGGAGCTTCCCCACGTCCGAGGTCAGGGGCAGTGGCGGAGAAGAGATACCACAAGCCTGAGTTCAGGAGCGGCGGCCGAGAGGAGCAACCCCACACCGAAGGAGTGGTGGCTGCGTGGGCGCAGGAGGGCCTAGAGGAGATACGCCACATTCAAGGTCAGGAGGGGCGGCCATGAGAAGATACACCTCGTCCAAGGTAAGGAGAAGCGGCTGTGCTTTGCTGAAGCAGCCGTGAAGAGATACCCCACTTCCGAGGTAAGAGAAACCCAACTAAGAGGGTAGGTGTTGCAAGAGGGCATCAGAGGGCAGACACACTAAAACTATAATCACAGAAAACTAGCCAATCTGATCACAGGACCACAGTCGTATCTAACTCAATGAACTAAGCCATGCCGTGTGGGGCCACCCAAGATGGTCGGGTCATGGTGGAGCAGTCTGAGAAAATGTGGTCCACTGGAGAAGGGAATGGCAAACCACTTCAGTATTCTTGCCTTGGGAACCCCATGAACAGTATGAGAAGGCAAAATGATAGGATACTGAAAGAGGAACTCCCTAGATCGGTAGGTGCCCAATATGTTACTGGAGATCAGTGGAGAAATAACTCCAGAAAGAATGAAGGGATGGAGCCAAAGCAAAAACAATACCCAGTTATGGATGTGACTGGTGATAGAAGCAAGGTCCGATGCTATAAAGAGAAATATTGCATAGGAACCTGGAATGTTAGGTCCATGAATCAAGGCAAATTGGAAGTGGTCAAACAGGAGATGGCAAGAGTGAATGTCGACATTCTAGGAATCAGTGAACTAAAGTGGACTGGAATGGGTGAATTTAACTCAGATGACCATTATATCTACTACTGTGGTCAGGAATCCCTTCCCTTAGAAGAAACGGAGTAGCCATCATGGTCAACAAAAGAGTCCGAAATGCAGTACTTGGATGCAATCTCAAAAACGACAGAATGATCTCTGTTTCCAAGGCAAACCATTCAATATCACGGTAATCCAAGCCTATGCCCCAACCAGTAATGCTGAAGAAGCTGAAGTTGAACAGTTCTATGAAGACCTACAAGACCTTTTAGAACTAACCCCCAAAATAGATGTCCTTTTCATTATAGGGGACTGGAATGCAAAAGTAGGAAGTCAAGAAACACCTGGAGTAACAGGCAAATTTGGCCTTGGAGTACGGAATGAAGCAGGGCAAAGGCTAATAGAGTTTTGCCAAGAGAACACACTGGTCATAGCAAACACCCTCTTCCAACAACACAAGAGAAGACTCTACACATGTACATCACCAGATGGTCAACACCAAAATCAGATTGATTATATTCTTTGCAGCCAAAGATGGAGAAGCTCTCTACAGTCAGCAAAAACAAGACCAGGAGCTGACTGTGGCTCAGATCATGAATTCCTTATTGCCAAATTCAGACTTAAACTGAAGAAAGTAGGGAAAACCACTAGACCATTCAGGTATGACCTAAATCAAATCCCTTATGACTATACAGTGGAAGTGAGAAATAGATTTAAGGGATTAGATCTGATAGACAGAGAGCCTGATGAGCTGTGGATGGAGGTTCATGACATTGTACAGGAGACAGGGATCAAGACCATCCCCATGGAAAAGAAATGCGAAAAGGCAAATGGTTGTCTGAGGAAGCCTTACAAATAGCTGTGAAACGAAGAGAAGGGAAAAGCAAAGGAGAAAAGGAAAGTTATTCCCATTTGAATGCAGAGTTCCAAAGAATAGCCAGGAGAGATGAGAAAGCCTTCATCAGTGATCAATGCAAAGAAATAGAGGGAAATAACAGAATGGGAAAGACTAGAGATCTCTTCAAGAAAATCAGAGATATCAAGGGAACATTTCAGGCAAAGATGGGTTCGATAAAGGACAGAAATGGTAGGGACCTAACAGAAGCAGGAGATAATAAGAAGAGGTGGCAAGGATACACAGAAAAACTGTACAAAAAAGATCTTCATGACCCAGATAATTACAATGGTGTGATCACTCACCTAGAGCCAGATATCCTGGAATGTGAAGTCAAGTGGGCCTTAGAAAGCATCACTACGAACAAAGCTAGTGGATGTGATGGAATTCCAGTTGAGCTATTTCAAATCCTGAAATTCAAGCATAAGTACCATTAAAGAATAGTTCAAGTAATAGCAAATATATGTAATATAAGATACATATAAGCCAGAAGTCAGTGGGTAAATTATTTACTAAATAAAGGAATTATCACTTAGAAAAGAGGTCATACAACTTTCAACAGTTTTTTAAAAGCATATATTTATAGGAATTTGATTTGTATGAAACTTACTATATATATGTGTGTGTGTGTATATATACACACACACATACACACAAAAATATTTCTGTACTTTTCCCTTTAGGTCAGAAATTATTTACAACAGAGGCTGATGAACTATGATCCTTGGACTAGATGCCTGTTTTTGTAAATAAAATTTTATTGACCCTATTTGTTTTGAACTATAGATACTTTGTGGGGGGAGACAATGGCAGAGTTGCATAGTTGAAGCACAGGAAATAGGTCTGCAAACATTAAATATCTATCCTCTTAATCTATCTATCTAATCTATCTATCCTCAATAAAAGTATGCAAAATGCCAACCATTCACATTTTTATAACTGGGTTTTAAAATATATGTTTTTAAAAGTGAATTGATATTTGTATTTAAATGCCAAAATAGGTTTTTCTAGTAATCAACTAAAACTTCAGCCTTAAGCTCTATTGATTCCAATCTGGAATTCAGAAACAGAAAACATAAGGTATGATTTTGAAATTGTTAACAAGGTGAGTTTTTAATTTGTTTTATTCCCAAGCTCAACCTCCCCACAACTTTTTTAAACTTCAGCTGAATATAGAAATAGAAGTAAATGTAATTGTAGCAGAGACTGATCAGAAGCACACTAAGGCCACCCTGGAAAAGATAAAGTTTCCCAGCCTCACAGTTACTTTAGCATCAGATGATGGGGTTCTGGCCAATGGAATGTAAGTAGTATTGATGTGTTCCCTCCTAGACCTATTCATAGTATGTCCCATGTAATACTCGAGCCTTTCCATGTTCCATTCACATGGCTAAAAGTCCAAGATGCGGAGATGGCTGAAACACCTAATGGAAGGATCCTCAAGTCCCTGATTGGAGAAGAGACACCTGAAAGAGCCTCCCAATCCACAATGAACTGTGGTGAAAGTAAAAAACAAAAATAAAAAAACAGACTTTTAATGGTATCGACCAACTAAAAGTGCAGTCATTTGTTAAAACAACTAGCCTACATTATCTTGACTAAGGAATGGTACACAAAGGTTTTAATTAATTGTATTATTTTCTTTTTTAATATTTAAATAAAATTGATTATTCTCTGTCTGTCCTGCTTTCTGGTATCACCTTCCTTCCAAGTTGTTGGTGACTTTCTATTTTACCTCTTGCTCTATTTTTTTAGTTTTGCTGAATTTGAGCTGGTTTCCATTTTGCCTTTAGGAAATACATTCTTTTCTTCATTACCATGTTGACTCAGTTATAAAAATGGCCTGTTGTCCTTAATTACTTGAAATATCACTCACACAATCTTTACTGAATATTTTAGATGATAAATTGCATTACTATGAAATAATGAAGCAAATTATATGCATCAGGAATACTTTTGAAAAGTCCTTTAGTCTCTCCCCTTCTAAAAATTTCTCACTGACATTTCACCCATATTTTCCCACCAGTTCCCTCATTTTTCCTCCATTCTCCTCTTTTCCCTCCTGTCCTTATAAAAGAAACTCCTTTTAATTTTTCTGCAGAAGTGATATCTTTTCCCAGCTTTAGCTCATTAAAGTTCATATTCATAATCAAACACAACTATTTGAATAAGTTCATAAGGAGAGAATTATCCACTCATCAAAAGTTCTGTAAATATCACTTAAAATAACATGTTTTTCTTCTCACTGTAGATGAAATCTCTCATTTTCAAAGTCTCTCCATTACTCCCACACCCCAAATCTGAACATTTTCTGATATACATTTTAAAGAACTTGTTTCAGAACATAGGCCAGAAACCTTTGGATAGCAAGATCTCTTAAAACTTACCCATGTGAGGGAACCAGGCTTTGGAATTTCTGGTTATTATGCTATCCCTCACTGAGGCACTTCCAGGGAATACTGTGCTGCCATTCTTTATAGCACATCTCAAATGTTCTAACTGAAATTTAATACCATCCAATTGTTAATCTATGCTTATTAAGATCAAACCTTGCCAGTCAATGTCTTATGTAATACGTGAATTCAGATTCTTCAATGACAAAAAAATAAAAGAGACAAAGTGTGTTTTTATGAAGGGCAAGGAACATCTCAAATTATTTCCATATTGCACAAAAAAATTGTAAACTAAATCTATTAGAAACAACAAAAGGAAAAGTATTAAATTAGGGAACAGACAACAAAATTATGTTAGATGGAAGAGTGATTTTTGCAACTATGGCTCATAAAACAAAAAGGAAGCTAAACCAAAATAAATTGAAGCCTCAGAACTATTCTCCTACATTTGTTCAGACTGCAGCAGGTTGAGGCGTGTGTAAAAAGGTCCTGACAGAGCCATATTACAATTCTCTATTGGATTCTTATGCAGGCTGGCATAAAGTTGCCATTAATTGCTCAAGGGCTATATAACCCTTTTTATTGAGTTTATTGAGAAGAGTATTTGAGAAATGCCTATCCAACTCTGGTGAGCTGAGTAGGTTAAATAAAGCTTAAACAAAGCTTTTTCCATCCCTAGAATCCAAGTCACTCGGCATTTTCAGGATCACAGTGGGACCCCAGAGACAAGAGTCAACAAAACCAG
This sequence comes from Cervus canadensis, assembly GCF_019320065.1. NCBI lineage: Eukaryota > Metazoa > Chordata > Mammalia > Artiodactyla > Cervidae > Cervus > Cervus canadensis. Next base: position 40,983,487 of record NC_057394.1, on the reverse strand, counting down.
GCCATAAAATCAAGAAGGCATTGAATGTTTGGTTTTAGGACTAGACAAGGGAAAATGAAAATAATGACTTTAAAACGCACACACTCTGAAACAAAGCAAAACCAATTTACAAACATTTTGTTGAGACTGCAGAGGAGGGACACTGTGAAATGTTTTCCAAAAGCAAAAGAAACTTAAAGTACTTGCAACTCCCTTATATGCTCATTTGTTTCCTAAGGCTCCTTATGCCTATTTCTGAGAACTGTAGGCCTAAATTGTAAATCGTATTGGGACTCCTCTTAATCAGGTGGCCACCTAAATCAGCAATCCCCAACCATTTCGGCAACAGCAACCTGTTTCCTGGAAGACAATTTTCCCATGGATGAGAGTGGCGGTGGTTTGGGGATGATTCTTATAAGGGGCGTGCAAACTAGATCCCTCATGTATGCAATTCACAATAGGATTCACGCTTCTATAAGACTCTAATGCTGCGGCTGATCTGAAGCAGAGCTTAGGTGGTAATGTGACTTACGGGGAATGGCTGTACATACAAATGAAGCTTCATTCAGTAGCCCACCACTCACCTCCTGCTGTGCAACCTGGTTCCTAACAGATCAGGATCTGGTCCATGTTGGGGACCCCTGACGTAAACAAATGCTAGGGCTGTTTGCAATACCATACTAAGTATCTTTGCCCACCTGGAGCCCTGGAGCTTCACCTTCAGTAACTTCATGACAAATTTGCCTTTTCCCATTCTTCGAAAGTTTCATTTTGTTGACCAAGAATTCTCTCACCAGGAGGTTTGCAAGAAATTAAATTTTGAGTTTGAGGTAAGCATGTGGTTTTGCTCTATTTTCTCACACTCATAATAAATATTTTATCATTTTGTCATTTCTGAATTCATCTTACATTTGGATGAATATTTAACATAGATATATCTCATATTATAGTTATTCCATATATAACTTAATATGTATCACTTTCTGAAATTACTGATTAAATTCTTTTTAACTCCAGTTTTCCCTTTTTCTTCAGCTCTAAATCCAGCTTAATACTGACAAGTTTATATTTGAGTTCCAGTGGGTAAAAATATTAAATGTTAGGTTTCAAAAACAAACTTAATGTTCCCTGGTAGCTCAGATGGTAAATCCACCTGCAATGCAGGAGGCCCAGTTCAATCCCTGGGTCAGGAATATCCCCTGGAGAAGGGATAGGTTACCCACAACAGTATTCTTGGGCTTCCCAGGTAGCTCAGCTGATAAAGAATCCACCTGCAATGTGGGAGACCTGGGTTCAATCCCTGAGTTGGGAAGATCCCCTGGAGAAGGGAACGGCTACCCACTCCAGTATTCTGGCCTGGAGAATTTCATAAACTGTATAGATCATGGGGTCACAAAGAGTTAGACATGACTGAGCGACTTTCACTTTCACTGTCAGACTCTGTATATTTACTCCTGTATTTTTTTCTAAAAAATTTTTAGTTTTAATTGTTATGTTTAGTTCTGTAATCAATTTTAAATGTGTGTGTGTGTTGTGAATTAAGGACTTAATTTTTAAGTGAATATATACTTTTTACACCACTACATAATTAAAGTACTGTCCTTTCATCTTTGAATTAGCTTGACAATTTATTTGAAAATCAATTGAACATTTCCATTTCGGTCTATTTTTAAACATCTAGTTTGTTCCTTTTCACCTTGAGTCATTTAGGTAGTTTGTGTGTTTCTAAGAGTCTGTATATTTTATCTAGTTATTTAGTTCTTGGCATATAATTATTCTTAATGTTGTCTTAATAGTCTTTTTCATTTCTGTAAGGTCAGTAGTAACATTTTCACTTTCATTTCTCATTTTGTTTATCTGTGGCTTCTCTCTCTATTTCATATTCAGTCTAGCTGAAGATTTTTTAATTTTGTTGACCTTTTCAAGGAATCAACTTCTGGTTTTATTGAATCTACTACTTTTCTATTGTCTATTTTATTTATCTCCACTCTAAATTTTATTCCTCCTGTCTGCTAGCTTTGGATATAGTTTGTTCTTCATTTCATTCTTCCTTAAGATCATACAACTAGGTTTTTTATTTTAAATTTTTTATTTTAATATAGGCATTCCTAGTAATAAATTCTCAACTGAGTGTACATTTGTTTCATCCTATTGTTTTGTATGGTTAGTTGTTGTTGTTTTTCGTTTCTAAATAGTTTCTCATTTCCTTTGTAATTTATCCTTGGATCTGTTGTTATTTAAGTGTATATCATTAGTTCACACATATTTGTGGACTTTCCAATTTTTATTTTGTTACTGAGATTTATTCCACTGTGATTAAAATAGATACCTTATTGAGGATTCTTTAAATCTAGTCAGTCACATCTCTTGCTATTTTCAAGATTCTTTATTTGTCTTTGGTTTTCAAAAGTCTGATTATAATGTATTTCCATGTGAGTCTCTGAGTTTACCCTGTTCAGGGTTCATTGAGATTCTTGGATGTGTAGATTCTTGTCTTTCATCAATCTGTAGGCCTGTTCAGCCATTATTTCTTCAAATGCAGTGTCTGCCCCTTTATTTGTGTCATCTTCTTCTCCTTCTGGTATTAATTCCCACATGAGCATGTTGGTCCTCTTGATGGTCTCCCACATGTCTCTCAGATTCTGTTTACTTTTCTTTATCCCTTTTTCTTCCTACTCCTGACAGTCATTTCAGTTGTCTTATCTACAAGTTCACTACTTCTTTCTTCTACCTGCTCATATTTGATGTTAATCCCTCCAGCATTTTTTTTTTATTTCAGTTATTGTGCATTTCAGCTTGAGAATTTCTGAAATTTAGAATTTCATATGTCATTTTCTTGATTTCTTTTAGTTATTTATCCATGTTTTTATTTAGTCATTTGAATATTAAAACATTTATTTTACATATATTTTTTAGAGATAGGTTCTGTGGGAATGAGTTTCTGCAAAATTGCTTTGTTCCTTTTAATGAGTCTTACTTCCCACTTTCTGTTTTTTGTAAAACTTGCAATTTTTTTTTTTTCTGTTGTTGAAAACTGAGTACTTAAATCTCAAAATATAGTAATTCTGGAAATCTTTGTCTCCTTTCCCAGGGTCTGCTAACTTTTCAGTTATTGAATGCTACAGTTATTTACCAGTCCAGTGACCCCAACTATTCTCTTTAAGACATCATTCTTGTCATAGAGAGCTGCCAAAATCTCTGCTCTCCAAATTGTGTTCAGCTAATATTTGACAGAGTTATCCTTCCTCACTTAGCTAGACTTGCACAAGTCTATGGATGAGCCCAAAGTGAAAACCTGGGGTTTTTTTTCTCAGGTATTCTCTAAACATGTATCATGGCCTGGGACTATGCATAAATTTTTAAATTTCCCAATATTGATTCTTATCTTGAGTGATCTAATTTCCCAAGGAAACTCTCCTTGCTTCTGCTGCTCAGTATTAGGTGGTCTATTGTTTGCTTTGTCTATAATATTTTGTCATAGTCATAAGGGATTGTTAGTTCAGCTTTCAATATTTTTGAGCAAAGCCTACCCCTTGACTTCCAATAAAGCAATAACAAGATAAGTGCCTTGCATCAGTCCTTCTGGTAGCTCCCAGACAGGTTAGAACAGATAAACTATAATTAGCATATAGATCAGCTTTGTCTCCTCTGGAATCAGTGGGTTCCCCTGAAAATACAAGTTGCTGGCACTTTAAAACCAAGACCTCCACTACCCACTACCTTGATGGAGAGGTTGAGCAAGGGCAAGCAAAATTACCACAAAATTTTCCTCTGATTTTAGATTTAACTTTTCATTGACTCAGCATTTACCTGGCTGTTGTAATCTTTTGACTGTTTTCCAGAGTTCTGACAAATTTGGTTCTGACAGTTTCTACTTGTTTTTCATTATTTCTTTGGGAGTATGAGAGCTAGGCATTTTCCTTCCACCATTTTGCTGTCACTTCCTTTATGTCCATTCTTGAAGGGGCGCTTTGAAATGCTGTGTTGAAAAGGACTACAAGAGTAAGTCAAGTGGGAGAAAATGTCAAGATTGATTAGTTATGTCTAGTATAGCTATGGAAGAAAAGTATAACAGCAAATAGTCCACAAAATTCCCAAATCTGGATAAGACCAAGAAAATGTTACATGTCTCAGTAAACTGTGGTCCCCAGAACAGGTCCGTGATATCTTATATGCCACTCTAGTATCAAATGGAAATATTCTAATCTATGTCTGTACATATACATTCTGAAGAGGGAGCATACTACTGAATCACAAAGACATTTTTATATCCAAAAAAAGGATGCTCCAGTGTGGCCTGGTGATGCAGGAGGAAAACTTGGCATCAGACATAGCAAGGTTGAAATTTTGACTCTATCCCTACTAGTGTGAATTTGAACAATTATTTTAACACTTGGCTTAAGCAAGCTTATTTCAAAAATTATTAAATTTGCTTTAAAATTTTTTCAACAGTTTGTTGAAAACAGCAAGAAAGACACATTTTAAAATACTTTGATCTACTAATATCAGTAATTACTATTCTTTTTACCAGAGTAGCAGTAGTCCTAGCAGTAGACAACTGAGAGAGTAAATGGCAGGAAACAGTGATGTAACCATACCCAGGTACTTTGATTGACCCTAGAGGACTGCAGTTTGTATACATTATTTCAGCATATGACTAGTGTATTTCCTCAATCCTACAGTATCCTGATTTGGATCAAATAAAGGGCTGCCCTTACTATAGTGTGTTATGGATATCACACTATGGTAATACTAATTTCCTAGAAAAAGACCAACAACAATTTTCAAGTCACTTAGCCAGAGAAGAAAAAAACATCTTTATACTGTGCTGAATGTTTCAAAATAAATCTCTCCCCTTCTGCTCATCTCCTTTCCTCTCTCATTTTCCTCTGTGAGGTGCCTATCTCAACCACCATTCTCTTCTTCCCTAGTAGAAGAAACCCAACTTTCAGATGGACACTTTGCCACCTATAATAAAAGACAACTGTCCCTTAACTCTCTTGGAGCTTTGTCAGCCAGATGACTATGTTTGAACAATGGTATATAAGTGTTAGGTGGAACAACTAGGAAGATTATTAAGCAAGAAAATTCAAGTCAGAGGAACAAACAAGGGGGGGAGCATCCCAATTTGTCAATTCCTTTTAATAATTTCCTGCCTTGGGTTTGTCATGTAAGCATAATGATCAGAATTGGAGCAGCGCCCTTGAGCCTTCAGTTGACCTTAGGCATAAGTGATTTTCACAGGAATGATATACAATAAAGATAGACATCAGGGCTCCTGATGGCATTGGGGTCTTGGCCATGAGCCCTAGACTACTTTAACATCAAAGAGGATAAATTCTTGTCTTTTTTTTAAGTAACTATTTTCTGGGTCTCTATTATTTTCAGCCTGGCACAATCCTAATATATATATACTTTTTACATGGAGATGAAACATTGAAACAATAGAACCTTAAATATGTCCCTGTTAAAGAACAAAATTCATGTTAGTAAACTTGGAAGATATTGTTGGCTTTATTCAGCAGTTCATGAACTGGGCCACATATAATCTAGCAGACAGAAAGTAGATCAGAAGAGGTGTACAAGCTGACATATCTTTATAGACAAGAGTGATAATCAGCAAGGAAATTAGACAGCATTTGCTGACTGGTTAAAGATGGTTAATTCCCTTATAAGGAGCCAAGAGAAATCTTAGAGCCTGGTCAAGTGACTTGTGCTCAGTAGTCAAGCACTGATTGGTTGATATAGGCTTTTGTTTTCTAGAAATGTTGCTTTCCTGACATGAGGCTTAGCATGAATGACTTCATCTTAGGCTTAATCTGGTTGCATTAACACCTTCCATATCATAGGCTGGGAAACTGACACCATTTATCATTCAGTTGACCAAAACATTTGTTCGAATTTCTGCTTGTCCTTTCTTGGAAAGCAGAGAGAAAGCTGTCTGAAAAACAAGCTAGATGACCTTAAAGGAAAATGTGGCGGGGCGGGGGGTGGGGGTGAGGAATAGAATGATGTCTACACTGCTGCTTTCTGCTGATTTCAACACAGTTTCAGGATTAATGAACTCAGACTAGATCCAGTTTACCAACAGGCAGAGATGTTAAGGATGTGTTCCCTCTCAGTGAACAACAATTTAAATGCATTAGGTTTGGGGTTTTTCAAGATTAAAAAAATAAAGACAACTACTCTGTGCTCAAACTGAAGCACTTAGTAGTCTACTCTGAAACAGCAGACTTAGCAGGAGATAAATCACTGATTCCAGTGCTTTTAAAAAGGCCTTCCATTAATAGTTCTCTGTCAGACAATGGAAGGCAAGCTAGCAGCAAAGATTAGATGAAGTATGTTGTGTTCCCAAACTGATTATTTTAAGTGGTCTCAAGATGGAATCAGGCTTAGAAACCACCAGATCTGAAAACCAAAAGAAAACTACAAACTTGGACTGCAACTTTTTATTTTAATTAAAACTTTAATAATACTTGAACCTGTGCTGGAACGAAATGAGTTTTAGAATCTTTGCAAACTCCAAAATTGACACTTTTCATTTCTTACATTAGAAATAGCTGTGGAAATTCATGGCGAAAGAAGAACTACTACCACTTACCTCCACTTTCCCCACCAAGAAGACAAAGCAAGGAACCAGAGAGGTCAATAGCAGGAGAGTTTCTCCAGAGAGCAGAGGAGACAGATAATGTAAGCAAGGACTCTGTTCTACAACTAGTTTAAGGAGCTACACTATTCCTGCCCAGCAAGACTTCATCATTTTGGTGGGCTAATGATGCCAGTGTTTTCTACTCTACACTTGTTCTAAATGGAATTTTTATGTCATTCCTTCTGCTCCTTCTCTTCCAGGTGTGTATGAGGTAGATCAGTTTTCATTTAGTTTAGTAAGTTACTGAATAATAAAGAACTACTGTCTGGCTGTGAAGAAGCTCAATGACATTGACGTGACTAAGGTCAATACTCTCATCAGGCCTGATGGAGACAAGAAGGCATACGTTCAACTGGCTCCTGACTATGATGCTTTGGATGTTGCCAACAAGATTGGGATCATCTAAACTGAGTCCAGCTGGCTAATTCCAAATATAAAAGTTTTCACTATGAAAAAATAATAACGATAAAGAACTACTGTCTGATAGAGAATCAGCAATCATCCAGAGACCCTGCCCATTGACCTAGGCGTATAACTGGATGAGTTCCTTGTAGTTAGCTCTGGTCATGTGACCAATTTCCAGGTAACAAATTATAAATTAAAGGGTTGTGTACTTAAGAAAATTTCTTCAAAAACCTTGGACCCTTGCTTCATTCTAATAACTGTGATACAGATGGGAGGGCTGATGCTCCAACAGCCATCTTAAATCAACTGAGGGCCATAATAAGGATCACCAAGCAAAATCTGGAGGACATCAGGGGATGCCATACCAACTCTGGACTGTTTATATCAGATTTAATTTATTTGAAAGAAATCAGCTTCTTTTATGTTGTCATCATTATTTAGAGTATGTTTAAATACTCTAAAGCATATCCTCTTACATGCATGAAGGAAAGAACGGGTGTAAAGATAAATTTTATTGGAATTTTTTTCTCCAAGGATTGAAACATAGAGGGGAGGAAGAGATTATATTCACTCTTAATATCTACCTACCAACTGTTTTCAGTGCAATGGACTTAATTCAAAGACTGTTTTGATCATTTCTAAAGATATTTAGTTTACCTAATTGCAAATATATAGTTGCTTAGCATTCATGTTCAAATAAATTTTGTATCTATCTTTTATATTTTAAATGGATACATTTCTGACTTCTAGTCCATGCTTTGGTGGCTTTTGGAGACAACTGAATGAATTTATCAGGACCTAATTTTTCAGAATTTAGTCCAATGGGAACATTATAAAGCTGCCGTCAGTCTTAGAATTTAGAGAGAAGTCCAAGAAAGCAATGTGGTATACCTTTGTCCTCCATAGCCATAGCTGCTTATAATTATCCCAGTTGTGATGTTAAGAAAGTGAAGATCCTTATCAACTAGAAGGCAAAATTCAAATAAGAGTTTCTCAGATGTGTATCCCATAGATGTGGCGTCTGAGTGTTTAGAAGTACTGGTCAGCCAGGAAATCAAGACTGTCTGCAAGTCGTAAATTCTGAAGCTAGGACCTAGATCATTTTAGAGATGACCATAAACACACCCTCACCATGGCCAAAGCCATTCCACCTACCATCAGAAAACTTGGGAAACCAGTTGTCTGTCTTTGGTTGAGAAGAGTGAAGCAGCCAGCCCCTAAAAGATTGAAGTCATATGTGTTGGATATCCTGATCTGGTCTCAGCAAAAGATCATTAAAAAGCAAAAATTACCTAAGAAAATCATGTGATGATGGAAACAGGGATAAACTTTTTCATCCACAGAGGCTCACCATGTGAAAATTCCATAATGACCTCCCTTGTATTGGTGTAGGCAACACGAAGTTTTGGAATCTGAGTCACACATTGTGCCACACATTTAGCTGTGGTGATAGAGAAACACATGTACATCATTGGAAAATGTCACTTACAAGAGCAATGGACAAAATATATCAGCAGAGCATCAGCATTGGACCCTGCTTAAATTTGGTACATTCTTCTCTGTGATTGGACCATCCCATGTGTACCATTCTGAGTCTTATGATTTCTACATCTGAGAAAGAAGATTCAGTTTCTGTCACTCTCAACTGTGAAGCTGAAAAGGGGGGTTTTATTAGCAAACCAAAGTTGTGACCCACATGAAGAAAATTAGACTGGCAAACATCTCTGCTTTTTGTGTGGTGGGATAAATAAGGCAAATCTATAACAACCATTTTATGACTGTAGTTGACTAATAAAACCCATATTTTATGAAAGAAAAACTTCATTAAATAAATCTTGGACATGTAATATATAGCATGGTGACTATAGTCAATAATACCATCATATATATGAAAGTTAATAGAGCTTGCATTAAAAATTCTCATCATAGTGAAAAAAATGTAACTATCGGAGAGGTATGCTAACTACATATATTGTGGTGATCATCATATAATACATACAAATATCTAATCATTAAGTTGTACATCTGAAGCATATAATGTTATATGTTATTATATCTCAACTTGTGTGCTTGTAAATAAAGGGATAAAAGAAGAATTTTGCCTCTATCTCACCCAGAAATCTGTTTCTGAAGGCAGTCTTAAAAACATCCCCAAATAAGCTTCCTTCCCTGGCATCTCTATATTCAAGTTTGTTTCCCATAGAACACTATAGTAGACATCACTGATCTGTTCAGTTTAATGCAATTGCATATTTTGTCACATTTGTACACACAGTGTGAACTTCTTCCGAAAGAGAATGGGATTAGGGCTTATACATTTAGCTTTATGTGAATTTTTAATTGCTGTCATAAACTCTCAAAACTAGCACATGGAGAAGAATCAGATCAAGTTACCAATTGTACATAACTGTGTAAATATACAAGAAATCACCCTAAATTTATTGGTTTAAAGAGCAACCACTTTATTTATCAAGATTCTATGAATTGGCAGGGTGGTCCTTAGACTGGTCTCGTCTGGGCAAATGCATGTGGTTGTAGTCAGGTGGTTAGTCAACTGGAATCTGGGCTCAAGCTGAGACGGCCAGATTTTGCTCCACGTATCTTCCAGGTAGGCTGGACTGCAGTTCTTTACATAGTGGTCTCCAAAGAATTCCAAAAGCCCCATGGAGAAAGACTCTTCAAAACAGATTTGTTTTTCATTAATGATTCTTGGTGTTCATTGGAAGGACTGATGCTGAAACTGAAACTCCAATACTTTGGCTACCTCATGCGAAGAGTTGACTCATTGGAAAAGACCCTGATGCTGGGAGGGATTGAGGGCAGGAGGAGAAGGGGACGACAGAGGATGAGATGGCTGGATGGCATCACCGACTCTATGGACATGAGTTTGAGTAAACTCCAGGAGTTGGTGATAGACAGGGAAGCCTGGTGTGCTGCAATTAATGATGTCGCAAAGAGTTGGACACGACTGAGAGACTGAACTGAAATGAACTGAACTGAATGATTCTTCATTGGCCAGAGCTAGTCACAAGACCATGACCAGAGTCAATGTAGGATGACCACACAAGGGCACAAGACCAGTGCAAGGAGGTGTGTTCTCTCTGTCTCTCTCTTTTCTCTGTGTGTGTATGTGTACGTGTGCTAACTTTCATGTAGTGCTTATTATATGATAGATGCTGATTTAAGATAAACACACACACATACACATACACATATTTGGTAACAAAATACAACCTTATGAAGCTGCAACTGTTATTCCCAATTTACTGATGAGGAAATGAAAGTTGGAGAAGTAAGCAAATTGCATAAGGGCATAGAGCTAAGTGGTGAAAATGGAATTTTTAATCCTCTTGGTTTAACTCTAAAGATCACGTAGTCATCTACATGTAGTCCTCTTTTCCACATCTTTCTCTTTCCCTCCTAGGGGCAGAGTGAGCTGAGTGTTAATGTGCAAAGAAGATGGAAGAAATTTTAAAGATGATCAAGCACTTTGATTTATACATAACTTGGAGACATAGACATATGAGATAATTTCTCTCAGATCATGTAAAGAACTAAAAGCAAAGCTGTGGCAAAGCTTTGCTTCCATGTCAGAATTTTGTAAAAAGTTAGAATATACAATTTTATAAAACTACAGATGAGAATGCATGGATTCAAACTCTGCTAAATCTTGAAAGGTAAAGATGGATTCCTTTCACCAAATTAAAGTGCACCAGGACTTGAGGATGCCCAATGCAGGGTAAAAGATAAAAGGGATTTATGCTTTGTACTTTTCACAGTTGGTAGTAAACATATGCAAGTCATTATCCAGGAAGGTTATATAGTCTGAAAATATAAATAGGCTCAGGAAAGCCTTAGATATATTCATGAATGGAGTTTATAATGGGTTACCAAAAGGAAGCTAGGGATCACAGACTCCCTGAGGTTCGGGTGTGGAGGGCAACTAGCATGTTTTTCTGAAAAACATCAAAGAAACTATGTTGGATCTCTGGTGTTGACGTGACTCAGGGTGACAGTTATATTCTCATATTCATCCTATAAGATCCATGTAATGTTATTCATCTAAAGACATGATTAGACTTCTTTTATTTTACAAACATTTAAGAAAAACTATTCCTTTTCTTCTCTATCAACAAACTGTGTGATTTCTTTCATAGGTACTTTATAACAATGTCAATTTATTTTCTCTTCTGTTTTATAACTTCTTGCCTACATCCCTTTTTTTTAATCGAACTTTTCCCCCTCTTTCCTATTTCAGTTCTCTTAATTTTTTTTCACTCTAGCTCCCTTTCATCTTTATTATTCTCTATTGCCAACTCCCTTTCATCTCTATTTACCTTTAACTCTCTCTTTAAACTTTATGATACAGGAGATAACATGTCTTTTTTTTCCCCTAATTCTTGTCCTTTGTTACTAGGAAGTAAAAAATGATTCAGTCAAAAATCTCAAAGTAAATAAAAATAAATTTAGGAAAATTTGTAACTATTATCATAAAATATATTAGCAGCAAGCATATATGACAGTCCATTAGGTAAGCAATTTCTATTGAAATAACATGAAAGATGTTCTAAAAACAGTAGGTCTAAAGTGATAGTTATATTATGTGTTGCTTGAAGTAGATCCTTGTAGAAAATGTTGGTTCTGTTTACTTAGAAAGAGACATTTGTATGATGAAATGTACCTTATAGTATCTCTGCTACTAGAATAAGTAAATCAGTGAGAGTCACTCCAGTTTTGCATTGAACTGCTGTTTTTGCCAAAATGCATTAATAATTTGAAGGGCATATTAAGTTAAAATTATATATTACAACTTTATAAATGAAAGCTATAATAATCTGATACATTAATTTCTAAAATGTATATTCTAAAAGGTCTATTTTCTATGTATCTCACTCTGTATCACTTATATATGTATGATATAACCTAAAATTCTCTAGCTTGCAAAGGAAATCAAACATGTAGAAAATATGGAGCTGATTCAAATAGTTTTTTAAATACTTTACCATTTTTCTGGAGGTATTAAAATTCCAGTAACAAGCTATTAATAAGTTCATTTTGCCATTTATTTTCCATTGCTATTAAAATTGCGATGTGTTGCTTATACAAAACTCTTCTAAACCTTATTTTAAATGTAGGAATATTTGCTAGTTGCTTTTCATTCATGCACATTTTTAGATTTTTATTATATGTATTCACTGTTTTTAAAAGGTATGACTTGTCTTTAATTATTTTGCAAACTTTTATTTAGTGACTACTATATTCAAAATACTTGTTTTCTCTGCAATGGCTATATCAGTTAGATATTAAATTCCCAAACACAATCAATGATGTCAACATTCATTTTCATTAGTTCTCTCAATTTCCTAGAATCTCTCTTCAGTCCTATCAGAGAAGACACTTGGATTTTTCTTAATTTATTATTCATCAAGCAAGCACTTTTTTGCACCTAAGACCCACGATTGATATTCTGTTAATTCAGAAGGCCTGTGAAGAAACTGGTTTGCCAGGAATTTGTTCTATTAAGTATATTTGTTGAGGAAGTCAGATTTCTGCAGCAAAATGACAGAAGCTTAAAGGGTAGTGCAAACTGCGCAGCGTTAGCAATGCTGTCTGCAGAGTCTCTGACTAAGTCCACATAATACTGTTTCAGCCAAAGATACTCTTCAATGTAATTTGGGTTGTTCTGATAGAGTAGCCTTGAAGTGTTATGTTTCTGGCTCAGAGTGAGTTCTGTGAATTTTCTAATTAAACTTTATTGCATTGTTTCCTTCTTACAATAACTAAAATGGGTTTTATTCATTGCAGGTAAGAATTTTATCTAATAAATTGGTTAATACTGTACAGATAGTATTCAGTTCAGTTCAGTCGCTCAGTTGTATCCGACTCTTTGCAACACCATGAATCGCAGCACGCCAGGCCTCCCTGTCCATCACAAACTCCTATTAGTGTATTCTAGATATTCTTTCTCTTCAAAGACTTTAGTCTATCAAATATTCCTTTCAATTGTCTGCATTCTTATCCTACTTTTATGCTTAATGTATAAAACCCAAACAGTGAATCAATTACACCATCTGGCTTTTCCACTCTTAACCCTGGGTAGAGATGAGCATGCTTGAAGAACTCATTTGGAATTATATGCACTTTTTTAAAGTGGAGCTAAAATATCCAAGTTATACTGTTGTGTGATCAAAGCAAGGTACTGCAGATGTAGTTAGACAGAGAGGTGGATGGCTACATAATAAATTAAATTTCTCAACATGTACCCTTTCCTTTTGCCAGACGACACCATAGAAATTGAAAAAGTACTTCTCAGAATTTTCTGCCATTGGATTTGAGATGTGACTGCAGTTCCACCAAATAAATGAATTTGCTCAAAAGATCAAGTGGAATCAGAAAGGAAAGAAGGGAGAAAGGAAGAGCGGATTTGGTGGAAATAGCCATTTTGACAGTACAAGGTATTGCAGAGGCTTTCTAATTTGGTGGTTTTCTAAACAGAGCTAAGTGCTTTCCCAATCACAGCAGAAGTAGTGAGATTGAAAATAATCAGATCAAAATTGCACATGGAGGATTGGAAGAATCAATATTGTCAAAATGGCTATTCTACCCAAAGCAGTCTATAGATTCAATGCAATCCCTATCAAGCTACCAATGGTATTTTTCACAGAACTAGAACAAATAATTTCACAATTTGTATGGAAATACAAAAAACCTCGAATAGCCAAAGTAATCCTGAGAAAGAAGAATGGAACTGGAGGAATCAACCTGCCTGACTTCAGACTCTACTACAAAGCCACAGTCATCAAGACAGTATGGTACTGGCACAAAGACAGAAATATAGATCAATGGAACAGAATAGAAAGCCCAGAGATAAATCCACGAACCTATGGACACCTTATCTTTGACAAAGGAGGCAAGGATATACAATGGAAAAAAGACAACCTCTTTAACAAGTGGTGCTGGGAAAACTGGTCAACCACTTGTAAAAGAATGAAACTAGAACACTTTCTAACACCATACACAAAAATAAACTCAAAATGGATTAAATATCTAAATGTAAGACCAGAAACTATAAAACTCCTAGAGGAGAACATAGGCAAAACACTCTCTGACATAAATCACAGCAAGATCCTCTATGACCCACCTCCCAGAATATTGGAAATAAAAGCAAAACTAAACAAATGGGACCTAATGAAACTTAAAAGCTTTTGCACTACAAAGGAAACTATAAGTAAGGTGAAAAGACAGCCCTCAGATTGGGAGAAAATAATAGCAAATGAAGAAACAGACAAAGGATTAATCTCAAAAATATACAAGCAACTCCTGCAGCTCAATTCCAGAAAAATAAATGACCCAATCAAAAAATGGGCCAAAGAACTAAACAGACATTTCTCCAAAGAAGACATACAGATGGCTAACAAACACATGAAAAGGTGCTCAACATCACTCATTATTAGAGAAATGCAAATCAAAACCACAATGAGGTACCATTACACGCCAGTCAGGATGGCTGCTATCCAAAAGTCTACAAGCAATAAATGCTGGAGAGGGTGTGGAGAAAAGGGAACCCTCTTACACTGTTGGTGGGAATGCAAACTAGTACAGCCGCTATGGAAAACAGTGTGGAGATTTCTTAAAAAACTGGAAATAGAACTGCCATATGACCCAGCAATCCCACTTCTGGGCATACACACTGAGGAAACCAGATCTGAAAGAGACACGTGCACCCCAATGTTCATCGCAGCACTGTTTATAATAGCCAGGACATGGAAGCAACCTAGATGCCCATCAGCAGATGAATGGATAAGGAAGCTGTGGTACATATACACCATGGAATATTACTCAGCCGTTAAAAAGAATTCATTTGAACCAGTCCTAATGAGATGGATGAAGCTGGAGCCCATTATACAGAGTGAAGTAAGACAGAAAGATAAAGAACATTACAGCATACTAACACATATATATGGAATTTAGAAAGGTGATAACGATAACCCTATATGCAAAACAGAAAAAGAGACACAGAAATACAAAACAGACTTTTGAACTCTGTGGGAGAATGTGAGGGTGGGATATTTCAAAAGAACAGCATGTATACTATCTATGGTGAAACAGATCCCCAGCCCAGGTGGGATGCATGAGACAAGTGCTCGGGCCTGGTGCACTGGGAAGACCCAGAGGAATCGGGTGGAGAGGGAGGTGGGAGGGGGAATCGGGATGGGGAATACGTGTAAATCTATGGCTGATTCATATCAAGGTATGACAAAACCCACTGAAATGTTGTGAAGTAATTAGCCTCCAACTAATAAAAAATTAAAAAAAAAAAATTGCACATGGAGCCCATTCTTTTAGCCTATCAAAAATTCCTGGTAATAAATTCATTTATGCCTGAATTAGGTAAAATATTTTCTATAGTCTGGTACTGAGCCCTAACCAATGTTGTATGATCATATTTATATAGAATCCATTTGTTGGCATTTTCTTGAGGGCTGGACAGAAACATGAAATCCAATTAGATTTTAGCTCCCTTTTTACCACTTCAACAAGAAAAGTTCTATTCTTCATTTATTTTGACAACACATATTCTCAAATTTAAACAAATTGTCCTATTTTTAAAGAAAAAATGAAGTATAAATTATTGGCATTCTTGAAGTTAATTATTCCAAATTGAACAATTATCTTCATTCCCACATAAAATCTCACTAAAATGACAGTGAAATAATCAACTAAAAACTACTGATGCACAAACACATGAAAGAATGGAAGAGGAGACACAAAAAGTTAATAGATTTCACATTCTGGAAAATTCAGTATAGAAGAATGGATGGATCAATGGCAACTGAACCCAACAAAGATAAGAAACCTGGCACATAAGCAACAAGATGCATTATGGTTTACACTGCAGTCTCCTGAGATGCCCTGGTGTCATAGGCAGCAAGTGTCTGTGAAGGTAGAGGTTAGGGATTGAGTCCAACACAGGAGAGTAGCTGACATATCTGTAAACAAGCCTCAACCAGGTGTCTTCCCTTACCTAGCATAGCAAGATGACTACAAGGGAAAACTAATCTTGGAGAAATCAAACCAGAGAAACTCAGGATATGGGGAAACCAGCCACAGATGAATATAAAAATAAAGTGTGATATTGAACAGAAAGCTACTGAAGGAAATTGCATGCATCAAATAGTGAGACCCTTACTTCTTTTTTTCCCATTCAATCCCCAGAAACTGGATGTTGAAAGCTGGGCTTAGTGTATAATGTAGGCAGAAGTCTAAGGATTCCACAAGGGAAAGTTGCCAGATTCTAGGAGAAAAGACAGACAGCTATGCCATGAAGAATTTCCCAATGAAATGTTCCAACTTTTTCCTCTTGTGATGAAGCCTACCACTCAGAAATTCCCAAACGTGGGTGGTCTATCAATCATCTGTTTAGTTCTTCATTACAAATTGGCAGCCAAACCTCAGCAAGCATTTGAAGAAAATCTCTAACATAGAAGACAGAAACAAAGTTGGTTTTTTTTGGGTTTTTTGTGTGTTTTTTGGGGGGGTTATGTATATCATGATTACTTTATTTTTTTTTTCTATTGACTTTATTTTTTTTTCTTTATTTGATTTTTATTTTTTTTCCATTTATTTTTATTAGTTGTAATTACTTTACAATATTGTAGTGGTTTTTGTCATATATTGACATGAATCAGCCATGGATTTACATGTGTTCCCCATCCTGAACCTCCTCCCACTTCCCTCCCCATCCCATCCAAAAAAGAACTAAAAAGGAATGTAATATAGCAAGGAGGAAAAACACCTTTAGTGTCAAGACAGGAGATGTTTTAAGTATAACCAAGAAGTGGATACTATAAAAGAAAAAAAAAAAAAAGTAAGATACAACGTGACTACACCCATGAAAGTAAAGATGCTTGCTCCTTGGAAGAAAAGCTATGACAAACCTTGACAGCGTATTAAAAAAGTAGAGACATCACTTTGCCAACAAAGTCCATCTAATCAAAGCTATGGTTTCTCCAGTAGTAATGTACTGATGTGAGACCTGGACCATAAAGAAAGCTAAGCACCAAAGAACTGATGCTTTCAAGCTGTGGTGCTGGAGAAGACTCTTGAGAGTTCTTTGGACTGCAAAGAGATCCAAGCAGTCAATCCTAAAGGAGATCAACCCTGAATATTGACTGGAAGGACTGATGCTGACGCTCAAGCTCCAATACTTTGGCCACCTGATATGAAGAGCTGATTCAAGGAAAAGACTCTGATGCTGGAAATACTGAGGACAGGAGGAAAAGGGAGTGACAGGGGATGAAATGGTTGGATGGTATCACTAACTCAATGGATGTGAGTTTGAGCAAACTCAGGGAGATAGTGAAGGACAGGGAAACCTGGATTGCTACAGTCCATGGGGTTACAAAGAGCTGGCCGTGACTTAGAGACTGAATAACAAAAGATGTATGTGTCCAAGGAGAGACTCTTGGTGATTACAGAATATGATCATGGTAATACTTTGAATAAATCAATAAAATTTTTAAAGGAAAATTTGTGACTTTCTTTAAAATGATAAGAACAGGAAAATCAACGAATAAGAAAAAATATAAAAATAAAAAGATAAATGCATCATTTCTAAGACCCAACTGAAAGGACTACCTAAAACAGCTGGAAAACTAGATGGAAGAATATTGTCACAGAAACAATGCTTTTTTGCTAAAGCACAGTTTTCTAGATTGACCCACTGAACAGTTAGATAAATTAATGGAAAAAAGTCCATATTAAAGTAGAACACAGAGAAATATTGGAACAATGGCAACAACAACAACAAAAAATAATAATTACAAAGCTTCTATGATTTAGCAGTTAGTCTTGAGGGTTAAAATCAAAAATAAAAAATATATAAATTCTCAGTAATCAGACTGCATTAACCTCATTAATGTTGGCACTGGCAGCTAAAGAAAAAGGCCTTTGAAATAATAGAATAATTATATTTAAATATGAGTCTAAAATAAAACAAGAAAGATCTCAAAACAAGATTTTAAAATTCTAGTATACTTTCTCAAGAAGCTTTTTGAAGATGTGCTTCCCTAAAATATGAGGCAAAAAGAGAAAAAGAAGCAAAACATCCAATCAAGAGAGAAGGAAAAGGATTTCCTAGTGAGACATCAGATAGACAAGCTCTTATCAGCATTCAGATAGAATATCAGATTCAAAGAAAAACATATACAGACACACAGACACACAAGGAAATGACAAGTAAACATAATATGCATCTTACCACATTAATTAATTAAAGTTTTATAGTTTTTTCTCACATGCGTGCCGGCATGCTAAGTCACTTCAGTCGTGTCCGACTCTTTGCAACCCCATGGACTGTAGCCTGTCAGGCTCCTCTGTCCATGGGATTCTCCAGGCAAGAATACTGGAGTGGGTTGTCATGTCCTCCTCCAGGGGATCTTCCTGACCTAGGGACTGAACCTACGTCTCTTATGTCTCCTGCATTGGCAAGCAGGTTCTTTACCATTAGCGCCACCTGGGAAGCATAGGTATGAATAATTAATATATTAGACTGCTGTCAAATTGTAAAATGAGGCACTTGCTTATTTCAGAAAACAAAAAAGTTGGTTATGAAAGTTAATTAATATACTCTAATTTACAATTTTACTTTGGCACATAATTGACTAACAATGTTCTGTTAATTTCAGGTGTACAACAAAGTGATTCAGTTATACATATACATGTAATTATTCAAATCCTTTTCCCATTTAAGTTACAAAATATTGAGTAGTGTTCCCTATGCTATACAGTATGTCCTTGTTGGTTATCGATTTTAAATACAGCAGCATGTACAGGTCAATCCCAAACTCCTGAACTATCCCTCATCCCCCATCCTTTCTTCCTAGTAACCACAAGTTTGTTCTCTAAGTTGGTGAGTCTGTTTCCATTGTGTAAATAAGTTCATTTGTATCATTTTCTTTTAGATTTTTGTATAAGTGATATCATATGATATTTATTTTTCTCTGTCTGACTAGCTTCACTTACTATGATAATCTCTATGCCCATCCATGTTGTTGCAAATGGCATTGTTTCATTCTTTTTATGGCTGAGTAATGTTCCATAATATAGATGTACCACATCTTTTTTATCCCTTCATCCATTGATGGACATTTAAATTGCTTCCACATCTTGGCTATTGTAAACAATGCTCCAACGAACATTGGGGTGCATGTAACCTTTTATTTATTTATTTATTTTGAAACATGTTTTCCTCTCGATACATCCCCAGGAATTGCTGGATCATATGGTAACTCTACTTTTAGTTGTTTTAAAGAATCTGCATACTGTTCTCCAACTGGCTGTACAATTAACATTTCCAATGGCAATGTAGGAGGGTTCCCTTTTCACCCTGCCCAGTATTAATTGTCTGTTTTTTGTTTTTGGCAGCACTCTGCACCTTGTGGAATCTTAGTTCCCCAACCAGGGATCGAACCAGAGCCTTCAGGAATGAAAACATGGAGTCCTAACCAGTGGACCTCCAGGGAACTCCCATGTTTGTACATTCTTTGATGATAGTCATTCTTACTGGTGTGAGGTGATATCTCATTGCAGTTATGATTTGCATTTCTCTAATAGCACTGTTAAGCATCTTTAAGTGAATGATCAAACCATCGTGTTTATCTGGGTCATGAAGTTCTTTTTTGTATAGTTCTTTTGTGTATTCTTGCCACCTCTTAATATCTTCTGCTTCTATTAGGTCCATACCATTTCTGTCCTTTATTGTGCCCATCTTTGCATGAAATGTTCCCTTGGTATCTCTAATTTTCTCAAAGAGATTTCTAGTCTTTCCCATTCTATTGTTTTCCTCTGTTTCTTTGCACTGATCACTGATGAAGGCTTTCTCATCTCTCCTGGCTATTCTTTGGAACCCTGCATTCAAATGGGTATATCTTTCCTTTTCTCCTTTGCCTTTCACTTCTCTTCTTTTCACATCTATTTTAAAGCCTCCTCAGACAATCATTTCGCCTTTTTGCATTTCTTTTTCTTGGGGATGGTCTTGATCCCAGCCTCCTGTGCAATGTCATGAAGAATCTCATGATCCAGATAATTACGATGGAATGATCACTCTCCTAGAGCCAAACATCCTGGAATGGGAAGTTGAGTGGGCCTTAGGAGACGTCATTATGAACAAAGCTAGTGGAGATGATGGAATCCCAGCTGAGCTATTTCAAACCCAGAAGATGATGCTGTGAAACTGCTGCACTCAATTTGTCAGCAAATTTGGAAAACAGCAGAGGACACAGGACTGGAAAAAGTCAGGTTTCAGTTCAATCCCAAAGAAAGGCAATGCCAAAGAATGCTCAAACTATCACACAATTGCAGTTATCTCACAAGCTAGAAAGGAATGCTTAAAATTCTCCAAGCCAGGCTTCAAAAGTACATGAACCGTGAACTTTCAGATGGTCAAGCTGGATTTACAAAAGGCAGAGGAACCAGAGATCAAATTGCCAACATCTGCTGGATCATCAAAAAAGCAAGAGAGTTCCAGAAAAACATCTACTTCTGCTTTATTGACTATGCCAAAGCCTTCGACTGTGTGGATCACAATAAACTGTGGAAAATTCTGAAAGAGATGGGCATACCAGACCACCTGACCTGTCTCTTGAGAAATCTGTATGCAGGTCAGGAAGCAACAGTTAGAACTGGACATGGAAAAACAGACTGGTTCCAAATAGGGAAAGGAGTACATCAAGGCTGTATATTGTCACCCTGCTTATGTAACTTATATGCAGAGTACATCATGAGAAAGGCTGGGCTGGAAGAAGCACAAGCTGGAATCAAGATTGCCAGGAGAAATATCAATAACCTCAGATATGCAGATGACACCAACTTTATGGCAGAAAGCGAAGAAGAACTAAAGAGCCTCTTGATGAAAGTGAAAGAGGAGAGTGAAAAAGCTGGCTTAAAGTTCAACATTCAGAAAACTAAGATCATGGCATCCGGTCCCATAACTTCATGGCAAATAGATGAGCAAACAGTGAAAACACTGAGAGACTCTATTTTGGGGGGCTCCAAAATAACTGCAGATGGTGACTGCAGGCATGAAATTAAAAGACACTTACTCCTTGGAAGGAAAGTTATGACCAACCTAGATAGCATATTAAAAAACAGGGAAAATGCTTTGCTAACAAAGATCCATCTAGTCAAGACTATGGTTTTTCCAGTAGTCATGGATGCATGTGAGATTTGGACTCCAAAGAAAGCTGAGTGCTGAAGAGTTGATGCTTTTGAACTCTGGTGTTGGAGAAGACTGTTGAGAGTCCTTTGGACTGCAAGGAGATCCAACCAGTCCATCCTAAAGGAAACCAGTCCTGAATATTCATTGGAAGGACTGATGCTGCAGTTGAAACTCCACTACTTTGGCCACTTGATGTGAAGAGCTGACTCATTTGAAAAGACCCTGATGCTGGGTAAGATTGAAGGCAGGAGGAGAAGGGGATGACAGAGGATGAGATGGCTGGATGGCATCACCGACTCAATGGACATGAGTCTGAATAAACTTGGACTTTGTGATGGACAGGGAGTCCTGGCGTGCTACAGTCCATGAGGTCACAAAGAGTCGGACAAGACTGAGCAACTGAACTGAACTGAGCATCTTTTCCTGTGTCTCTTGACCATCTGTGTTTCTTCTTTGGAGAAATGTCTGTTTAGGTCTTCTGACCATCATTTGATTGCTTGCTTGTTTGTTTGTTTTTCTTGATATTGAGTCACATGAGCTGTTTGTAAAATTTGTTGATGAAATCCTTTTAAATTACACAGCATAACAACTGAAGAAACAAGAAGATATGTTCAAAAGTGATTTACTCAGGGAACTAGAGGTAGGGATATGGGGAAAGTTCAATTGCTATTTTTGCTGGATATCTGTCTGTGTGTGGGTGTATATATATGAATGTATACATATATGTATATATTTATGTGGTTATATATACACCTATATTTATTACAATTGCATTGTATGATATGTGTATATGGTACTTCCCCAGTGGCTCAGCAGTAAAGAATCTGCCTGCAATGCAGGAGACATAGGTTCAATCCCCGGGTAGGAAAGATTCCTTGGAGAAGGAATAGGCAACCAGTCTAGTATTCATGCCAGGAAATCTCATGGACAGAGGACCCTGGCACATTACAGCCTATGGGGTCCAAAGAGTTGAACACGACTTAGCAACTAAAGAACAGCAAATATACATATACACAAATTTATTTAATAAATATAAAACTGAGTATATGGGCAGTAAAATACAGACAATAAAAGACCACAAAAATACCTTCAGATTGATCAATTTATGCTCATCTAGCATAGAAGAGGCTTGGAGAAATCAGAAACCTTAGCTAATTCTTTGAAAAAGCCTAGATCTACCCTCAAGTTTCCTGAGTCTAGGGCCATGTACTTTCTACCACATTACATACGCTTTTTCAAAACTGTGAGTATTTCTTTCTTCATTTCCAATTACAGCCTTGAGGGGCAAGTTGAGAGCAGATTTGCTGTGTATTTTCTCAGGGACACAACCTGAGTTAGATCCAACTCAGTTTGGATCCTTGCAAAATCCAGAAAAAGTTAATAGCAGGAGTGACAAAAACATGTGTCAGTGGTTTAAGAAGTTTTGTGAAGTGGGAAAGTACATCTGGACAAGGTGTGGAAGGAGAAAATGAAATATTTCATTTCTATAACTTTTAATTCTTAAAAACTAAAGTGTCTACCCACATAAACATGATTAATCCTGACCTAAGTGTTTACACAATGTCTACACTGATGTTTAAATAGAAGGAATATTATTGTGTATTTTTTGGTTTTATTTATGCTGGAGGGAAGAGAAGGTATTAAAATAATTTCTCCTCTATAATTTAAGGACATTTTCACAGAAGAGTGTGACAGAGACAAAATGAATTAGAACCAAATGTATCTGTAACTGAAACAGCACAATGTATAAAACAGAACAAATCATTTCAAGTTATATTTTCTTCCCCAAACACATTCCCCAAATACATTTTCTTCCTCAAACACAAAGAGCTTTTGAAACTTACACATCTTCTTTTTAAAGGTAACTGTTTATAATACCAAAGCATGTTATCAAAGCTATTTTCTTTTTTTAATTTTTTTAAAAAATTTATTTATTTTAATTGGAGGCTAATTACTTTACAATATTGTAGTGGGTTTTGCCATACATTTACATGAATCAGCCATGGATATACATGTGTCCTCCATCCTGAAGCCCCCTCCCACCTCCCTTCCCACCCCATGCCTGAGGGTCATCCCAGTGCACCAGCCCTGAGCACCCTGTCTCATGCATCAAACCTGGACTGGCGATCTGTTTCACATATACATGTTTCAGTGCTATTCTCTCAATACACAATTAATGAAAAGAAATGATCTGAAAAACAGGAGTGTTCAAATCTGTGTCCATGAGTCACCAAAAATGAGAAGGTAAATATGGAGCAGAGAAACAATACCATTGCTTTTGATCTGAACATACAAGAAAATGTCCATGATTGAAATGTTTGATGGGCCTTTTCTCTTGCCACATTTTCATTTGCTCTGGATATAATAAAATGAAAAAGCAAAACAAAACAAAACAAACAAACAAAAAAACAATAACCAAAAACCTTTAGAAATAAGTAAAACTTCCACAGTTACCAAAGTTGTGTTTCTTTGGTGTCTGCTTCAGTCTGCAACTGCAAAGAACCCATCTTTTATTCACTTGTGTGATCCTCCTCTGTAGCTCCTTGACATTCTTTTAATGCATTTTCTCAAGGACCACAAGAATGACATTCCTCTCTGAATCTTTGTCATTCTTCTTTAAAGTCCCAGCTTTTGCCATTGCCTTTTGTAGAAAGAAGATTCCGGATCCCACAGCTACATTCTTCCTGTTCTGCTCATTATCACTTGGAGGCGGCCTCAGTTCCTCAGTATATTCGTCTTTCTTTGGTCCAGATCAATAGATCATTTTAAATCGGTGCACCGAAAACTGAAAGACCACCTTTTATTACAGGCTGGTAGTTCAGATGTAAGAGAGTGAATGATTTCTTGGGTTTGTGGTCCATAATTATATTAACCTTGGTCCCACACCAAGCTATTTGAAACTCCTCACACCTCATTACCAGTCAATGCATCCTTCTCTGTATAAGAATTGCATTGTTTGACTTTGAAAGACATGTTGTTAAAATCCCTTTACAGGTTCATAATGTTTCTTTAGAAGAGTGGAACAAATTTCATGGTCAAAGTCAAAATTTTAGCACCCTTTTCATCACAAGGATATCTAACCCTATGAATCTCAGAATAGTCTATATTGTTGAAAATGAGTTCGAGAAAAAGAAAATAGCAAATTGCTTTTACTGTTACAATATTAATACTATGCCTTACTCTTCAGCAAGTGACTCTACTATGCACAGTTGTGTTCAGCATTTTCTAAATTAAATGCATCACCTCAAATTATAGAAAGCAAATGAGTAATAATGATTGATTAATACATATTTTAATTGTTTTTCAATCAATATCCTTTATCCTGCCTTAAATTTAAAAAAGAGAAATAGTTGGGGAAGTGGAAAGAACCTATATTAATGTGAATGAAATAGTTCCTCCTGGGATATTTCCTTGAAATTGTATTGGACATCTTTGAAATAAATTGAGAAGTTATGAATCCAGCCTAACTAATTAAAGCCTCATTAAAGCAAACAAACACACTAAAAAACACATTATATATATTTCACATAGCCCTACTAAGGTCAGCAGTTTGTCTGTAGTTTAAAAATAATCTAGATAAGAGATAATAATTTTGTTTTCCATTGAATAATCAGACAGTCTAAAGCCAAAATATCCTCTTTTTGCTCTTAGAGAAAAGCTGAATGACAAAAGGAGCCACTATATAAAGTCCCCACTGTCTCTTTTTATAAGAAAACAGTCAGCCAAACACTGGATAAGCAAAAGGGCAATTGTATTGAGTTTTGCCTAGGGAATTCCTTTTAAAACCAGTGCATTCACTCAGCATATGAAAGACTGAGCAATTTTTGTTTTACTAGATGGGGTTAATGATTTATCCTTGGAAGATCAATAACAAATCAAATCAATGGTAGGGTCAAAATTAGAACTCATATAGTTTGAAAATTTTTAGGTCATGGAACTGTCTTGAAAATATAAAAGGTAATCAATACACTTGCAAAAACAGAGGGAAAAGAACATAAGTCTTATTAAACAAATTAATCATTTTCTAGCATATTTCACTAATTATATCAATCACCTCTCAGGTGTCACCTTTTCTGAGTAACAATAAGAGTCTTAATCATTAGGGCAAAATTTTCTGAGAGGTACCTAGTATATAAAAAAATAAGTTCATCTTTCACTAAAATGGGTACGCTAATTCACAAAATGTTCTAATTAATCTAATTATCATTTATGTTTTCATCTCATTGTATTTAAAAATCACTGTATAGTGTATTGGGTCAATTTCATTCCCAAGAAAGCAGAGTATATAAAGTATTTTTAAGCATCATATAGGGTCTTGAGATCGCTGTGTCAAATATATTTTTTCAATCTGCTGCTGCTAAGTCGCTTCAGTCGTGTCTGACTCTGCGACCCCATTAGACGGCAGCCCACCAGGCTCCGCAGTCCCTGGGATCCTCCAGGCAAGAACACTGGAGTGGGTTGCCGTTTCCTTCTCCAATGCATGAAAGTGAAAAGTAAAAGTGAAGTCGCTCAGTCATGTCCGACGCGTAGCGACCCCATGGACTGCAGTCTACCAGGCTCCTCCATCCATGGGATTTTCCACGCAAGAGTACTGGAGTGGGGTGCCATTGCCTTCTCTGATTTTTTCAATATATAGCTTCATAATTTAAAAAATATACACATTTTAGTATATATTTTAGGCCCAAGAAATGTTTAGCTCTGATAACATCACCAGCAATGTTTTTAATGACAGTTTAATATTTTAAGGCTCATGGCTCAATTCTGGACTAAGTTTTAGTAATCTTTCCTTTCATAGATATTTTATGAACATCATATACATACATGTATATTTCTTTTGAAACAATTTTTTTTCTTCATTTGAATATTTTCATGGTATGGTTGAAACAATTGAGATGTCTATATTAGCACAAATCTGCTACCTGAACTTTTAATTTACTCTCCCATTTTCTAGTATTTTTTTAAGAAGAGTGGCTTTTAAAAAAAAAAAAAAAACATTGCTCATGACTCTTGTAGAATTTTCTAACTTCTATAATATATTTTTAAAATTTCTGTTGTGTCAAATGAAGCTTGAATTTGTTGAGAATTTTGAAATAGTTGCAAATTACTCAAAGGAAAAGAATGCTTTCATTCAGTCTCCTATATATAGAAATAAAGTTGGGTTTTTATTCCATTTAATTAGTAAAATAGCCTACTATTCTCATAGAACACAGTGAACAGTTTTAGAAATGAACAGAAACTTGATGTCATTTTCTAGGTCACTTGGGCTTCCCCTGTGGCTCAGCTGGCAAAGAATTCGCCTGCAATGCAGAAGACCTGAGTTCAGTCCCTGGGTCGGGAAGATCCCCTTGGAGAAGGGAACAGCT
Source organism: Cervus canadensis (assembly GCF_019320065.1). NCBI lineage: Eukaryota > Metazoa > Chordata > Mammalia > Artiodactyla > Cervidae > Cervus > Cervus canadensis. The sequence goes on along the minus strand of NC_057394.1, from coordinate 40,956,873 downwards.
ACCCACTCCAGTATTCTGCCCTGGAGAATTCCACGGACCATATAGTCCATGGGGCTGCAAAGAGTTGGACACGACTGTGTGACCTTCACTTTCACTTCTAGGACATTTGCTTATTATAAATGATGATTTATGGAGTTTTTTTCAAATGCCTATGGTATTTAGAAAATAATAGAAGAAGTATAGTTATACACTGTTAGGTGATCCAATACTGTATTTTTTAAGTATTACTGACTACTTATAGTTCTTATTAGTCATGTTGTTGGATTTACAAATAAGGAATTGCAAGGATATTCTGAAACTCTGACCTTTGTGTGCCTTTCCACTACAGGGAATTGTTAGCATTTTGATGTGATTGCTTCAATGTCCCTTCCTACCCATGCATCAGATGTAGCAAGAGGAGAGCAGTAGGAAGAGCACTAAATTTAGGGTCAAAAAACATTTAGTCCAATCTCATCCTCTGCCTACTAGTTAGACATGAGCCAGTAACCCAGTGCCTTAGGGATTAGTAACAGGCTAGCAAACAAGAATACTAAACTCCATGAACTCTAAGCTGTTCCCTTTACTTTCAGAGGAAAAACATTATATTAAGTGTCATTTACATATAATTAAACAAGTAATTTTGTACAAAGTAAGTCACTGTTTTGCTCTTCATATCATAATTCCCTGTCTTCATTTTTATGTATAATAATCTTAATGCATAAATTCAGATGTGTAAAAATTGCAGGTTTTTTAATTGTTAGTATTTCATTTTATAATCCCAAATTCCCATTTCTCCTGCTTTATTGGACATTTCACTTTCAGGACTCTGGATGTCATTCTGTTTCCCCATGCCAACCAATTTGTCAGAGGGAGATGTCAGCTGTAGCTTCAATTAAACTACCACTGAAATACCTTTTATCTCCATCTTCTCCTCTACTTGAGTCCTGGTGGGTCTTTTCTGATCCCACGTCCATGTGGGGATGTGAATCACTTATGAGCCTGTGTGTGATTCTGTCTGCCTAGGAGATCATGTGGCCTTTCCAGCTGGGGTGGAGGGGGGTGGTGGGGAGTAGGGAAGGGAAGCAGTCACTTCATTTCCAGTGATTCTATAACAGGCATGGGATCCCTGAAGATAAAGGAATCACAGGGATCATCTCTCTACAATCCCTCAAACTCAGGAAAACTTTTTTCTAGTTTGAGAGGTATGCTCAAATTTTTCATTGTACAGGAAGAAACTGTCCTTGTCTATAAATTTCTCTCTCTCATACTAATCCCTTTATAAATACTTCAAGTTCCACAGAAAGAAAAGAGATTTTATTAACTTTAGAATTTAAGTAAAGCATGTTTAAAATTTAAAGAGAAGCACTAAAAGAATAGAAATATAACTTCTAAGTCAGTGGAGGAGAAAAATAAAAAATCTAAACAGTTCAAAATAGGCAAAGGAAAGAAAAAGAAAAAAATAGAAGCAAGGAAAAGTAGGGCATGTAGAGAACAAAAATAGGACACTAGAAATAAATAGAGTATGTTAGTAATCATAAGTACAAAATACTAAAGCTCAAAATTAAAGTTAGATATCATCAGATTAGATCTCCAAAATTATATTCAGCAACAAACTATTTCAAGACAAGGCCAAACAAGAACACAAAAGGTTGAAAATAAAATCTCGGGAAATAGTATTGGAAAAATATTTTTCAATAGACAGATATGTTAGCTAATTTAATTTGAGACACAATAGACTTAAGACACATACATTACTGTGGCAATAAAATAGGTCACTGTATAAGTGCATAACAAATTCTAACACATGAGGAAGGAAAGTAATTATAATTTATATGAACCTAATAATATAAAACTGAAATATGTAAAGCAAAATATTAAGAGAAATTAAAACTCTACAATTAGAATCTTTCATATATCTTTTACAGCACCAGATATATTATTCAGGTAAAACATTAATATCAGATTTGAATATAGCATTTAACAAGATTGACATATTAGAGCATATTACATCTGAGGGACTTTCCTGGTGGCTCAGATAGTAAAGAATCTGCCGGCAATGTGGGAGACCTAGGTTCAATCCCCGGGTTGAGAAGATCCCATGGAGGAGGGCCTAGCAACAGCTCCAATGTTTTGCCTGAAGAATCCCCATGGACAGAGGAACCTGGTGGGTTCTAATTAGTTGGCCCTTTGCATCACATGGTAAAAGTATTGGAGTTTTTCAGCTTCAGCAACAGTCAGTCCTTCTATGAATCAGAGTTGGTTTCATTAAGGATTGACTGGTTTTATCTCCTTGCAGTGCAAGAGACTCTTAAGATTCTTCTCCAACACCACAATTTGAAAGCATCAACTCTTTGGTGCTCAGCCTTTTCTTCTCACATCCATACATGACTACTGGAAAAACCATAGATTTGAGCTTATAGACATTTGTCAGCAAACTGATGTTTCTGCTTTTTAATAGGCTGTGTAGGTTTGTCAGAGCTTTCCTTCCAAGAAGCAAGTATCTTCTAATTTCATGGCTGTAGTCACCATCTACAGTGATTTTGGAGCCCAAGAAAAGAAAAGCTGTCACTGCTTCCACTTTTTACCCTTCATTTGCCAGGAAGTGATCAGACCAGACATCATGATTTTAGTTTTTTGAATGTTGAATTTTACGCTAGCTTTCTCACTCTCCCATTTCACCTTCATCAAGCGTCTCTTTAGTTTCTCTTCACTTTCTGCCATTAAAGTAGTATCATCTGCATATCTGAGGTTGTTGATATTTTCCCAGCAATCTTGATTCCAGCTTGTGATTCATCCATCCTGGCATTTTGCATGAAGTACTCTGCATAGAAGTTAAATAAGCAGGATGACAATATCTACACTTGATCTACTCCATTCCCAATGTTGAACCACTCTGTCATTCCATATTTGGTTCTAACTGTTGCTTCTTGCATGCTAGTTTTCAGGAAATGGGTAGGGAGTTCTGATACTCCCATCTCTTGAAGAATTTTCCACAGTTTGTTGAGGTCCATACACTCAAAGGCTTTATTGTAGCCAATGAGGCAGAAGTAGGCGTTTTTTTGTTTTTTGTTTTTTGTTTTTTCTGGAATGCCCTTGTTTTTGCTATGATCCAACGAATACTGCTCAAAAAAGGACAGAAATGGTATTGACCTAACAGAAGCAGAACATATTAAGAAGAAGTGGCAAGATTACACAGCAGAACTGTGCAAAAAAGTTCTTCATGACCCAGATAATCAAGTGGTGTGGTCACTCACTTAGAGCTAGATATCCTGGAATGTAAAAATGTTAAGTCAAGTGGGCCTTAGGAAGCATCACTACAAACAAAGCTAGTGGAGGTGATGGAATTCCAGTTGAGCTATTTCAAATCCTAAAAGATGATGCTGTGAAAGTGTTACACTCAATATGCCAGCAAATTTGGAAAACTCAGCAGTGGCCACAGGATTGGAAAAGGTCACTTTTCATTCCAATCCAAAGAAATGAAATGATAAAGAACGTACAAACTACTACTATGCATTTGCACTTATCTCACACGCTAGTAAAGTAATGCTCAAAATTCTCCAAGCCAGGCTTAAACAGTACGTGAACTGTGAACTTCCAGATGTTCAAGTTGGTTTTAGAAAAGGCAGAGGAACCAGAGATCATATTGGCAACATTTGTTGGATCATCAAAAAAGCAAGAGAGTTCCAGAAAAACATCTACTTCTGCTTTATTGACTATGCCAAAGCCTTTGACTGTGTGGACCACAACAAACTCTGGAAAATTCTGAAAGAGGTAGGAATGCCAGACGACCTGACCTGTCTCTTGAGAAACCTGTATGCAGGTCTGGAAGCAACAGTTAGAACTGGACATGGAACAATAGACTGGTTGCAAGTAGGAAAAGAAGTATGTCAAGGCTGTATATTGTCACCCTGCTTATTTAACTTATATGCAGAGTACATGATGAGAAACGGTGGGCTGGAAGAAGCACAAGCTGGAATCAAGATTGCCGGAAGAAATATCAACAACCTCAGATATGCAGATGATACCACCCTTACAGCAGAAAGTAAAGAAGAACTAAAGAGCCTCTTGATGAAATTGAAAGAGGAGAGTGGAAAAGTTGGCTTAAAGCTCAACATTCAGTAAACTAAGATCACAGCATCTAGTCCCATCACTTCATGGCAAACAGATGGGGAAACAGTGGAAACAGTGGCTGATTTTATTATTTTGGGCTCCAAAATCCCTGCAGTTGCTGACTGCAGCCATGAAATTAAAAGATGCTTAGTCCTTGGAAAGAAAGTTATGACCAACCTAGATAGCGTATTAAAAAGCAGAGACATTACTTTGCCAACAAAGGTCCATCTAGTCAAGGCTATGGTTTTTCCAGTAGTCATGTTGGATGTGAGAGTTGGACTATAAAGGAAGCTGAGTGCCAAAAATTTGATGTTTTTGAACTGTGGTGTTGGAGAAGACTCTTGAGAGTCCCTTAGACTGCAAGGAGTTCCAACCAGTCCATCGTAAAGATCAGTCCTGAGTGTTCATTGGAAGGACTGATGTTGAAGCTGAAACTCCAATATTTTGGCCATCTGTTGTGAAGAGCTGACTCATTTGAAAAGACGCTGATGCTGGGAGGGGTTGTGGGCAGGAGGAGAAGGGGACAACAGAGGATGAGATGGTTCGATGACATCACCGACTCAATGGACATGAGTTTGGGTAAACTCTGAGAGTTCGTGATGGACAGGGAAGCCTGGCGTGCTACAGTTCATGAGGTCACAAAGAGTCCAACATGACTGAGTGACTGAACTGAAGTGAATGAATGCTGGCACTTTGATCTCTGGTTCCCTGCCTCTACAAAACCCAGCTCGTACATCTGGAACTTTTCAGTTTACATACTGTTGAAGCCTAGCTTGAAGGATATTGAGCATCAACTTGCCAGCCTGTGAAATGAACGTTATTGCACAGTAGTTTGAACATTTTTGCCATTGCTCTTCTTTGGAACTGGGCTTCCCTGATAGCTCAGTTATTAAAGAATCTGCCTGCAGTGCAGGAGACCCTGGTTCAATTTCTGGGTCAGGAAGATCCACTGGAGAAGGGCTAGACTACCCACTCCAGTATTCTTGGGCTTCCCTTGTGGCTCAACTGGTAAAGAATCTGCCTGCAATGCAGGAGACCTGTATTCCATCCCTGGGCTGGGAAGATCCCCTGGACAAGGGAAAGGCTACTCATTCCAGTTTTCTGGCCTGCAGAATTACATGAACTATAGTCTCAAAGAGTCAGACACGACTGAGCAACTTTCACTTTTCTTTGAAACTGGAATGAAAACTGAACTTTTCCACTCAGTTATAAATCATTAAAAAGACTTATTTTTAAAATTTCCTTTTATTGGAAAATTTGGGTATTCTAAATAAATCACAGTTTAAGACATGAGAATGGAAATCATCAAATATTTAGAAGAGAATGATATTGAGACTGTATCTAGAGAAATAGATCTTATGGGGTTTAGAGGAATATTTATAGTATGGAACTCATGTTTTGGAAAAGAAAAGAGACAAAATGAAAAGTATTTGGCTCAAGAGGTTAGAAAATATGCAACAGAGTATTCCCAAAGGGTGGGAAAAAATACTAATTTAGCAGTAAGAAATAATGGTGAGGATCATCAAACCAAAATCTAGTTTTCTGGAAAAAAATAGAAAATCATTTACAAAATCAGTCACAAAATAAACAAGTCAAGGAAAATGTATAAAAGAGTATATCAGTCAGGATTCTTCATTACAATTGCTATGCAGAGCCAATTTTCTTTTTAAACTGATAATTTCAGTGACTAAAACAAACAACAAGGATAGGGGAGTGAGGGTGTTAGACACCCTCCTCATGTCTAACACAACTCATGTGGTTATCAAAGATGACTCTTCTCCAAGTGGTAGCTTAAAATTTAGAATCTTTTCATATTTCACAAAATTAACCAATGGAACTTTCAGATTCAAGAAGCAGAATAAACCCCAAATAGGATATATAAAAATAAATTTGCCATGTATATATACTAGAGCTTATCTATCTTTAAGGCTGTTGAGAATCATTTGCCCTCCATCCATTTTATTTGGTTAAAAACAAAGAGAATAATCATGATGATGTAGTGGAATGTAATCACAGATCATAGCTAGATCAGGAAAAAGTGAGCTATTATTAAGCCACTGGGGCTCCCTACCTGCTGGGTCCTGGGTATCCTGTGGACTGTGCCAATTGTTTTGCTGTTCATCCTATTCCCAGTGTCAATTGTCTTGCTGGTCACACTGTTCTCTGAACCCTGGGTAGGCAAGGCGTGAGCTAAGAGGCTGAGAGGAGACACAAGGAGCCAAAGGAACTGCAGACATGTTTATTCTCTCTTGGTTGATGCGGCAGTCATAGCAGTAGACATGCTATATTTTCTCTTCTCCTGGCTGACCCAGCAGACACAGCCATGATGCAGCAGTAACGCCACCACTTTTTCGGTGAAGTTCCTGTATCCCGATAGCACAAAGTAACTCGTGACCAAGTGAGACCTCATGACACACACGGGCAGTGCTACATCTCAGATCTCAGCTGTTACATAATCATTATTTACAAAATGTGGGGCAGAGTGAGAAGCCATAGGGTGAGAGAGCCTGACCATGCCATCTTGGCTAATTTGTTCTTTCCTGACACTACCAAACTGTACAGCAAATAGCATTATTAATCGTTAAAATTTATGCTTATTACCTTTATAATCAGGATGCATGTCTACTACCACCATGTTTAGTCAACATTTTATTTGAAGTCCTAGTTAATGCAATAAATCAAGAAAAATATGATATTTAAGACCTATAAAGGAGGTACTAAATTTTCACAATTTCCTATACATATTATATCCAGAGAAACTGTGCAAAGGATCTTTAGACAATCAACTGGGACTAGTAAAAATTCAAAATTATTCTGAAAAATCTAAACATATAAAAATAATAATAAAAAAATAAAAATAAATAATAATATTCCTGAAGGGGAAAGTGTTGGTCTCTCAGTCATGTCTGACTCTTTGTGACCAAATGGACTGTAACCCTCCAGGATCCTCTGTCCATGGAATTTTCCAGGCTAGAATACTGGAGCACGTAGCCATTCCTTTCTCTAGGGGATGGATCTTCCTGACCGAGGGATTGAACCCAGGTCTCTTGCATTGTAGGCAGTTTCTTTACCGTGTGAGCCACTAGCAAAGCCCAGTAACATCCCTGTGTTTCTACCAAAAGATGTGAGTATGTAATGAAAGGAATCTGAATTTCAATAGCCAAAATATTAATAACAATGGCAATGATAATATAACACTTTTGAGGATAAATCCAATAAGAGATATGAAAGATTACAAAATAAAAATGTATAACTTTTACAAAACATGAAAATACATTTACATAAGAGCAGAGACATTTTATATAGAAAGATCTACTTAAATAATGAAATTCTTCCCAATCTGCGAATAAAAATCCCAAAAAGATCTGATAAGCTGAAAAAGTGAAAGTGAAGTTGCTCTGTCGCGTCCGACTCTTTGAGACTCCATGGACTGTAACCTATTAGGCTCCTCCATCCATGGGGTTTTCCAGGCAACAGTACTAGAGTGGGTTGCCATTTCCTTCTCCAGAGGATCTTTCCGACCCAAGGATCGAACCCAGGTCTCCTGCGTTGTAGGCAGACACTTTACCGTCTGAGCCACCAGCGAAGTCAAATAAGCTGAACTTAATTCCAAAATTCATATGTGAAATATTGGTCATGATAATTTTGAGAACAGAGAAAAAAAGGAAGATGTAGTACCAAAGAATGGCAGAAAGAGAGGTGATGGAAAAGGAGAGGAGAGAAAAAAGGGAGGAGGAAATAAAGAAAAGAAAGAAGAGAAAAGAAAAGTAAAACAGAAGAAAAAGGAAGAAAGAAAGACATAGTAGTACTTGTCTTGGTATTCCATTGGTATTCCATCTTCTAGCTGTGCAGACAAATTATAAAACTACAATCATTTCAAGAAAATTAATGATACAGAGAAAATGAATAAAATGATAGAAACTCTTTGATAATCATATCCACATATATACTAGTACCCACATATATAATTATATATGTATATATGTGTTTTATATGTATATGTTAATGTGCTTTTATATACACATATGCCTGTATGGTTACTATATGCCAAAGTGGGATTCCTACTCTCTAAGGAAATTATATGATTCAATAAATTGCAGTGGAACAATTGGTAGGAAATCAATAGGTTAAGTAATACCACTATAAGAAATCATATACAAATATAACACTGATACAGTAAAGAAATAAAGCACATAAAACATGTTTAAAAATAAAGACAAAAAAACTTTTTAGGAAATTCAGAAAAACTGATTTTGCAAACAGCGTATGTAAGATTTCATAACAAGATATGTTAATAATATCTAGTAAAATTGAAAATGCACAGATATTTTGTCATTTCATTGTTAGTTATATATATGAGAGAATTCTCATACAAGTACAAAGACACTTGTACAAAAGAGTTGATTGTGGCATTTTTTTAGCAAGCTAATTAAACAACTTTAAATGTCACACAATGATAGAATGGATGAATAAATTGTATGATCATTGGAATGTTAAGGAGAAAATATAATATGCCAGTTCTATAAAAATCAATGTGATGAATCTCTAATACATTTTTAGGTGATAAAATCAAGTCACAAGTGATATAGCTTAATATAACTTTAAAATAAAAATGTAAAAAAATTGATATATGTTATATAGTTAATATAATTTTGCAGTAATAATTTAGCATATTAAAAGGAAGAATATACATCTAATTCAGGACACTTGTTTTCTCTTTGGTGTAGGTGATGCAAATAAAACAGAAAAGATCGCTTCAAAGACATCTCTAATATTTACTTCTTAAAAACCTAAATTCTGAAAGATGACAATATATCAATCTATATTGCAGATAAATAGGTGGCTCAATACCTTTATCTATAGATATATATTTGACATATTACACAATTAAAATATTTTTAAAAGATTTATCTTTCAAGAGAATGCAAGAAGAATGTTAAACCAGCTTTTCAAAGAGTTTTCAAGAATTATTAGACCATGAAAGTTATATTTGGTTTCTCAAATGTTCATTGACCCAAATTAAATTACAAATGCCATTGCTTCAGCCTTCCATTCAACCATACTCTTTTAGTGTTCTAGTAATCAGCAGGTTAAAAGAAGACAAGATCCTTCCTGCAACAAGTATTCTCAGAGTTTCAACAAAATGCAACTTGTTATAAAACCCAAGCTGACAGGAAATGTGAACAAAGTACAGTAAATTTATTTTAGGCACTGAGCATATGGGTCAATGCTTATTTGCATGACTGTCAACAAAACAGTTCTCCTTTGTTGCTACTTAAAACTTTCATGTTTTCTTAGCCTTTGAATCAAATTGAATCTACCCTTTGTCAACCATCTTTCTTCATTTTCATTATCAATTAATACTTTAAACCTTCTGAACTATTTCACTTTGTATTGAGTTTTCTGATAATGAGATATCAAATTGAGTCCTCAGTATATTTTAAAAGCTTGTTATAGTTCTCATTTGTCGATGTCTTCAAGAGGAGTCCAACACTTACTTACTCTGCCTGATTTCTTCAAAATTAATTCAAAGCTTGTCCATGCCTAAATTGCTCTACAGCTGATCTGAGTGTCTGTGCTTTCATCCTGGACTAATTTAATACCCATCCTCAGATTTACCTCATCAGCTTTAATGGAATTTGTTACCACAACAAGTAAGCAAACAATGAGGGGTGGGATGCTATTTGGAGGCTGATCATTTGAACATTTGTGGGGAGGTGGATTTTATGGAAAGAAAAGATTGTAGACAACTTTATAAACATTATGCCTGCATGCAATTCCAAGTGCGTTATGGAGAAAAATTTTCCCATTATTTCTTCTCCTGTTAAATTTACATTCTGCCTCATTATGTTTCCATCTTATATTTTGGCTGAAGACATTACAGCATTTTTACAGCCCTCACTCCTGAAAACGAATTCCCAATGCTATTTTTTTCTGGCTCCAATTTTGCAAATATATATTTAACAGAATGTCAAACATACAAATAGATTCAATCTGTAGAGAAAATCATCTAAATTGAGGTTATATTTGATTTCAGACTGAATATAGAAAGTTTCTGGGATACAGTTAAGACTCATTAAGATTATTTAGAATTGTTGTTATTGCTGTTGCTATTAGTTATTCAAAGCTGAGAACAATATAAGGCCACTGACTTACCCATAAGAAGTTACATTCAATTTTACTTAAAGTGAATTTATGTATAAATTTCCTATTGCAAATTTTATTTTTGGAGATGAATATTCAAAAAATATTTACTGCCAATAATGAAAGATTCAGAAAATAAAAATAATAATATTCAGAATTTTCTTTTAATATTTCTCTGCTAAACTAAGCTTTAAGTTAGCATCCTAGATGTTCATGAAGATGAACACTGCTATTGTGAAAAAGAGAATATTCCTTTTGGTGTAATTTGATGGCTTTTTAAATAAAAAGAGAATAAGTATTGTTCTTAAATATGGTCTCAAAGGGGAAGAAGACCAGTTAAGGCTAACCATCAGGAATGAAAGCTAAGGAGTTCTTTTTTAGTACATCCAATGGGGCTAAAAATGACTGTAAGCAATTTATACTATCTCTTAAGCCTTTATAACCCTTCCTTTTTAAATATATGGAGTAACTCTTTTACAATTGAAATAAAAGCTAAGAGGTTTAAAATAGACAATGTATATATGATTTTATGTCAGTAAAGATGGGATTGTTGAGGAAGTTTTCTAGCAGCCCTCTAGGAAGAAAAATTCAATATAATGAGGATGTCTCTCAGAAAAAGAAAATCAGCCATATTTTCTAAGGCCAGACAAAGGAAGGGAAAAATTAGTTGAGAAGTCAATTTGCAACTGAAATGGGACAGCCCCGAAGTGTTCTTATTATGTCGTAACTATATTGCTCCCAAAGGGTAGAGGGATAGAGGATGTATATTTGGGTTCTGTGTATAACCCTATATTTTGAAAAAATTCTTAGGTGTTTCATACATATATATATATTTATTATATATGTTATATATATAATAAAAGTCACATTATGTTCTATATGTTATTAAAATTTTATTTTTACATAATTTTATTTTCTCCGTCATTGAAACATCATGTTAATGTCTGTTTTAATGTCACATGGATAAAACTTAATTTTCTTATTCTTAAATATTTTGTTGAAATATAGCTGATTTATCATGTGCTGGTTTTAGGTGTACAACATAGTGATTCATAACTCTATAGATTATACTCCACTTGAATTTATTATAAAATATTGAATATATTCCCTGTACTGCATAATAATATCCTTGCAACGTACTCATTTTATACAGAATAGTCTGTACCTGTTAATCCACAATCCCTATCTTGCCCGCCTGCCTTCCCTCTTCCCACTGGTAAAAACTAGTTTGTTCTCTATATCTGTGTGTGTTTTGTTATAGTCATTTGCTTTATTTTTTAGATTCCACGTATAAGTGATAACATGCAGTATTTGTCTTTTTCAGTTTGGTTTATTTCAATTAGCATAATACCCTCTAGGTAAATCCAGATTGTCACAAATGGCAAAATCTCATACTTTTTATGAATGAGTAGTATTCCTTCATGTATACATATATGAAAAGATGTAGTATGTTCATGGATTAGAAGAATTAATATTAAAATTACTATACAACTCAAGAAATCTTCAGATTCAATGCAATTCCAATGAAAATGCCAATGGCATTTTTCAGAGAACTTGAATAAAAAATTTAAAAAATTTTTAAGGAAACACAAAAAACCCCAAATAGCCAAATTTTCTGAGAAGCTAAAAGTTAATCTACATTCTTTTCTCTAAATGATTTTATAACCTTAAGCCCTTCTTTCTTCAATAAAAATAAATGAAATGATTCAATATTTATTTGGAAGTAAATCAAATTTGGCCATGGCAAGTCCTACATGTCAGAGAGTTTTATAAGGTATCTCAGGGAAGTGAGTGAAGTCGCTCAGTCATGTCCAACTCCTTGCGACCCCATGGGCTGTAGCCTACCACACTCCTCTGTCCATGGGATTTTCCAGGCAAGAGTACTGGAGTGGGTTGCCATTTCCTTCTCCAATCTCAGGGAAGGAGTCATTAATAAATAATTGCAAACAAAGACAGCATTTAAGTATCTCAGAACCATAAGAAAAATGATCTAAAAATTTAGAAGAACAAGCATCTAACCCCAGTTAGAGGATGACTTAGACTTCCCACAATGGTTGGATTTCAAATGGGACTTACAACAATGACAAATTCAATAAGTTTACAAGCTGAAAAAATTTTAGAATGTTGAAAAAGGGTATGAAACTCTGATGGTTCTAGACACTTTTATGGAATGGAATAACTTAGCTGAGCTATAACGTATAAAGATAGAGTTAGTGGGAGATAAGTCTGGAAAAATAGCATGGGACCTGATAAAGGAAATTACATTCTAATTAACCAATTACTAGTGGAAAGATTATTACTTGTCATAAGGTAACATTGGCCATAGGAATGAGATTCTATCTATACTCATAGGTGTTGTGAATTTGATAGGCAAAACAATCATTCTAGCTATTGAATAAGAAGTAAATATTCTTAGTTATAAATTTATAGAAAAAAATGGTGGCAAAAATGAGCTTTGAATAAGAAGAATCTTTCATCTTGGTGCCCCATTTTTGAATCATGTCCCAAATTCAAAAGAAGTGATATCCTTACCATGACCCTTCAATTGCCTATATTTTAGTGTAAGCTGCTTGGAAAGTGTTTCCCCAGCAACACAAGCTTGGGAAAAGTGTATGGATTGATGTATTTCATTTGCATTCCACTTGTAACACAATATGGTCTTCTGTTTTTGAAGATGCACTGACAGTATGAAACATAATATCACCCTGTGTTATAGAGGCCACTGATAGAATATGGCAGCTTTAACTCAAAATACTGCAGTTTTTGTTAAACTATGCTTCATACTTCACCTCATTTTGATATACAGGATGGAAATAAAATTATATGTCAGTACTAGAGTTTTGCATTAAATTGTAGTTTTTCTCTTTTTTGCCCCTCCTTGCTCCTGCAAAGGAGATAGATTTGTAGAGGACAGCATTTTTCTCATTTGTGACATATCTGCACAAATACAATATATAATTTTCAGGACAAATATTATTCCATGCGAGGAAAAAAATAATGCCCTGGGTTATTATTTTAACTTGCAAGTCTGGATGCTGTAGCTTGATATTATTTATTTGAAGTTTATGTAGCATATATTACTTGAAATTTGAAAGCTACTTTATTAATTCTAACAGTCAGAGCATTCTAAGCTAAGAAAAGCTGTCCTTCCACTTAGTTGAATGTTCAAGTACAGAAATATTAAAAAACATCGTGGGCACAAAATGCAGCAGTAAGCTGATTTGTGTGCACAAGAGGGCTGTTTGTCCTCAAAAGTGCATTCTTAAATAAGAAGAGGGTTGGAAAGAAAAGGCAAACAGCACCTTGAAGTAAAAGAACAGGAGCAGATGTCCTTTAGCTGTGTGTTTTATTGATTTATAAACACTCAGTCGGGCTCCCTCATCTCTGCAGAGTAATTTAGATATGGGAAAATATCTGTGAAATATATTGATTGTGTTATTGATTGAAAAGCCAATTGCTGTTGCACTCCTGTTTTACCATTTAAGTCCTGACACATTTTGACATATGAGCCAGCTGTGACTACCGCCTCGATTCTGCAATAAGATAATGTGAAAGCTGTCATAACCACTTCTCTGTCAGCCTTGAGGATTTACAGCATGCCAGGGCTGCTATTTAGCCTGCTCTTTAACTACCTGAATAATGAGGATTTGTTAAAGCTTTCACTCCAGGACACTCATGTGTATTCACATTGGGTGTGTCCGTTATGTGCACACAAATTCATGCTCTTGTTTCTTTTATTTAGTAAACTGATATTTGTTGAATTAAAAAGAATATATAAAGAATACATTTCTCAATATCTCTGTATTTAATACACAAATGGGAATGTTTGAATCCATGAAAGTGTTTCCCCTTTTCTTTGGGAAAATTTGATTTCAGAACATTTCTCAGAGTAATTTTCACTTGTTATGAATTGGGTTTATATTCCACAGCAATGAATGAATTCAGAAAGAATAAAGAAGATCCAGTCCTTTCTATTTACAGATATATCTTTGAGATACTCATTGCATAAAAAAGGGAAATAACTTGTGGAAAATTTCCTGTTAGAATTTAGCTTTCAAATTTCAAATTTACTCAATATCCTCGATTTGAAAATAAGAATAAACTAGCTTCTCAATCTGCCCATTCAAGCTCATAAAAATTCATATGAACATATCTCCACAGAACACACTAAAACAACCCTACATTTTGGGACCGACCTCATTAGATGATTGAAACTACAAATACCGTTTCCTGTTTCTAGTCACATAATAATAATAACGCACAAGAAAATCTCCTGTAAATCACCCTTTTGATGCATTTAGTCAATATGGATCTTTCCCAAATAAGGCTGTTTAAATGTATTTTATACATTATTAAAGTTGGTGTCCATAATATTCCTCTTATTTTCTGATGCATCTTCTCGTTGCCACACAATCTCTCTGATTAATCACAAGCAGCTGTCGATTTGTTCTTTTCTAGTTTATTTAAAAGTGTCCTTCAATTTATGTAAACCAGTGAAACAGGCCCATTGTAAGGGAGCAATGCTGATGTAAATAGCCTGGGAACAATGCTCCGCATTATAAGGACGGACAGCAGATCACTCCTCTGGGAAATGAAAACATTCATTTAACAGTATGAATGGCACACCATTCTGGCAAATGACTGACATATCAGTAGTGTTAAGCATTAGACTTGTTATTGATTTGGATCCAGCTTCAAAAAATTCAACATGTCTTTTCCATGTGTGGGCTTTCTATAATGTAGAATCTAACAGAAGGATGTCTTAGAGCCTCAATATCATACTCTGAAGCAGATTTCACCTTTGTACAGGCTTTAATGGTAATTCTGACAATTTTAACACAATTCTGACAAGGTAAAATATTTATTCCAAAAACACATGTGATTGCTCTAGAATGTAGCACCAATAAAGGTAAGATGATAGGTAGACAAACAAACTGCAATGGCAGGGTGACACCATGGTTGGTTGGTTCTGCAGTGTAGAACCTAACTCTACATAATCTGCAGTGAACAAAACCAAACTATGATGCTGGAGTAGACACTTGTTCTGTAACTGCCCACTCTCCCTCTTTACATTGGATGTAGGGTTAAAGGCAAATCCATCCAGGAGAAGCTTTTTTCCAGGTTGTTCTTCAACCTTAGTGTGCAAAATGATTGTCCAAGAAATGTGTTGAAAATTCATGTTTCTGTTCTCCCCTCTAGAGATTCTGATTCCATAACTCTAGAATAGAGCACAGGGATGTGGTTTTATTAAAAATAAACTTCTAAATTTGAACTAATTTAACACATACAAAACTAGTAAAATTGTATAGAGCCACATTATTTCCCTCATTCCAACTCTTCTAGGACTAATATTTTGCATAAACAGTATAATTTTTAGTAGCAGAAAATTACCGTTGGTACAATATTATTAATCAGTTTACAGCCTTTAAGTTACATTATTTTTTTTTTATTTGTGTCATTCTCTTATAGGTTCCTGCATTGCATTTCATCATTTCTCCTTAGTCTTTTCCAGTCTGCAACAGCCCCTCAGGATCTGCTTTTAATTAATCACTTAGGTTTATGTGATAGTTTGTTTGCAAAGAAAATTATGAGAAGCACTCATCTAGATTGTCACTTATATTCATAAATCTGCTGCAAACGTTAGTTGTTAAAAATTTTAAAGGGGAATATATGAAAAATGTGGAAACTAAAACTGAAACATAAGCCGTGAATAACAAAATAACATTCCAGCCTTGAAATGTTCTATGCCTTTAGAAATTTTTTTTCAATATTATTTATCTTGTGGTTATTTTTGCATGTATCCCATACTGGGCTTCAGTTAGCCAATTGCCATTCCTTAGACCCTTCCCTTGCCATTCAAAGTTAGTCTGTATCAGCCAGGAGCTTGTTAGCACTGCAGAATTTCAGGCCTTGCCCCAATTCTCAGGCCACTAAACCAAAATTTACATTTTAACCAGATCTAGAGATGACTTGATTACCCAAAAATATTTGAGGAGAATTTGAGGGTCTTTGTCTATCACACACAGGGGCTGAGAGGGGAAATTCCCTGGAGTCCTTCTGCATTATTAATTCTAAATCTACTGATACTATTATTTCTATACATTGTTACAGTTACCTCAGATACTTATGAGTTTCCTTTGTTTCTCTTTCTGTTTTCTTATACTTGGTATAAATCCTACAATATGCTTTTATTCAAGATCTGATTTGTATTCCACATGTCCATTAGACTTGGGCTTCCCTGGTAGTTCAGTTGGTAAAGAATTCGCCTGTAATGATAGGAGATGCAGGTTCAGTCCCTGAGTGGGGAAGATACCCTGGAGAAGGAAATGGCAAACCACTCTAGTATTCTTTCCTGGAAAATCCCATGAATAGAGGTGCCTGGCAGGCTACAGTCCATGGGGTCACAAGGAATCAGACATTATTTAATGACTAAATCATCAGACTTAGAGGCTGGGCCATCATGCTGGGCTGTATTATACTAATATTATATTTCTGAATTCTAGATGTGTTTCTGTGAAGATCAAACCAGTCAATCCTAAAAGAAACAAACCCTGAATATTCATTAGAAGGATTGATGCTGAAGCTGAAGCTCCAATACTTTGGCCACCTGATGCAAAGAGTTGACTCATTGGAAAAGACCCTGATTCTGGGAAAGATTAAAGGCAAAAGGAAAAGAGTGGCAGAGGATGAGATGGTTAGATAGCATCACTGACTCAATCGACATGAGTCTGAGCAAACTCTTGGAGATAGTGAAGGACAGGGAAGCCTGGAGTGACTCAGTCCGTGGGGTTACAAAGAGTGGGACACAACTTAGCAACTGAACGACAACAACAAAAGCTTATTTGATGCACTATTCAAACATTTCATGAGTTGGCTTATTCAGGTTGTCCAGGTAAAATTGATTTTGTAAAAAGCATTTTATGCACTTTGCCTGGATCTCAGTGCTCTAATGCTGTGTGCATCTCTCAAAATTAGCACTGACTTTTAGGGTAACATTGGCAAATAATTATCCTTTCTGCTTCTTATATTCCAACTATAAAATGGAGAGACTAACATTGCCATGAATATTAATTCTCAAGAGGATCTGAGGTGTTACTGAGCTCTTATCACAAGTTTAACATGTAGAAAATTGAGACATAGTAAGAATGTGCATAAGGTCAACAATCCATCACCAGAAAGAACAAAGAAGTCACATCTCAGGTCTCCTAATTATAGGCCTGAGCTTTATCCATGGGGCATGTCCTCCGTCACTAACCCTTTCATATTTTTTCAGAGCGAAAGGGATTCCTTTTTCTTTCCAAAGCTTTCCCTTTGACTTTACATGAAATTCTCACCACTCCAACCCTGATTTCTCCATGTCTTTCTCCATCCACACACATGTCAAAGTTTTTTTTTTTTTTCCATTAAAAAAATGACAACAAAATAATAAAACAAAAATACTTTCTACCATTTGTCACTTATATTTCTACATTTCCCACTTGTCTACAAATCCCTTGAGTATCTCTGCTTCCTCAATATCCAATTACTTTTCATTCCATTTTATTCTGCCTTCACGCTTAAATCATTTATGGACACATCACTAATTGATATCACGGACAACCCACACATTTACAAATTCAAAAGGTTTTGTTCACTCTTCATCCTTCTTCATCTTTCTAAAGTGACTAAACTCTTAACCACCCTTATTTCTCAAAACTATAATCACCTTGTCTTTTTCTAGCATCCCTCTCTCCTTGGTTCTCAGATCTTTTCATCATTTTTTCACACAGGCTCATCACTCTCTAGCATCTTTTAAAATGTCCTGATCCATCAATCTGCATTACATGTTGTCTTATATACTACTTGTGACACTCTTCCAAAGTACTTGTCTTAGTCTACATGCCAGGAATGGATTTATTAGTTTTTTTGTGTGGGTTTTTTTTTTTTTTGTCACCCTTTGTTCTCCTCAGTGAAATGGATTTAAGCCTTTAAATATTTCTCTTTTTCCAATTGCCCTAACATTAAGCTTTGTCAGTAGAGGGTGCTGGAGTAGCAGTGCTGAAGGAAAGGGATTTTCCCTGGCCTCAGTTCTTCCCAGCCAGGCTCTTGCACCACTGATGTCTTCTCCAGGGTTCAGCTTCTACAGAACACTCAACTTTCCCAGGGCCCGGTGCTTGTGGTATGTGCTTTTGGTGTGACAACAAACTCC
Source organism: Cervus canadensis (assembly GCF_019320065.1). Classification (NCBI taxonomy): domain Eukaryota; kingdom Metazoa; phylum Chordata; class Mammalia; order Artiodactyla; family Cervidae; genus Cervus; species Cervus canadensis. Next base: position 40,938,452 of record NC_057394.1, on the reverse strand, counting down.
CACTGAGCTCCCAGATTCTTCAGCACCAAGTGTCCGCAGCAGCAATGTCTTCTGCAGTGTCCTGTGAGCATGGTGGCCAGAAGGATTTGTCAGCCAGGAACTTTCCCAGGTAACTCTTTGAGATGTTTCTGTATTGAAGTACCTCTGATGAGATATCCCCTTGTGAACAACTTTCCACAGCATCCTAGAAGGCGAATTTCTGGGAAGTTATTCCAGTGTGACACCATAGCAACTTCTCTGCCATTCATTGCGCCAAGGATGTGCCTTCTCAAACAAGCCCTTGATCCTGGCCTGGGAGAACTTGCTTGGGTTCTCTATCTCAGCTCCACAGGGAGTGGCTTCTTTCTCTTTACATCTGTGACTCCTATATTTTTTAGCGTTGTTGTTGTTGTTTTTACTTTTCCCTCATCAATTCTTTATTACTGCAATTTATTACATAAGTTCTTTAATCCTGTAATAATTAATAATTCTTGATATTAAACTTTACTTGTCCACACTACTGACAGCAGTCTGTAGTCTTTTCTGTCTCTTGTTTGGCCCCAGAAATGATAGTTTCCCCAATGTGATATAGTCTAATTTCTCCAGAGAACACTGCCTTAAAGTCTTAAAGAGAGTATTCTAGAATACTAGGATTAGTATTATAGTTAGTATAATAGAATAATAGTATTCTATTACTACATAGAATCCTAAGGAAGTGAGTATGAGTTAAAAGAAAAATGGGATAAGAAAGGAGAAACAGAATGAAGGGTTGTAACTAAGATAGAGGCACACGTGATTAACAAACATAACTGATTGATGATTACCTTAGGCCATGTTCTGAGAGTCTGTATGAACTAACGGAAGTCCATTTTGAGAATGAAGGGGAAATAATTTACCTACTGCCTCTTGACTTCCATTGATCACAGTTTCACTGCATAGCACGTTAAATTCCCTCTACTTTTAGTCTGTGCCTGCAAAGATGCAAGAAGATGCTTCCCACGTCTCACACCATATGAGCAAAAGCAGTATCTCGAGGCAAGAGGGGAAAGACACACGGCGTGAGCATGAAATTCATCGGCACGCCAAGGTGGTCAGAGCCCAGGCAGCGCTGATCCATGCAGTGGCGGCTTGCATGGCACTAATAGTGACTATCTGGGTGTCAGAGATAGATAATAGAACATATGAGGAGGCATCCAAGATATACTTCTATATAACAATATAAAATTATATTTTATATAATTTTATAACATTTTATACTTTATATAATTTTATAACCATAACATAAAATGCATCCCATATGCCAAAGTATCACAAATCTCTAACCCCAGTTACACTTTTCCTCCTGAGAACCTGTCTACACTTCCAAATGCTTAATCAACACTCCTTCCTATCTCACAAGTGCCTTAAATTAAACATGTACAAAACGGAATTCAATTTATTATTTTCAAACCAAATTTTGCCTAGTGTCCTCTCTTAGCCAAGAGAATTTTCATTTCTATATTCTTCCAAGAGGGAAACTTTTGAGTATCCCTTGGATCTTGACCACTCTCTCACTGACTTAAATTTAATTACTCAACACAACTTTTTACATTTTTCTTTAGAGATATCTCTCAAGTCTGGCTTCTCTTGCTGTCCACACTGTCATGGTCTTATTTCAAGTCTTCTTGATCATTCTTTCAAATTACTGCAGCAATCTTCTGTTACATCCTCTTTAATCCCTTCAACATGATGATTGTCTTTTAAAAAAATGATTTTGTTACGTTACATTAAGACCTCCCTTGAGTGTCCATTGGTTGCAAAATAAAAGCTCAGTTCCTGAGTTTGGCACGCAAAGTCATTCAGAGTGGGCACCCAGTTGTTCATACTTTTCTCATATACTGAGCTCCTATGCTTCCAGTTTACAGAACTTTGTGACATATTATAGTATTCCCCAATTTTAATGTTCCAGGACTTATACAAATGTTCTTCTTTGTGCTTAGAATGGAGAGAACTTTGTCTCATAAAACTCAGGTCAAATGTCACCTTTCCAGTAAGTTTCATAGGAAAAAGAAAAACAAAATTGTTTTGTCTAAGCAGGTCCCACAACATATTTCCTTTACATTCTAAAAGTATTTATCATATTTTATTATAATTTGTTTGTTTTTGTACCTATATTACCCCCTATATTGTGATTTTCTCAAGTGCTTGGACCATGTATTATTCATTCTTGCATCTCCACCACTCGGCATAGCAGCACTTGTACTAAACCACCCAATAAATATACGTTGAGCTGAATTTAAATGAAATCATAGGTGCAAACATATATATGTGTGTGTGTGTGTATATATGTGTGTAGTATTGTCACTAAAGCAGTATTTCACTATAGCATGATGTATATCTAATTTCAAACTTTTAAAGATTCTATGTTGATACCATGGACACTTTGTCAACCATCCAAAGAGCAGCAGAGCTTTTTGCCAATGAGCAACAGCAGTGTATGTTGACAGTTTATTTCAGTACATTATATGGCACTCAACCAAAATTGAACAGCCAGAAAAGATGGAAAGAAAATGACTATTTTCTAGGTCTCCATCACTGCATGTAGGACTAAATGGATTTCATGAAGTTCATGTGCCTTGGTTTGCATCAGCCTTAAGTGTAAATCAAATTGATCGCCCTAAGTTGTTTGGCCTAGGACTGTCATTCTAAGGCCTACAGTCATACAGTGCCATATTATACTCTATTATTGTACGCTACATCACAGCATACTGTATCTATTACAGTCATCGCATGTGGAATTGCCTCTTACAAAAGGATGGAACACACCCTAAACTATAATGGCCTCATCACTTGTACTAGCTTTAGTAGAAGAAGCTCTTTTAGCAACCATGTTATTACCTCTGGTATGATTAGAGGAAAGGTAGCAATTCATTCCAAGATGAAAATACGCTTCTAGAAAAATATATATCTTGAAATTTTAAGATATTTAAGATTAGTTTTACAATTTAGAGAACTACATGCAGAAGTTTTCCCCTTAGAATAGTATGCTTTTTATGTATGATGCTACAGTAGAAGTTAACTTTCAGTTGTGAACCAAGAGACTTGATTCATCAAATTTTTGCACTTTTTATAAAGATAGAAAGTTTCCTGTTTTTCTGGAAGTTTTGTATTTTCCTGATCCAAAAAAAATATGTTAAATCTGCCCAATTAATTGGACCCAGTATCGTCTGTACACTGACTGGAGAAGTTATTTTCTGTTCTATAAGGAATAATCAGGCTTCCTTATCTGTTGGTTTATTTTTATGTTATAGACTGTATAAACACTGAAATCACTCATTTTTCTTTCTTGGTTTTGGCTGGACAAAGCTTAAAGTAAAATTTGTGATCTGTCAACAAATGCATAAGTCTTTCTACCTTGAATATTTTAAATCAGCCCTCATCCCAAATTCTCTTTAGTTCCCTCCCTTCCCTTTTTGATAGTCCCTTTTTATCTTCACTTAATTTAAATATTTTTTAGCATTTCAAAGCACTTATCTTTTTAATATTGGGTTAACTAATTTTTAGGAACAAAGTGTCACATTAACAAATAAATACAGAAATAGAAGTATTTCAATGAATTGCCATATTTTTATTTTTTGTTCCTAACTATTTGCGGGGCTTCATATATCGGCAGAACTGCATAATAGAAACACCAAATATTCTACCTCAGTACTTCTTATATATCAATATAACCTTGAGAAATTCTCTCTTTAAAATTTTAAATAATCATTCCTATATCCCACACCTGAGAATTCTGACTCTAGTCCAGTATGGACCCATTTATTTGCATTTTTTGGACATCTCCACCAATGAATATAACACATAATCCCATTTTACAAAAAGAAAGAACATTTGGAGAAAATAGGATGGACCATCTCTTCAAAGTGAAAAAGAAATGGATGTAAACCCATATATGTATACTTATGAAAGATGGAAAGATAGATACACAGATATGTGTGTATACATACATATATATATATATATAGGTACTGTAGGTAGTAGGTAGAGAGTTGTTTGACAAAATAAGGGACAATAAAAAGGAAACAACAAAGAAAATAAAGAAAATATGTTAATTTAGATCACATAAAGCTGGTAGAAATTGTATGGTAGAAATACATTAGAATTGTAGTTTCAAAGTTTTCTGAAAAATAATTTCTTCCCTCTGTTTTCAAGCCATCAAGATAGGTTAGCAATATCATGTCCAAGCATGTGCCATATACTGAAGAATATAAGAAGCATTTTATATGAGCATTTATAGTATATATAAATATATATTTATATAATTTATATGTATTTATATATCTATATATATACTATATATATATACTGTATGAGTATAGTATATAAATATAGTAAGTATTTATAGTATGAGCACCTCATTTTATCCTAAGATAACCTTTTGAGCTAAATATGATAATCACCATTTTTAGGTTAGCAAATTAAGATTTATTTAGGTTGAACACTTAGCCACAGTTACACAAACAAAGATTTGGAAGTGATGGAGGTTGGATGTAAATGCATGTCATTTTTCTCCCAAATCTGTATGGTTGCTTTCCATGTTTCACTGCATTCCTTCATATATTTGTTTTTTTTTTCCTCTTGATAGAATTCTGGATAATGCAAAATTATTCATTTATCCGTTCCTAACTTCAAACATGGTAAGAGTAATGACATAAATATATATGAGCTTGCAATGACTATTTCTGGAAGTGAGGAAAATCTAGGTAAACACTAGGCTATGAATGAGGTCAATGGCCATTAAGGTTTTCCAGCTTTATTGAATATATATTTTAAGATGTTACTTAAAGAAACAACATGGGCAGTTTTCTTCTTCCTTCTTCTTCTTCTTTTTTTTTTTTTTTGATTAATGGTGCATATACCCAGATTCATTTGGTCCTAGATTCATTAACCCCTGCTCCACTGATTTTTACTCAGTGTTTCTTACAAGAGAGAATTATACCTTTGAAAGCAATGATGCAGATAAGCTCATATTCTGTACAATGAAATAGCTCTTCTTGAGTTTGTCAGATTTTTTTTTCCCCCAAATGTCCTTTCTATGTGGAATGCAGTGTGAATCTGGTCTAACAACTTTTGTGTTAATTAGACTTGGCTTGTTTTATTACAAAAATATTTAGCAAGGAATACATGTATATCTAGATTATTCAATGTCATGTGCACTTGGTAAAACTAGTTTGTAATCCTTTTAATCCTATAGCTATCAGATATAATTAGTTTCAGAAATATGGTGGCTAATTTGGTTTATTAAAGGTGGCAATATAATATCTTTAATTCTTTACTTACTTTTGTTTGCCAATTTTGAAATAAATCATTTATTATTGTGCAGCCCATTTGACAATGTATGCCCTTTTGGTATTTTCTTCAAACTGAAAAAGCAAGTCAACTTTGTAAAGGATTTAAAGTTAAAACTAAAACTAAGCAGTGTGTATCTGAACTGACGAGGTGCCAGACTTTCAATTCTATTCAGGCAGTTTTCCTTGAACATGTGGGGGTGATATCACTGTCAGATTTGAGCTGCCTGGGAATACTTATTTTCAAAAGGAAATCAACTGAGACTTGAATTTCATAATTTATGTTGGATATCTAAATGTTCCACTAGTGCCAGAAAGATCCTAGACAAGCCAAGCAAGATAACTTCATTGGAAAGGAATATGCTACAGACAAAGCTGACATTATGGGTAATCAGAACAAGTAGCTAATACAAGCGCCCTTCCAGCTCTTCATACTTCCCATTAAATGTAAATATACTCATAGATTCTTAGACAGAGTAGTTTGGACAGAACTCATTCATTAATTAAAACAGGGTATTTTATCATATTTACCAGTTTAAGAAATTGTGTGTCCTAAAGGCTAAAGATCTCTGTGAATTTTCCTTCTAGACTCCAATGGTCAGTTAATTAAAATATACTCAAGTTTTTGAGTGTTCACCTGGAGCCAAACATGTTTTAAACACTCAACATGCATTCTATTATATAATTTTTCTAACCCTCCTATGTGTGTGTTTTCCCTGTTAAAACAATGAGATATCTGAGGCTCCTGGAGGTAATTTTATTTGCCCTAGGTGAAAGAACTGGTAAATCACAGAATCATGATTCTAACTCAGGCTTCAAATTCCCAAGCACCCTTGATCATTGCTGTGATATTTCTCTCCTTCTCTGCTTCCCAAATAGAATCCTTCCTTTGTAATAGATTTGTTAGAAGCCAGCACACTTATATATCTGCATCCTTCTTTCTATTTATTTTATTGATGAAATATTTTAAGAATTCCAACTACTGCACATAAATCCATTCTTCCTTGTTCCCTTAGCAGAAAAAGTAGGCTTGTTTTGCAATCTTATGTTAAGATTACCTTGAAA